>NW_005871210.1:2500993-2570607 GCF_000147115.1 Myotis lucifugus | reverse complement strand
TTTTCACCTCGAGGGGGTCCAGCTACCTCTGATTATGGTCATTTCTCCTAGAGCTGAAAGAAAAGACCACTGACTAATTCATACTAAAGTTTACAGGACTACAGACATTCGTCCTTACACTAAAAAAGAAGTACATTTCTAAGGGTAAAAATAACCATTGCACATCTGACTAGGAAATGGGATATATTTTCAGGAAGAGATCTTTCTAGCATCCCTGAAAACAAACTACAAAAGTAGACTTTTTTTTCACATGAGAGATTAAACCAACACATACATACTCACACATAGCTGCATACATGCACATGCATGTGCAGAGACATGAACAATTAACAAATAGTAGTATCTCCACTCCAACTCAATTCAATTATCATAAGCTGAGTGCCTACTCTTGTGCTGGGGACCATGAATGCAGGTTGCTAAGATAAGGAACCTTAAGAAGCTAATAATCTCTCTGGGGTTAGCCATGCATCTAAAGACATCATTAGGGAACATCATAAGCCCAGTCCAGTGTAAATGGGGCTCGGTTGATAACCTTGCTCAACAGGGAGCTCCCCTTCCTCTCCTACCACAAAACAGGGATTGAGGAAATACAAAATAAAATCTTTGAACATTACAGCAAAGCACCAAACCTGGTCCTTCCCAAGGGAAATGGAGGAGGAAACAATCACAAAGCTGCTTTATTTCAACACATGAGCTATTAGAATTATATTTCCTAACGCTAACTCATTGCCAGACACAAAAATATGTGCCCAAATATCTGGTGAATGAATGAATGAGCAAATTATAAAACTTAGGGTGAGTATCAGGTCCAATTCCTTTGGGTCTGGCGTGGTGGCCTTGTACAGGCCCCTCAGCCCTCTGCATCTCAGCTGAGGGGAGAGCGATGCCTGCCCTTCCCACCTCTCAGGGCTCCTGGGAGCATAGAGGACTCATGGCCTGCAGAGCATTTTCAGAGCATAAAGCACTCTGCAGGTTCAAGGGTTGTTATTATTCTTTTGCAGACACCCATGACAATCCACGGCAGTTCTTGTGGGGAAATCGAATCCATTCCTGATTATGTATATTAGAAAGAGGAGGGAGAGGAGGCAGTGCTCCCACTGCCGTGATTTTATGTGTGTGTACATGAAATTATACATAAAACCTGTTTGCTGCAAGTTCTGGCCTGACTTGCCCACTCGGGCTCTGGGGCTCCCTCCTCCACTGTTTGCTGCTCAGTCCATCAATCGTCAACCATCAGAAACCAGAACCAGAAATGGGGCCTGGAGGAGGCCCTCCTCTCCTGCAGCCTCGGCCTGTAGGGCATCTGATCACCCCCACCTCTATACCCACCTGAGTACTCCAGGCTGTACCCAGAATACCTAACAAATCTCCCCAGCTCAACAGCTCCTCTGGACGTCCAAGCACCTCGGAGGCCCTGCCCCCTGGCCGGTTCTGCCTGCTAGCATGGCTGTTTCCTTTCAGGGAGGTGGTGAGATGCCTCTGCTCCACAGGATGCACATTTTAGCCCAAGATAAAGGCTTCTAAACAGCAGCAGCAGCAGCAGGTGTGCAAAAGCAGAGGCTGATCCAAGTTAAGATTGGAGTTCACCTTTCTAGCAATGTGATACCCTCCCCCCTGCTTTGGGGGACAGCAACAGCACTTGGCATTTGACATTTTTAACTTCCCCCAGCAGAGCCTCGTTCTGAGAGTTCCTCTCTAGCTGGCATCTATCATGATTGTTAAATGCAGTGCTGTCCTGGAGAGACTTGCCTTTCAAATACAAGTGCCACCGTTTAGGAACATCGTGTCCGGAGACATCCGAGAACACTGATGTAACAATGGCCCTGACCTCATGTTTCTCTAGTTCTCTCTCTGTACCCACGAGTTCTGCTATTATGCCTCTGAGCTAACGCAATTCTGTTAAAGCAAAACAATATCAGCCTGGCCGGTGTGGCTCAGCCTTCAGCATCAACCCAGGAACCAAGAGGTCACTGGTTCAGTTCCTGGTCAGGGCACATGCCCGGGTTGGGGGCCGGTTCCCCAGAAGGAGGCATACAAAAGGCAACTGATCAATGATTCTCTTTCATCATTGATATTTCTATCTCTCCCTCTCTCCCCTCTTTCTAAAATCAACAAAAACATATTTTTTTAAAAGCAAAACAATATTGTGTTTTATTATAAACGTGTCAGGCCCTTTGCTGAGTCCCTTCTTGCCTTCTTTGTATATGTTGGCATTCTTACCCGATAAGCACTCAAGATGGATTTACTGAGAGCCAGTTAAACAGCAAGTCAGCAGTGGTAATAGAGGGATGTCCTGCCTCCTGACACAGACACTAGAGCTAGCTAGGATTTCTTGAACACTTGTGACTAATAAGAGTATTATGTCCATAACCTCATTGAAGACTCCTCCCAATATCCCTATGAGATATACCCCCCAGTGTCGAAGGAACTGGAGTTTAGAGTATTTAATGTGCCCTAGATAGTGGAAGGGCTGATATTTTAATCCAGATCTCTGAGTTCTGTGCCCATAGCTTGGACGCGGTACCCATAAATCACCCCACATGAGAAAACCAGGGAATACTGAAGGGCTCCACAGTGACGACTAGTGTTCATCCCTTCATTTTTTTTTCTCATTCACTCATTTAACAGTATCTGCTGAGCATCTTCAGAGGACTGGACATATTCTAGACACAGGGATCAATGTCCCTGCCCTTAGGATACTCATAGTTCAGTAGGTCTGGATGGCCTTAATAACCTGGGCAGATCTCTGGAGTGTAGAAGAATGCAGAGGGAATAATGGACACATCACAGTGGGAGGAACACTGGGTGGGAGGAACACTGGGAGCCCAGTCCTAGAGCCTGTAGTGTGGATGAATGGTTACAGTACCAGAGTAGAAGAAGGGCCAGGGGTTAGGCAGGCTTTTCTAGAAGAATCCCAAGCAATGACTCCTGGGAGGGAGATGATTTAGAGTTAGACTCTAAGTCCTGCTCTTTCTCCCAGAAGGAGCATGACTCAGTCAATGAAGATGCAGACTAAGGAGACACATCAATTTGCATCTATGCCTCTGGCTGGGACCCAAGAAAACCTTTTGCAAAAGTCACGAAGGTATGCCCATGGGTCATCTGTTAAGTTCCATCCCAGAGAAGTAGCTATCTGCCACAGATGTGAACGTATGAGGGTTATGGTGTTTCTCAAAGGCCCCTTCAGGCCTCCTGACTGGGCAGTCAGCTCAGCAGAAGCCAGGGAAGGTGTGAGACCAGATAGTAAGACAGCTTCTGGCTGCCTTTGGGAAGGCATTCACTCACACAGCCAAGGCCCACCCAGTCCCTGCCCTCCCCACCTGGATAAATACACTCCACTTGCAACTTAACCTTGACCACTTGGCCTCAGGTTATCCACAGGGTGCCATGGAAAACCTGGACCCACCATTCTTTGTTTTTCAGCATTTTTTTTCCAATCTGGAGGTATATTAGTGATTATCCAGCCAAATATCCTAAGGATTAGTATAATCCTCTCATCCAGCTGACAAAAACAGTGGAAAAAGTAGGAGGTAGATGCGGGGAGGGTAGAGATATGACCTAACTGGTCAGTGGCTGGTCTTGGACACAAGACTCTTCTGGTGCCCAATCCAGATGGTTTCTTCCATTTACCACTAATGTTTCCCCATAGCACCTTGACAATTTTCAATACTGTAGAGTGCAAGACATGCGACATGGTCGTGTAGATAGGGAAACAGCTACAGAGCCTTGAACTAAATACCTCTCTCCTGAGTCTATTTCCTGATAGATGAAATGCCAACAAAAATAGTACCTACCTCACAGGGCGATCCAGAAGGGCAAATGAGATAATCCAAGTCATCACTCAGCACAATGGCAGATAGAACACATCTGTCTCATATGCTTCAAAGTCTACTCTTCTCCAGACTGCAAATCTTTACTAACATGAATTCCAACTCTTCTTAGAATCTTATTCACTCCCCTATTAACGGGGACAAAAACAAGCCCTAAGTTTGCTAAATACCAAGTCTGAATAAGGCCTAAATAATTCTCACAAAATGTGATAAGGTAACTAGTCCTTGTCCCATATTACTGATGAGAAAACAAGCTCAGAAAGAGGAGTACATTCCCCAAGGAAGACTGCACCTGTCACTGGCAGATTTGGAAGTCACCATGTCCCTTCTCCTCTGGCACACTGTCTGCCTTTTGTTTTCTCTCTCACAAAGTGCCCCGAACGGGTCACTTCATCCAGGTGTAATAGACCCAGGGCCAAGGGAAAAGGACTTTCTCCAGCATCATCACAGGTTCTACAGTTCAATTCATGCAACCTGGCATGAACTGAACTTGACACTTCATATCTTCTGAAATATGAGTAAGCTAAATATCTCCATCCTGCCTGTATGCATTTGTTTTACTTTTTTAAAGGATTTTTTATTGATTTCAGAGAGGAAGGGAGAGGGGGAAAGAGAAACATCCATGATGAGAGAGAATCATTAATTGGCTGCCTCCTCCATGCCCCACACTGGAGATCAAGCCCACAACCCAAGCATATACCCTGACTAGGAATCAAACCGTAACCTCCTGATTCTTAGGTTAACACTCAACCACTGAGCCATGCCATCCGGGCATTTTTCCTTTTTTATACAATGATAAAACCTAACATATGACCCTATTCACCATCACTTTGATAAATTACGTTTGTTTTTTCAAGCCTGAAGGAATCATTTTGGATCTGAATTCTTTCATCCCACATATCCATTATCTCTCCCATCTTCATGTCACCTTCATATTTCTTTCTTTGTCATTGATTGAAGGAAATGTGAACAACACAGAGTTGAGAATAGAACCTTGTAGTTCTGGAAACTTGTCTCTGGCTTAAGAATGGTTCATCAAAAAGCACTCTGGGCATATTCCATGAATAACTGATCCAGCCCAAAGCCCTTTGCCTTGACCCCAAGGTTATCCTTAAAGGCTTTTCCAACACCCTGCTGAAACAGGATATACCAATTCTACCACAAAGAAGGGAATGAGATCAGCCCATCAAGTCTTATTTCTTGTTTAGCACATGATGATTCCAAATGATCACTGCTTGCTTTTTCAAGGTTGCACAAACCATCTTTTAAGTACTCTATTTCAGAAGCTTGCCCAGGATTTAAACCAGCTCATGAACCTAGAAACTAACTCATACAGACGAGTTTGAAAATAGGAATAACTGTCTGTCTCCAACCTTCTAGAACATGCCCACTCTGCAATAATTTCCTCAAATATTGCTAGCAATATTATACTACACCAAAGTTTGACATCTAACCTAGGATGTGAGTGTCAGGATCATTTAAGGCAGGTAGAGTGGAGTTCTAATCTGCTCACTAGGGCTTATCACCCGCTGATTCACCCCTGGCTTGTGACCTGCAGGGCTAGCCACCCAGTGAACCTGGACTTCCACCATCACTTGCTAAACTTAGACAAGCTGGAGCTAGAGAGGTCAGCCACACATGAGGATTTTTCAGAGCTTATATTGAGATGCTCTTTGAGCCCATAGGCCCTGGGAAAGCCCCAGTACAGAAATTAATCCTTGATTTCTGGTAGGACAGGTGTCTAACTGAGGCAGAATTTATTGCAGTATAGAGATCCTAGTTTTAGTGTAATACATCCCCAAATTCAAGGGTCTCTGACCTAATTTGACTCAGGCTGACCTCACACTGCCCTAGCCTGGTTCCCAAACCCTTTCCTGGCTTCACCTGTCTGCCTATTATTATTTCAGGCACACGCAGACTCCTGGAATCCAGACCCACCGTGAACAGAGTGAATTCTCAGCCTTGCCTGAGTTTTCTCAGCCTTGCAATGGGACTCATTCTCCTGAAACCCCCACTGCTTAGGTCTTAGAACAGCACTAGAAGTGCAAGGTCATGGCCAATGCTGAGATCCTCTATCAGGGGTAACCTGCAAACTAAAAGCCACACCTGACTTTTAAAACCACTCAGAAGCCTTTGGCTGAGAAATTCCACCTCTAAGAATTTATATTAAGGAAATAATCAGGGATGGTAAAGAGATAGAGCCACAAGAGCAAAATTTCTGCATCAAACGTAAGTGTACAAGAATCAGGGAATGGTTTAAAAAAAAAAACTAGTGGTACAGCAACAATTGGAATAACAGAGAGATAGATATAGATTATAGACATATCTATAGATTGGTCGATAGATGATAAATAAGGATAAGAATTATAACAGAATATTTCATTGCATGATTAAATGTTGATGTTATATTATTACAGGAAATAACAGGTTGCAAAATAAAATATACTATAAGATCCAAGTATTTTTTAAAACACATATAGACAGATAGATAATTAGATAGATAAATGGAAAGAAGGGGGGGAAGATATTGCAGGGAGATCCAAAAGAATATTAATATAGTTATATCTGGATAGGGGATTTATAAGCAACATACAAAGTGGCCAAAAGCAGGCTCACAGTTGTGAGTACAGGAAACTGAGTTTATTCTTATAGCCTTATGAATGGACCATGAGTGCTGGAGCTCAGAGGCCCAACAGGAAATCGAACGGGACCCTGAAAATGGATGATATTTTAACAGGTAGAGATGGTGTTGGATGTGGGTAACCAACTCACCCTGGTTGACCCAGGACTTTACCAGTTTGAGCACTGAAAACCCTGCCTGCCAGGAATCCCCAGTGAACTGAGACTACCGGTCACCCTCTCTGGGAGGTGCTCTCTGAATAAGAAAGAGCAAAGGCATTAAGACCTAAGAGTGGATTGGGAAAAGCTTGTGCCCTGGAAGGAAGGCAGCCCTCCTTGAGGAAACGTAAACAGAAATCAAAGTGTAGGTGGCTCTGAAGTCTGGCCAGAGGGAATAGATTTAACCCAGTGACAACAGAGATTTCAGAGGAGGAGCAATTTTGAAACAATAATCTGCCAGTACCATACCTGGCAAACCAGAAGAAGAGGGAAGGAACAAGGTGCGATCCCAGAGAGGTGTCCCTCCTGCTATATTTGGTCAAACATTTAATTAACTCACCCCTAATGCTTTGGCAGGGCCAGACCAAATGATTTCACAGGCCTTTATATGGCCCATGGGCCTTTAAGGCCTGAAGGCTGGACGGACCTCTGCTTTATAGTAATGAAGAAACGCCAGGCGGAAGCACTCCAGAGAGGGCAAGACCAGATGTTTCTCAGTCTCTCCAGGGGGAGGCGCTCTCCTAAGTACAGGGTGGTGACACAATGTAGGGAGTTCCTGGAATTCGGAGCCACTGAACACTGAGGAAGGTACATGTGCCTCTGATGGCTTTAAATGCCAGGCTTGTTTACTTTAAAGACCTCTGCGCAGAAAGCTCAATTGGCGGATTAGCTCTCTGACATGGTCTTATGCACATGGAGGGAGAGATCTTTGTTTAGCCATGGTTCTCCCAGCCCTAAAAACTTAAAAACCCAATTTCATTTGTTCTTTCACCCAAACGCATACACAAACACACAACTCCAGTTAAAATATGAGTATAAATCCCATGGTTTCTTGTTGCCTACAAGGTTACCTTCATGTAAAGACAGGAGAGGACCCAACTGATTTCAAACATTTTAAAGTATTAAAAACCCTGCTTTACATGTGTGTAATATTTTACCTTTTCAAATGTCCTTCCATCCAGTGTTCCTTTATCCTCACAGCAATCCTGGAGGCAGGTATAAATGACCCAACTGTCCCCATTTAAGGGAGAAGGAAACAAGAGAAATGGAGAGGTGAAGTGATTTAGCCTCAGATCAGACAGTGATAATGTCTTCCTCTGTGTTGCATCCGCCATCCATTCTCCACAGCCTCCCCCAAAGTCAAGTTCTCCCAGGTCTGAGTCAAGGAATACAGATGTAAAGGGATGTAGTCCCATCCTCAGATTACATTCAATTACACTGACAAAACCTAAAGACCAGAATTAACCCAATCCACACCTAAGCACATGTGCACTAGACACTCAAGTACAAAGGGCAAGAAAAACCAGGAAATGCTGATATCTATGAAGAAATAAGAGAATAGGGATTTTGGAGATGGATAGCGAATCCTCCAGACCTACATTGTCCAATACAGTCACACATAACAACAAAGGGAAGTCCAGCTTTTATAAAGAAATTATGGGATTTATTCCAGGTATGCAAGACTGGTTCGGTATTCAAAAATCAATCAATGTAAGCCACCACATTAATAGACTAAAAAAGGAAAAATCACATGATCATGTCAATCAATGTGGAAAAAGCATTTGACAAACTCCAATACCCATTCATGACAAAAACTCTCAGCAAACTAGAAATAGAGGAGAATTTCTTCAATTTGATAAAGAATATCAACCCCAAAACCCTACAGCTCACATGACGCCATGAGCTAAGGAGAAGGCAGAGAAATATCCCACAGAGCCCTAGTCAGTTTGACCTCAGTGAGGACAATTCATTGCTCTGAATAGGGTGGGGATGGGGTGATTGGATCTACTGTTCCCTCTGGCTGCAATGCTCTTCCTCATCACTCAAGGCTTTACTCCAATATCACCTCCCTGAAGAGGCCCTGTACAATAGCTCCCCCAACATTCTGTATCCATCATATCCTATTTTGCTCTTCTTCATAGGATTTTATCAGACATTTATTCATTCATTTATCATCTGCCTCCTCCCCAAAGGAACAGCCTGTTTAGTTCACTACTGAGCCTAGAACAGTGTCTGGCACATACGTAGTAGGCACTCCAGAAATATTGGATAAATGAATGGATGAAGCAAAGTTCTTCCCCCAGCAGAGGTGATTGCCAGAGTGGACTTTTCTTAGGCCAAAAACACTGATGATAAAGGTTTAAAAAAAGTGGATAGCCCAAATGACTTTTCTTAAGCCCAGGAGGATGGGATAGGCTGGGCTGGGCTGGGCTGCAGGGCAAAGGGAAACTGCAAACCCAGGTCTCAGCTCCAAGCTTTCTGAGGGAAGGTAAGACTTTGCCTTTTATTTGGAAAACACACTCAGAGACATTCTATCATTCAATTAGAAGGTTAGAGTTGCAACAAAATTAATTTGCTTATCACCAGGGAAATTAAAATGTCTGCACATAAATTCTACCCCTGCAGCCCAGTTTCAGGTGGTTGATACATCTGATGCGTTGGCAGCAGTGAGAACCAAGTGAGGAGTACTGGGAAAACCAGTTTCTAGCTGAAAGGGAAAATTCAGCAAAGGTAAAAAAAAAATAAGTAAATAAGAAAGAAAGAAACCCTGCTTGTGTCTGTGGGTTTTTTCTGTATTTCCCAAAGTAGACAAATGATTTAAGGATCTAAAATGCAAGCTGTACTGTTCACATTTCTCTTTCAAGCAGAGAAGAACTTAGATGTTAATTATATCCCCAAATGACTTGAGTCCTACCATTTAGCACAATGTTTGAGAGTATGGGCTTTGTTTGCAATTAGACAAGCCTGGGGTTTGATTCCAACCCCACCACTTTCTAGCTGTGTGACCTTAGGCTATTTACTGACTTCTCTGAACCTTGAGTTCCTCCTCTGTAAAATAAGGATAATAAAATTAATCTTGAAATAACATATAATTGCACATAAAGCAGAGTAGGTGAGCAACATGTGGATTATACCTTTATTATTAACTAGAGGCCCGATGCATGAAATTCGTGCAAGAGTAGGCCTTCCTTCCCCCAGCTGCCAACACCGGCTTCCCTCTGGCACCCAGGACCGGGCTTCCCTCGCATCCCTGGCTTCATCCAGAAGGATGTCTGGTCTAATTAGCATATTATGTTTTTATTATTATAGATGATGTCAAATATGAAGAATGTAAAAAATAACAATGCCAATAATAAACATAAAAGATAATGTATCCCACGTTTGTAAAGGGGGGCGGGGGTGGTACATGTCAACGCACAGAGTGGGGCTGGCTAGGAGCCTCTCCAGGCTGCTACTTCGGGAGCTTTCCCCACCAGCCTTCTGTTCAACATCCATGTGGCATTTCTGTTCTAAGCAAGGATGCAGTGAGGTGGCCTGGAATGCTTCCCAGGAGATGAATGAATTCCATGTGACTCATTCACAGATCCAGAAACCCAACCCAAATCTCCCAGCTACCCTGCTGGTTCCAACTCCCACTCCATCCACCTCCTTCCAAACACACAGAAAATGTACGCAATTTTTTAAAAGTAAAGAAAATGAGTGAGGAAAGCATCCAGGAGCCCTCGCCTGGGGAAGGAGAGGGAGAAACTGGAGGTCTAGACAGCACTGCTCTCAGACCCAAAGAAAGGAGACAGGCAAGACGAGGCAGGCCAGAGGAGGAGGAGGGGGTGAGCTGCACTGCACGCTAAGGAGCCTCCATCATGATATGATGAGATGGGCAAAGCAACTTTCCCTTTTGTAATATTACTGTTTCCCTGCAGTCACTAGCAATTAAAAAAAAAAACTTAGATGCCTCAAAAAGGTTATGTGACTGTCTAAGGGACGAGAGTAAAGAATGAGCTGGAAAAGGCATTCTTTTCAGCCTGGGAGAAATATAATCCCAAGGACAGAGAGAGTAAAATATGGCTGCTGAAAGGAACCCAAGTCAATGTCAGAGGCCAAAAACACTGATGATAAAGGTTAGAAAAAAAGTGGACAGCCCAAAACCAGCAAGGATGGGGGGATTTATAGAAAAACAGAAAGTATGACCAACTCCCTCTCTGCCCAGCCCAGATCCAAGCATGAAATTTCCTGGCTGTAGCACCAAACAAGTTATCATAAGCACTTTAGCAACCGGGTAAGCATTGATGAATGGACTTCCTCTCCCTTTCTTACCAAAGTCTAGAGACTAACAGCGTTCATTGCACACGGACTCGCAGGGACGACAGGGAACCTCTCTTACTTTGCTACCATGGGTCTCTTGGGAGGAAGACGAGCCAGGACATGGGCTGGTAAATGTCTGGGCTTCATTACCAGGCTGTGGTGTCATGCAGTGTCATTAGGAAGGCTGCACCAGGTGACAGTGGCACGGTCCATATTCATTCACAGCTGTGGGTGGGTTTATCCGGGGCACCAATTATCTAATTGCTGCTAATGTTCTGTCTAGTTACTCAGCTGCAAATGTGCAAGATGGGGCCTGACTCATAAGAAGGGGATAATAATGGGAGATATATTTCCATTTGAAAATTCATGAATAAGCAGCAAGAGCCCAGTTTATTAAAATTCAGATGCCGATAAACAATGAGTATAGTTCCAGGAATAATTGCAGGGTTTTCACAGTTACAGAAAACCAGCCCCTTTGTCAACACTCCATTGTTCTATTTTTACCTTGGGAGATATTGCATTGAGCTTCTATAAATGCAGTGGAAACTCATTCATCTCAACCCCTGTCACGTGTAACGTCCCCACCTTCTCAATAATAAAAGAACTGCATCCCAGCCCATCTGACAGTAGGTCTCAGGACTGTCAGAGGCAAATCCTTCCCAATATAAGGATAATGCAAAGTGGACTTGGGTTGGGTCGGGGAGGGGGAAGGAAAGCCACAGGCATTCTCTTCTGGTTTCTGAAAGAGATGAAGCAGCTACATCTTTGCCAAGTCTCAGCCCCTGAGTGTTAAGAATCTCAATGCTTAAAAGCCAAGGAAATAAACTGCCCAAGATATCTTGACACCTACCTGGGATAAGAGCTCCTCAGTGATAGTCATTTATACATGGTCTCTGAATGTGACTCTGACCTCCTCTGTGGATATTAGGCCCCTCTCCTCTTAGAGTGCAAAAGTATATCATGCCACCCAGATGGTGTGGCTCTGTGGTTGAGTGTTGGCCTGTGAACCAGGAGGTCACGGTTCGATTCCCAGTCAGGGCACATGCCCGGGTGGTGGGCTCGATCCCCGGTGGAAGGTGTGCAGGAGGCAACTGATCAATAATTCTCTCTCATCATTGATGTTTCTCTCTCTCCCTCTCCCTTATTCTCTGAAATAAATAAAATTATATATTTTTAAAATGTAGCCCCAACAGGTTTGGCTCAGTGGATAGAGCATCGGCCTGCGGACTGAAGGGTCCCAGGTTCGATTCCGGTCAAGGGCATGTACCTTGGTTGCGGGCACTTTCCAAGTGGGGAGTGTGCAGGAGGCAGCTGATCGATGTTTCTCTCTCATCGATGTTTCTAACTCTCTATCCCTCTCCCTTCCTCTCTGTAAAAAAATCAATAAAATATATTTTTTTAAAAAATGTATATTGTGCCAATTTTGAAACCTACTGCTTGGATCCCCCACCTCCAAGGACCTAGCACGGCATTTGGAACCACACTGTGCTAACCAGAATCTGATTCCATGATGGTCTCCTGACCCCAAGCAGCCCAATAGAGTCTCCCCATAGCAGGACATCAGTGTGCTGTCCCAGACACAAGTGATCAGAACACCATATTTTTAAGTGTTTGACAATGTAGCAGGCACTGTAGGAGTTACTTTCCATATAAAAATCTAACCAGCTCTGTGAAGGCAGTCCCACTACTCTCCTTTTTTATAGACTAAAAACACAAAGTGATAAGTAAGTTACCTAGACACATAGCTGGTAAGCAGCAGAGGCTGGACCTGAACCCAGAACTATCTGACACTAGGATATATGCTGTTAGCCAACGCATTATCACTATTTTTTTTCTTCCTGGATCCAACCTCACATGTTTCATTTCATGGATAAGCCCAAGAGCCCTGTCTCTAAGTCATGGCTCACACAGATCTTGCTTCTATCGACTCATTACAAGTCTCAGCCCCTGAGCGTTCATTTCATTTTTATCCACTCCTCCTCATACACATTAAGAGCTTTAGTCTCACCCTGCCAGTATGGCTCAGTGGTTGATCATGAGCCATGAACCAGGAAGTCACAGTTCCATTCCCACTCAGGGTACATGCCCAGGTTGTGGGCTCAATCCCCAGTAGGGGACATGCAGGAGGCAGTCAATAGGTGATTCTCTCTCATCATTGTTTCTATCTCTCTCTCCCTCTGAAATCGCTGGGGTAGCTCAACCAAGTCTATTATCCCTAAACTGAATTTTGCTTACTGATTTGCTAGATTAATTGATGTTCTCCATTGTTTCTGATGCCCCCTTCATGCAACTCCTAAAGAAAAAAAAAAAAGCTTTAATCTCTCCATAATCTCTAGTTTGCAATGTCTGACCCTACATCCACAGCAATCTTCATGTGCCCACAGAGATCTGTTCCATGTTTAGGGGGGGAAATCATTTTATAAAAGAGCTCTATAGCATATACACATAAATATATATGTAAACACGTGTGTGTGCATATGTAATCTAATAATAGACAAACATGGTAATTGACCATACCTTTGCTACACCTCCCATTGGCTAATCAGCGTGATATGCAAATGAACCACCAACAAAGATGGCAGCTAATTTGCATACTGCGGGCAGATCCCGCTGCGCCGCCCCAGCGCAAGATCCTGGCCTGCTGTATGCGGGGAGGGGCAGGTGGCAGCGTGATCTGAGCTGCCGCCCGCCCCAGCACGGGATCCGGGCCTGCCGTGTCTTGGGTGGGGTGGGCGGGGCAGGTGGCAGTGAGATTCCCCAGCCGCCGCCCGCCCCAGCGCAGGATCCGGCCTGCCATCTGCCACCCGGGGAACTGCCCTAAGCCAGCAGGTGGTTATCTCCCGAGGGGTCCCAGACTGTGAGAGGGCACAGGTTGGGCTGAGGGACCCCCCTCCCCTGCCAGTGCACAAATTTTTGTGCACAGGGCTTCTAGTATATAAATAAAAGGCATTTACATACATATAGATGTCACCCATAGATCTGTAAGTTTCTTGTCAGTGTCTCCTTACAGGAAAGGTAAAATGACTACAGGGAAATGGGGCCACACCAGAAGCGGGGCCCTGATACACATGGACTCCCTCGCCAGCTGCCATTCCATGCACCACATTCATTAACGGGTTTTACACATACAGAATTTTAATACAAATGGCTCCTTTCAGTGGTGTATCTCTCTGGTCCCTGAACATTTCACAGGTTTCAGAGTCTACAGAGAAGGGGCTCAGATAAGAAGTAATAGCAGGGAGGGTCTCCCGGGAGCAAAGGAGACATTTTATACTTTTCTCATCAGCAAGACAGCAGCTGTGTTAGTAGGTGGGGCAGGGGTTTGGGGAGCAAACTGGCAGCCTCATCCAGGAATCTGTGCCCTGTTCATTGGAGAGAGATTTCTCTTCACAGTCTCATTTCACAGACAGTGAGGAAAGTTCCAGTCTTTTGATTTGGGCCTAGCATCCCTACAGATAGAGGAGATGGCCAATTATGAGTTGAAAATACTGGTGGTCCTGGGAAAGTCAGATTCCCAAAAGTTCTCTCCTTCACTTCCTGGATTGTTCACACATCCATTTAACAAGTACTGAATACCTACTTAGACACTAGACCAGGGGTCCTCAAACTTTTTAAACAGGGGGCCAGTTCACTATAGGGCCGGACTATAGTTTAAAAAAAAAACTATGAACAAATTCCTATGCACACTGCACATATATTATTTTGAAGTAAAAAAACACAACGGGAACAAATACAATATTTGTATTTGCATGTGGCCCGCGGGCTGTAGTTTGAGGACCCCTGCACTAGAGTAGCTCAATCAAGTCTCTTATCCCTAAACGGAACTTTGCTTACTGATGTGCTAGATTAACTGATGTTCTGCATTGCTTCTGATGCACCCTCATGCAATTCCTAGCAACTGACTCACATGTTATTCTACTCTCATGCACCCAAGCAATGCTTCTCCCACAAGCTGAGCTCCATGTTCTCAAGGGCTAATTGTGTGTGTTCTCAAAACTTATGTAAGTTGTCATGCCTGTTATGATAATTATATTATTTAATTAAGTCGTATGTAAAATCTATAGAAAATGAGTTTAAAAATCCATGTTTCTATAAAAGTTTATTTGAATGTTTTGCCAAAAATGTGATAAAGGTGAGTCACTAAATAATGCAGTTGAGTTAGGTGTGAACAGAAAAAGTATAAAATACTGGGTGTGGGGAAGAGTCAAGAACCTTTAAATTGCCTTTCCAATGTTTTCTCATTCCATAACAAACAAACAAAAAGATCAGGAACTTGCCCTGGTCATTGTTGCTCAGTTGGTTGGAGCATCCTCCCATGTACCAAAGAGTTGCAGGTTCAATTCCAAGCCGGGGCACATTCTCAGGTTTCCGGTTTGATCCCTGGCCAGGGCACATATGGGAGGCTGCCAATTGATGTTTCTCTTCCTCTCTCTATAATCAATGGAACACATATACTCAAGTAGGGATTTTTAAAAAATCAGGATCCTAGTCAATTTGGCTCAGTGGATAGAGAGCCAGCCTACAGACTTCAGGGTCCCAGGTTCAATTCCAGTCAAAGGCACATGCTCAGGTTGCAGGCTCAATCCCCAGTAGGGGGCCAGCAGGAGGCAGCTGATCAATGATTCTCTCTCATCACTGATGTTTCTATCTCTCTCTCTCCCTTCCTCTCTAAAATCAATAAAAATATATTTTTTAAAAATATCAGGAACTGGAAATTATAGATTATGTGTTACAGGTATGATTTAAATAAGAAAGATTACCTAGAACTCTAATCAAATCAAAAAGCACAGAAAAGACCTATGTCAGAAAATGAGTAAATAAACACACATTTCTCACTTTTAAGTTAAAATAATATGTTCAGGGTATACATGTAGTATTTTATGACTCCCCCAAGTTTCAGATAAATTTTTGAATTATTAGCATCTGGTCTCCATTATAAGATACAAACAACCACATTCCAGAATCATGTGCTATCGTAGAGGAATGTGGAGTGTAGAATGGAGGGAGAAGGGGGAAAGGGGGGCATCTGAACCAGGATTATGAGGGGCAAGGAGGGGAAAAGGAAGAAACTCCGGGAGAAGAAACATGTGTGAAGAGTCTAGAAGAAAAAGAAGGAGGAGGAGGAGGAGGAGGAGGAGGAGGATGAAGAAAAGGAGGAGGGGAGAGGAGGAGAAGAAAGAGCTAGCAAAGGAAAGTGGGGGGCAGGGCAGTGGGCGGGGATTATTCCAAGCACAGAGAAGCATCTGTGGGTCCCTGAGAGACTTGGCATGGCTGAAATACTAAACTGCAGCAAATGGGATTCTTTCCACAGTGACTTGCACACTTGTGTTTGCCAGGCACCTTACTTGAAGCTGCATTCTTGGGGCACACATTCCTGTTGCTCTAGAGCAGTGGTTCTCAACCTGTGGGTCTCGACCCCTTTGGCGGTCGAATGACCCCCACAGGGGTCACCTAAGACCATCCTGCATATCAGATATTTACATTACGATTCATAACAGTAGAACATTACAGTTATGAAGTAGCAACGAAAATAATTTTATGGTTGGGTCACAACATGAGGAACTGTATTTAAAGGGCCAGAAGGTTGAGAACCACTGCTCTCAAGAGAAGCTGATCCATCACACTTTACAAATCCTTTTCCCATACACTCTCCAGAAAGCCAGTCCACCAAAGGCTAGAACCAGGTCTGCCTCTGCTTGGGCATATACCCGCTTCCCTACCCACCTACTGTTTCCAACCCAATGCAAAGCAGAGTTATTTCTCAGTAAATATCACAGAAATGAATAGGGATAGGCTATCAGATCTGATGGTCAACCAACTCACCCTAGACCAAAGGACCCAGTGTTGAAAAAATAACCATTATTTCCACACCTTCTTCTTGCTGTTTCCTTCTAAACTGAAGTGATTATCCAACCACCCAAATGCCACTGAAATAGATGAGAGAATAGATTGCATGATATACCTCTACACCGTCCAAGAAATTTCCTAGTAATCACAGTAGCTGCTATTTTTTTCCAGCTGGTTGCTGACAACATTTCAAAATGAATCCTCCTACACTCTTATTTTTACCCTTGACTAGTTAATGGTAATCTCCTAAGGTTTGGAGCCCAGATGGAGTTGAAAAATCTCTGATTTCTTTCAGAAGTAAACTTTGGTAGAAAACAGCTCCATCCGCCACTCTTAAACATTTTGTTTTTATTATTTCCCTGCCTCAATCCCCAACCCTTATCATTTTATCTAAACCATCATCCCATTGGCTTTCTTGAGAGTGACGCTTCTTAAGAAAGAGACCAAAAGATCCCTTGGCCTTTGTTTTAAAGGGTCAGGAAAATCTAAATCCTTATATAATCAATTTGAAGTTCCCTCTTCCTTAATATTAATTAATTTGAAGGTTAGCTTGGTAATCGTTTTGTTCACCAGTATGTCCCCAATTCCTAGCAAAAGCTATGGCAGGGGATAAAGAGAAACTGAATGAATGGATAATCCTTACCACAGCGCTGTTGGGTAAGCAAAGGGGATATTCTTACAGTAGAGCAAGGAGGTCAAACTCGCAGCTCGTGGGCCACATGCCTCATTTATTTGGCCCGTGTTAGCCTTTGAGTTTGACATGCTTGCAATAGAGGATAGACTCTGGGAGGTTAAGGAGTTTGCTCAGGATCCCTCAGTCCAGGACTCTAGCAGCAGTTCTCAACCTGTGGGTCATGACCCCTGAAAATACATCCTGCATATCAAATATTTACATTATGATTCATAACAGCAGCAAAATTACAGTTATGAAGTAGCAATGAAAATAATTTTATGGTCGGGGGTCACCACAATATGAGGAACTGTATTAAAGGGTCGAGGCATTAGGAAGGTTGAGAACCACTGGCTCTAGAGCCATTTCACTAGACCATATACCTGAACTCCAGCACTGGGACAGGAAAACCTTTCTGGTCCTTGCTTCTGCAGAGCTAAAATCAGGCCCCAAGTCCCATCCAAGGTCCACAGATCTCAAGATGGAATTGAAGATATTGGACATGGGACGTTTGGAAATACCACTGAATCCTGTAGCAGAGTTCTGCATGGAAAAGGGAAAAGAGCAGAATGGAGGCTGCAGACACATGGTGATGACACAGTGTGTTTCAGCTGTACACAGGCAGAGGAGTCCATGGAAACTCCAGGAAACTGTGCACACCAAGGGTCCATGGGCCAATCCTGGCCCGCCGTCTGGTTTTTATAAATAAAGATTTATGGGAACATAGGCTCACCCATTCATGTACCTATGGTGTCTGGCAGCTTTCGCACTACAACAGAAGAGTCAAGCAGTCCAGCCTATGGTTCACAAAATGAAAAATATTTGCTATCTGGCCCTTTACAGAAAAATTTTGCCAATTCCTGGTGTAGACTCTCTAAGTAACAACATGAGCATCATCAATAGTAGCAGCAGAAATGAAGCAAAGTACTACTGGTGTTCAAAGAGCTGGAAGGATAGTTTTCTATACAATGCCAAAAAAATCAGAAAACCAATTACCTCCATTCTTGATACCTGCTTAGAAGCCTTTTGTCAATAATATCTACTCTTACCTGAACCCTTGAACGAGATATCTACTCCCTCCATTACCACTGCATTTAGTATTAGCAATCAGTGGAAGGGCTATAAAAAACAAACTTTTTTTAAAAAAACACCTCTATTTAAAAAGAAAAATCAGAGAAGTGCACATTGAATGCAGTGCAACAATAAATGGAAACTCAGCATGCCTTGTAAAATGGTCCAGATCTCATTAAATGATTTCTGGGCTATTATCCTTTGGGCTCACCAATGGACTTGAATGGTGTTCCAGAGAAAGCGAATGTTTAAGGTGCTACTCTTTAGAAAAGAAATAGTACATTAGAATCAGAAAGACGAAGACCAATTGTTAGGAAAGCTGATTTCAAATTAAGAGTGCCATTTCTGTTTTTAAGCGTTGCCACTGATATTCCCCTGCAAATATCTTAACCTCCTCCCCATGTCTTACTTTCCTATATCTACCAAAAGGAGAAAATTATATTCACTTCCTACCTCCTATCTCTCTCCTCCAAAACAGTGATTTGGAAAGGATGTACAAGATAGCGTGTGTGTTTTTTTTTTGTGAGCTTGAAACCCTGAGAGGTAAATGCTAAATATATATATATATATATATTTATATTTCTCTTTGATGGGTATTTACTGCATTTTTGTTTAGAGCTGGGTGAGAAAATAATTTGTAAGTATCTTGGAATATATTTCATCTAGAATAAAGCTTACATTGCATATATATATATATATATATATATATATATAAAGCTTACATTGCATATATATATTCCAAGTCCAGACTACTCTCCATGGAGGTGGAACTCAGTATATGTGAATGTGGGACAGTAGAACAAAAGTCAGAGATCCGAAGGTAAATGCCTTATTAAATCATCTCCTACAAGAGCCTTCTTTCAAGTATGGCAATGCAAGATGGAAAACAGTGAATTAAATTCTAGTAATTCTAAAAGAAGAGCTTCAACATTTTCATCCTCTGAAGGCTAAGCAATTATTGCTTTCTGTCATTATAAATAACTTCTCTAGGTCAAGTCACTTGCTCCAGCCTTAGACAGCTTTGGTTGGTTGGCTTCAAGATCCAATAGGTCCCTATCTCTGATATCCACATCTATTGTTGCTGTCCAGGCTAAGGTGAAGTCCCTGCTTTTGTTCTAGGCATGGGGCTGGCTGTAGGGACAGAGATCACCTAAGGCCATAGAACCATAAAACCCTAGAGGACAGACAACATCAGTTGGTATCACCTTGAACTGAGACTCTCTCTCCTCATCTCTCTCTCTCTCTCTCTCTCTCTCTCTCTCTCTCTCTCTCTCCTCTCTCACCACTCTCTGTCCTGGGCCACATCATGGCATTTTGAAAACTGTTCCTCCCCACTGCATTTTATTTTGAAGAGGCTGTCAATTAGAGAGTTCTGCCTCCTTGAGCTGACCAGCAATTGGTCCAGAGGTAGGGTGGATACATGAACCAATTAGGGATAACTTTTTCAGGGACAGAACTTCAGAGGGAAGGCTGGGGCAGGTGGGAAGGAGAAAGATTAACAGAGGAATTTACATGCATATATGCATAACCCATGGACATAGACAATAATATTGTGGTGAAGGCCTAGGAGGGGCGGGGGCGAAGTGGAGGGGGTCAGTGGGGAAAAAAAACAAAGATGACATCTGTAATACTTTCAACAATAAAGATAAATTTTAAAAATATATAAAAGAGGAAGAGGGTGAGAAGAGAGACTGACTCTTTTTTGGTCGATGCAAGTTCTAAGTTTCTATCATTCCCACACATGGAGAGCCGGCTGGAAAATGAAGCTGACAACCAGGAAAGCAGAGTTGGACACGGAGAGAGGAAAAGAAGGACTCTTGACTGCACTGAGCCTCTAGATCAGCGGTTCTCAACCTGTGGGTCGCGACCCCTTTGGCGGTCGAACAACCCTTTCATAGGGGTCGCCTAAGACCATCCTGCATATCAGATATTTACATTACGATTCATAACAGTAGCAACATTACAGTTATGAAGTAGCAACGAAAATAATTTTATGGTTGGGTCACAACATGAGGAACTGTATTTAAAGGGCCAGAAGGTTGAGAACCACTGCTCTAGATCCAGCCACCACTGAAGCCACCTCCACTTCGGACTTCTTAGTAAAGTTTTGGTTAATTATTTTACTTGGATTAAACATTTCAACTTAAACCCATTTGAGTTGTTTCTGTCATTTGCCTGTCACCCAAAGCTTCCTGACCAATGACGCGCATGCACATCTCAAGCCATCTCAACTACCTTCACTAAGTGATCAAGGGACAGAAGGTGGATGGCCCAGGGCAAACCATCTCACCCCTAAAATCACAGCTCGACATCTGCCCAAATGCTCATGCATCTGAAGTACAGCCTGGGGCAGTGCTTTGACTCCATTCTGTGCCAGGGAGTGTTATGTTTGCCATCTATCCACTGCCTCTTTGATGGGTATTTATTGCATTTTTGTTTAGAGCTGGGTGAGAAAATAATTTGTAAGTATCTTGGAATATATTTCATCTAGAATAAAGCTTACATTGCATCCAGATGCAATTAACCTAATGAGTAACAGTAAATCATCCATCTTTTAAAATCATGTATATTTTAAAAATCTATTAACTCCTATTATTTTCTGACAATCAAGAATTTTCTGATATTTTTAATCTATTTTTTCTAATTACAAAGTTTCAGTGCTCTGTACCCAAACTCTTAAAAGTCTTAAAACTGATATTGAAGGCTCCCATATCAGAGCCCTTTCTCCTCCTCACACCTAATATTCCACAGGTACCCTGCCCTCCTAAAAACTGGTCCACGATTACCTTCACAATTGCTCAGGTAGTTCTCTTGACCCAGGATTGTCTTCCCATTCATTTCACTCACTTTTCCAGCAAACCCAATCCTAGCTCATCTTAAAGGGCCAATCGGGTCCCATTTCATCTTTGAAATGATACTAGACATCCTAGCACAAAGTTAAATTTCTCCTCTCTGAGTGTGGACCTGTTTGCTATTTGGCACATACTGCACTTGGTAGAATAGTGATCCCTATTCAGGATTGGTTCTATAATTTTGAAAAGGCTCCCTGAGGAAATATCTTCCCTCAAGAGCTCTGCATACATGTCCAGTGGTTATAATGATGATGGTGATGACATAAGGGTGATGACCAAGTAATCAAGGACACCAAGGTTAAAGCCAAAGAATTCAGTTTGCAAGATCTTTTGGTGGTCTAGGCTTTTACCCCTTTATGCCTACATACTGGGGCCTTTTCTATGCAAAGGGGTCCTAGGAATCAATGATTCAGGCACTCTATAAATGCCCCTGGAAGCTAAAAGACGTAATCAGAAGCAACATGATGAATCACTTCTGCTTCTGACTACCTGGAATTCCCTTACTGAACCTCCAACTCCTGGAGCTTACAGGGTTCTAGAATATTCTTCCTATTCCCATTCCCTTTACCCAAGTGGTACCTAGCCTCTAAGACCCTCTGTTGTAAGAATACAGGAACCTGTGGGCTTTCCTGATGCCTCCAGCCCATAGTGACCCTACTTTCTTCAAAATCCTGGGGAAGGGAAGGCTTCCATGGCTCATGATGGGCAACTGATTACACGCTTCCCTGTGTTAATTGTCTTCTCATCTCCTCGACTAGATTGCAAGCTCGTCGGGGTAAGTACAATTCTTTGTACAGTTTGTTCTCCTTCCTCGTGTCCAACACAGCATTACACAGCGTGAGCATTCCATCGTCATTTTTTCTATGAAGGGTTTAATTAGGTATCCTTATAATGAAATCACTGCTCTTTTCTTCCTAAATGGTTTTATGTTTAATTTGTGGGACCTGATCCACATGTATGTGCATGTGTGCCTGTGCTAAAGAGAATGGTCATTAATAGACTGAAGCATGAACGTGGTAGCGAAAGAGATGCTAAATAGCAAAACAAAACTCTTAAAACCCTCACCCAGAAATTTGCACACACTGAATTTGTTTTGTGCTCAACGTGGTGTATGTAGGTGCACACAGTCTGTGTGCCCTCAACTTTGTGTGCAATGGGTTGTTACTTGCAGAAAGAGACTCCAATGACTATAAAACAGGAAATCTGGGGCTTAGGTCCTGGTTCTGTCATTGGTCCAGTGCGATCGTGCATCAATCCCTAAACTCTGACCCTCAGGGTCTACATCTGTAAAATGGGTCTACTCATGTCTGCCCAGGTCCATGAGAGTGTTGTGCAAAGGAAATGAAGGAAAATGCGAGTGCTGCAAGCACTTGCATGGTCCGTGGTTTCCTGGAAAGAGCTGCTCAAATTAATGGTCCTCATGAAGAAACTCATCCTCTAAACTTGAGCTAATAGTCCAAAAAAACATAAAAAGTCACCCTTCGATAATGCACGATGGGAGCAGGCAGCATCGGGTAGACTGGACCTGCTTGGACTCCTTCCTGCATGATGGAATTAAACCACAGGCAGGACCATTAATGTGCACCATCACACTACACCCTTCACTTAGATGCATTATTGAGGCTATAGATCAACTACTGTCTCACAGAGTGTGCTCTGGATGCATTTTAAAATTAAGTGTTCATAGGGGATCATTTCAGATGCTTATTTACATGTTAGAGGCTCAGCATTGGGTGACACCTGTTCTCTTTTAATAGCCCCTCCCCTGTCGTGTAAGACCTGAGACACCTGTGAACATTTTAATTGGCTTTGGTGACCACCCTGTGATCCTCCTCAAATTCACAGACCAAAGCTCATACCCTAAACCTACAACTTATCCTAGCATCAGCATACAGGCAAAGCCCACTCTCAGGAAATGTTCTCATGACATCTAAAAAGCATGGCCAGCAGGACCAAGACCTAGATAATTGGGCCAAAATAAACTTTCACCAAGGACTTCAGTGCACCAGACTTTTCTTGTCCAAATATATATATTTACTAGTGGCCTGGTGCAGATTCGTGCACATTGAAAGGAAATTAGTTAGAAGAAATACTTTAATATCACTATTCGCCCTTTCTCTATAATAGAAATGTCAACAAAAACAACCAAATTCACGATCGACAATGACAGATTGAAAAACACGTGTGCGACTGGAGCCAGCAACAGCTTTATATGTATCACGCATGTGCAAGTCAACATTTATTTTTAAATGCCAGTGCGCATCATATGTACTGGACGGTCAGTCAGTCAGATGGTCAGTCAGTCGGACGGTTGGATGGACCTGTGGCCCGGGGCACGAATTCGTGCACATTGAAAGGAAATTAATTAGAAGAAATATTTTAATATTGCTATTCGCCCTTTCTCTATAATAGAATTCTCAAAGATGAAAGAAAATTAGTAAAATGTATATGAAAATCCTATATAATAAAAGCGTAATATGCAAATTGACCGAACAGCCGAATAGCGGAATGACCATCCAGATGACCATCCAGGACCAGGCTATGATACCCACTGGCACCAGGCCAGCCAAGGCGGGTGCAATGCGATTGGTCGGCGGCCCAGCCATCACCCCATGATCGCCCCACAGAGGTAAGCCCAGGCCACCAACCAGCAGGTTGTGGCAGGTGGGCGGGGCATCCCTCTGCAAGGGAAGCCTGGGTCCCGGGTGCTGGAGGGAAGCCGGTGCCAGCAGCCGAGGGAAGGAAGGCCTACTCTTGCACGAATTTCGTGCATCGGGCCTCTAGTAATATATAAATTAATAGATAAACAATAACAACATGATATAACAACAACAAATACATGATATAAAAACAAAAACATGATATAAAAACAACATTGATAAAAACAATGACTGATAAATTTATTAAACTTATTCTAATATCTCCCTGTATACCACATTAAGAATAAAAATACTTTCAGAGTGCTTGACTAATTTCCCTTGTGATGAAGTATTTACAACTTTAACTTTAATGTCACATGTTCTTCAAACTTGGGAGAAAGCAACATATAACTGACCATGTCCGAAAACGGGTTCAGGTAGGAATATTCCTAGTCTGTCTAGAGTTTGTCCTTTTGATTTATTAATAGTCATCGCAAATGCTGGAATCATGGGAAACTGTCTTCAAATTAATTTAAATGGGAGGCCAGTGTCAGATGGGGATGCCAGCTTCTTCCAGCTTCAGAGGTACGTTGTGCCAATAGTTGGTCTTCAGACATATTCTGTCGACAACACCACTTTCTTTCAGCTTCAGAATGTCAACAAAAACAATCAAATTGATCGACAATGATAGATCAAAACACACACACGTGCGATTGGCACCAGCGAGAGCTTTATATGTATCATGCATGCGCGAGTCAAAGTTTATTTTTAAATTGCCAGTGCGTGTCATATGTACTGGCCAGTCGATCGGTCGGACAGTCAGACAGACATATGGTCAGTCATTTAGCCTTTTATAGATAGATAGATAGATAGATAGATAGATAGATAGATAGATTAATTAGCCTCTCCTGAAAAAATTAGTGCCTGGCTGTGTGCTAAAGAAAACTATGCCCTTTAATTTCTCACCAAGCTGCACCTAGCCTTCAATGCAATGCAACCATTATTGATTCAGCACCTATTTTTTTAAAACATTTTTTATTGATTTCAGAGAGGAAGGGAAGGGAGAGGGAGAAAGATATAGAAACATCAATGATGAGACAGAATCATTGATTGACTGCCCCTTACATTCCCCCCCACCAGGGATCAAGCCTGCAAAACAGGCGTACCCCTCAACCAGGAATCGAACCATGACCTACCAGTTCAATATGTTTAAGTGGCATAATGAGTATATGAGCAAGGATATTCACTGAAGCTTTGTTTACTACATTGAAAATCTGGGAATAACCTAGATAGCCACTAATGGTAGTCATCTCAAATAAATTTTCATGCAGCCATTCAATGGAGCTTATGTGCAAATATTTAAAAGAATGAAGTAAGGCACTGGCCAGTTGGTGGCTCAGTTGGTTGGAGCATCACTCCATGCACCAAAAGGTGGCAGGTTCGATTCCTCTCTCTCTCTCTCTCCTTTCCTCTCTCTAAAAGAATGAAGTATGTTTATATATACAGACCTGGAAAGATGTCCAATTAGAGTAAGTGGCCGGGGCTTGGAGGAAAACAAATTATACAATAGCATATATGATAGGATCTCATTTATTTTAAATATATATATATATATATATATACATACATACACACACACACACACACACACACACATATATATATATACACACATATATATATACACATACACATCATTATTAACCAGTATGCATATGATCATACATGTGTAGAAAAGCTGAGGGAGACATGTACTGAAGTTGTGATAGTGGTGAACTTTGACGGATGGAATTTGTGTTGAGAGGCAGGGCCAGAGAAGGACCTTCCACATTCTATGTCATAAATCTCAGTAATGTGGGAATTTCTTCCATTCCTTTTTTATTTCTGTTATAACCACCTACAAATAATGTTACTTTTAAATGGTATACAAAACTTTCTAACTATGTACAGTGATAGATATTAGCTAGACTTGGTGTGGCGGTCCTTTCACCTTATATACAAAGATTGAATCATTATGTTGCACATCTGAAACTAATACGATGTTGTAAGTCAATAATATCTCAATTTTTTTAAATGGTATACTAGTCCCTCTTCCCTCATTGGTGCCTTGAGTATCCTAACCATACAGGTAAACCATCAACTAAGCTCCTAATGCTCCAGTAATAAGAAACCACAAATACCCTCTTAGGGACGCACATTTGGAAAATTAAAAGAGCAGGTATGAATGATAACACATTCCCTCTTCCCCCTACTGGATTTATACTTCTTTTTCTCATTAAATCCTCACTAAAAGATTGAGTTTGTTCAAGCACTTCCTAAAAGTGAGAATATCTTTGGGAATATGCTTCAGAGAGCATATGATTTCTGGTTAAAAACAATTTTTTTTAACCTCCATGACAAAATGTCATCACACTAAGCTGATCTGAGTGTCCCAAAACCGCTTCTTATAATGAAGTTTGATAGGAATCAATAGGGGGGCTTCCTTCTGAGCTCCAACAAATGCCTACTTTCGCTGAAATTTATTGGACCCTGATCATGACTGCACATTCAATATTGTCCCAAGATGTAGAAAAGAGGCTTGAAATTTCATAGCTATGAATCTTTTGAACTTTTAAAGCTAATAAAACAAAACTACATTTATGAAGAACCTGTTTTTCAAGCACTACACTAACACTCGCATCAATGATCTCATTTAAATATCAGAAAACACTGCAAATGAGGTGCCTTGGGTGGTTCTCCGGGACTCTGACACAGAGATTTACATGCAAGGATTTCTTTTGGGGGGAGAAGAGGTTCAACATAAATACCTATGGAGAAGTAAAGGCTACAGGACTGGGCAGAGACAGATGAAGACAGAGGGGTGATGCAGACACAACAGAGGCCTCAGCCCATCCAGAGCAGCTCTGGAGTTATCCTGCCTTAACTCAACATGGCCAGGCCATTACACTTTTGACATTGACACAGGTAGCCCCCAGGGAATGGGCATGACCTTGGGCCAGGCCACTCTCTTATACTGAGGGCAATTTCACTCCCAGCATCTGAGGGAATGAAGGCTCATCTGGAAGAGGGAGGGGATCTGGGGATGGAAGACAGCATCCACTGCATTCACTATGCTACCACACATGCTCCGGAAATGAGGAACAGCAACTGAGAGACATTAAGTAACCAGCCCCAGGTAAGATGAGAGGCAGGACTTGAACCACCAACTTCCAAAATTCCTTCTCTAATGCCATGCTGCCTCCCCAAGTCAGTGCCCACTTGGGACATCTGTTTCAGAGAAGGGTAGTCTCTGGTTCTGCATCTCCCCCCTAAAATGTGGACTTTTATGCTGATAAGAACATCCCTGTGTCCACTAAGAGGAAGGGGAGAAAAGACCTCTTGAATCAGATGTTAAAAGGAATCTATCAAGCAGAAGACATCGATCACAAACACAGGGGAGGGGCTTTGCTAACAACCACACGGATAATCAGGGCCCTATTGCTCACCCCACTTATACTGAAGGAGGTTTGGTCTCGAATGGGTGCTTTAAAAAATCCATTTATTCAACTCCATTCCCACTTGCCATGTCCTATACTAAAATATCAAAACAGAAGTCACATAGATTAAACTGGATGAGACAGGAACGCACATGTTGGCACATGGAGGAAGAGAAGAAGAGAAAGGAAAGAAGGAAGGGGACTAAAAGAATCTCCACCTTGAAAAAATGGGGACCGGCATCAATTCTCATATCCATCCATTATTAGCTGTAAATCACTAGGCAAGTAATTCTTGAAACCTCAGTTTCCCGCATTGTTAAATGGAGAGCGATGATGCATTAGACCTCATGGGGCCATTGTGGAGATTAAATGAGATAATAAACATTAAGTGCTGAGCACTGTGCATGTACAGAGTGAGCACTTAATAAATGTTGAGTTCTTGCTTATTACTGTCAGGGCTATTACAGTCACCAACACCCTCCCAATAACCAACTGTAGCAGGAAAAGTCAGAATGAAAGAAAGTGCGACATACGGGTGGAGTTTTTCTGAACTTTCTGCAAAGTGCGCTGGCTTATAAATGGCTTTGCTTTCCTATCTTTAGAGACACCTCCCCAAAATGGCAAGTCCTCCCCCGAAATTCTCTATCCTCTCTTGCATTTCACAGCTCCGGTGGTGGCCGGCTGGAATGACAGCAGCTCACCAGCACCGCCTGTGTGCAAACCTCACACATCCAGTGAGGGCATCATCACCTCCCACTCCAGGCACTGGAGCTCAGCCAAGCTGCCTTTGCCTCCTGGCTTCACAAGTTAAGGCTAAAGAAGGAATGCTGGGGAAGGCAAGGTTCCTGGGTCTGCCTGTCCCTCGGAGGCTGTCTTACTGGTGTGAACATCCTAAGAATAGCAGGCCTTGAAGCATATGTGGCTCAGAGAGGTTTCACTGTATGAGGAAGGCCCGTGGGGTAGACCAGTGTTTCTAAGTGTGTGGTCCCTAGCTGACCTCCATCAAAATCACCTGCATGGCTTGTTAAAAATAGAAAAAAGAAGCAGATTTCCAGGACTGCTGAATCAGAATTTTGGGGTGGAGCCTCAGAAGCTACATATTTAAAGATGATTTCCAGATGATTATGATTCAACCAAAGTTTGAGGTCCCCTGAGACAGACATGCTTTTCTTCACAGCCTAGATCACCAACCTTCATTATCATGACCTTTTATAGAACGTCCCATCTGCTACTCCCACCTTCCTATGTCCCAAATATTCACTCAGTGGTCAGCAAACCCCTATTGGACACTTGAAAATGTGTCGTCTATCAATGGCCCTGGGGTTTGTTGCATTTTCTCGGTTAGATTGTAAGCTTGACAAGGGCAAGGATGATGGCTCATTCAACAAATATAGGTGCCCATCCTTGGGCAGGCGCCATGGGGCACAGAGACGCCATGGTCCAACGTCACAGGAGTTCACTGTGTACACACAGAAAGCTCAACTCTGCTTGTGCCCAAAGGCTTCAAAGAACCTTTGCACCTAAAGCTGCCCTTGACCACTGAGGCTCCTATAATCCAGACCTACAGCTGGAAGGCCAATGTCAAGCCTTTTTCTCTCCGTTGCTGTAGCCACAAAGCCCCCTGCTGCCATAAATCCTTCCCTCTGCTCTTTGTCCCCAAGGCCTCCATATCCTCCATGGGCCCTGCCCTTCCCCAACTGATGAGGAACGAAAATAAAGGCCCAGATCCTTTCTCAGATCCATGCTGAGACAGTCCCATGTCAAAGAGACAGCCAGGTTGCTAAAAGATTGTTCCCAGTCACCCGCCCCCAAATCAAGTCCTGATCAACTCACAAATACCTGCAGTGTCCACACCACAGGGTCCCTTGCCAGGAGTGGGTGGGTGGGTGGGTTGGAGTATAAAAGAGAAATCCAACACACAGCATAGTCGCTGATCAACCAAATGGACGCAATCAGCCAAAAGGCAACATCACAAGCCATGCAGTGAGGACATACACGGTGGAGGATGGAGAAGCTGTGATGGTAATTGGAGCATCTACTTCAAGCCTCGAGTGCGCAAAAGGACCAGAGGAAAACAATGTTACAAGACAGAGGAGGAAAAGCAGGAAGAGTCTTGTCTCCAAAGCCAGGGCCCCATGCTTCAGACCAAAGAATAGGAAAAGGAAATGGCACAAGGGGGAGGGGGGCAATGCAGGGAACGCTTCCTAGGAGATGGGATGGAAAGCCAGGTCTGGTTTTAATCTCTCTTATTGGTACTTATCTGGCAGAGCTTCTCTGTTCCTCCATCTTTTAAGATTTTTTTTTTTTTTTTTTTTTTTTTTTAGTTTCGAAACCCACACACAAAACAACTTCTAACCCTCCCACCCTAGTGGTTTTCACTCTCCTCCCGCCACCACCTCCATCCTAGGAGGCCACAGGCTGGTTGCTGATAGTTCCCAGGGTCCCCTGTCACTATGTGGATGGAATTCTTCCCTTTGGTTTCTATGGCACCATGGCGCAAGTTCTCTCCAGCCTTGTTACCATGGAAGCCTTGTCTCCCTTCCTTCTCTCTCCCTTACAGCATGTCAGGAGGGCAGCAGCACTGAGGGGCAAGCTGCCCTCGGGATGCTGGCCAAGCCTGGAACCCTGGACACTGTCCTAAAGGACACAGTGGTCAGGGCCTGCCACAGTCACACACCTCAACCAAAGCAGTTTGAGGAGGAGTTTTTGAGCCGACCCGTCAAGAGGTTAAATGCATAGAAACAGCCTTTTTAAATCTGTAGCTGAAAAACCAAGTGCCCTGAATGTACATGGGTGCTCTGTTTCATGAAGAAACTACCAACTGGGTCATCGCTAACAGAGGGAGCCCTCAGCACAGCCTTGCCTGGTCCCCAGAGGTGCAGCCAGGGGTCAGCAGGACCTATTTGGATCACGGTCGCCCACGACCCTGGAACTCAATCCCTTGCCGTCCTCGACTCAGTGTTCTCAGGATGATGAACAGGAGGGAGAGAGTGTGAAAGAAGAAAAGCTTATCTCTGTACAGAAGCCCACATCTCTGAATTAACACCCGGCATTACGTGAGGGTTCAGCTTGATGAGGGTAAAGCACCCAAATGACGTGGCATGAGACCTGGGCTCCTGTCCTACCCCAACCCTGTGATTTGAACATATCATCCCTCGGGGCTTCTCCCTGGAATGGTTCATGACTAAGTCACTCTGAGTGGCAGACACCAGGGTACCGAGGACTGAATCCTCAAATCCACACTCCACTCCCCTGCCCCGGGGAGACTCAGGATCTGGGGAAGGGCTTCACCAGCAAGGACAGGCCTTGGTGGGTGCTGCCACCCAGGGCCACACATGTTTGTAAGGGACTCTTCCACCTGCTGGCAAAGGATGAAGGCACTGCAGCCCCTGCGTGTGCCCAAACCCAGAGCTGACCCAGGCCCTTCAGCTGCTCTTCATCGAAGCCCTCCACATGTTCAGAAGAAAACCCTCCTGCTGGCTAGATAGCAACCAAAGTGAAGAATTCCAAAGACACATACATGAACACTGAGACGTGTAAAAGGGGAGAAATGGATGATGCCACACAATGGAGGGATCTGCTCCAGATTTAATTAATGTAGCCACAGATGAGATGGGGCACTACAGTTTACCGAGAAATCAGTCCCCAAATCCCTTCTTCTCAGGTAACCACATCTAAGGAGTCCTGATCTGAAATCCCTTTTCTCCAGGCCTTCATGGTTTCTGCTCCCCATACCTCACTCTCCAGCTCCTCAGCAAATGACACTTGTGCTATGTGGTGAGGACACAATGATGACCCATCCAATGGGGGTATTGCCCCTGGGGATAGGTGTTATCATCCAGTAGTGAACACAGACAAAAGATAAATAAATTAAATTTCAAGTTGTAATAAACCACTGTAAGAGAAAACAGGGTGTTGTAATAAATAAAATAATTATCTTGGGGTAAGGAGATGAAGTGATATTTAACCTGAGATATGAAGGATGATATGGGGTCAGTCTCACAAACAGTGAGAGAATAAGTGTGTTTATAAAGAGCCAACAGCATGTGCAAAGGCCCTGAGGCAGGAATGATTAAAAGACATAAGTTGGGGAGCTTCCAATCTGGATGAAGAGACCGTTATGTAAACAACCACAATTTCAGAAGGTAACAGGGGCTTCACATTAGCAACATGGACAAAGTGAGCAGACAATAAGAGAGAGTCCTGAAGGCCAAGTGGCCAGGGGATGGTCAGGAGGACTTCTCAGAGGAGGAGGTACCTGAGCTGAACCTTGGAGAATCAGTGGATCTTGCCCAGGCAGGAGAAACACAGAATGCACACAGGCCTGGAGGCATGGTTAGCACAGACTTTCTTAGGACTTCAAGCACCTCCATTCACCTGGCACTTCAGGTGAGGGGAGAGGAGTGATGGAAGGTGAAATAAGAATCATCAAGTCCCCTAAAGAGATGGGACAATAGGTTAACTGAATAGCAGGCCACTCCCAGCTACACTCAAAACTTCCCTCACCTCTGCATGACACCTCCTCTGACACCTCCTCACTTCCCAGCCACGGGTGCCCGCCTGGAGGGGATGGGGCTCATTTCCACAGGTCACGCAGAGCCTGCCCTGGGGGGTTTCCTTGTTGCAGGAACGTGGGCCACGCTGCCAAAAGTTGGGGAGGTTCCCAGAGTCAGCAGGTGGAGAGGCAGAGCCTGAGGGTGTGCAACAGCAGGTAACCAAGGATGCGTCAGAATCCCACCCACACCGACTCTCTCATAAAGGCTGGGGTGGAGGGGATTCAAGAGAGAGGAAGAAAAAGAGGAGAGAGAGAAGGAGATGGGAGGGGAGGGGAAAGAAAGAAGAGGGGAGAAAGAGCAGGAACAGGAGAAAATGGGAGTCAAGGCTGCCCTCCACACCCAATGCGGGGCGGGGGTGGGGGAGCCCTGAGCTCCACTGGCTGTTTCTTTCAAGAAGGAAACAGAAGTGGTCCACACTGCTGTGCTCTGCCACTGAGAACTGAGTGTGTATCTCCACACACGCTGCTACTCTCTCTGCCCACTGCCTGCTGGCAGGCACGGGAGTCTACGCGCTCTGATTCACACGCCCTCTGCATCCACCACGCACAGCGTCTGTGTGCATGGGCTGAGTCTTCCTTCCCCCAGTCCCCACAGGCACAGCCTCTGCGCTGACAGCTCCCCTCCCCCCATCACCCTCTGGCCCCAGCCTCCACAGGCCGCTGGGCCCCACGTCCTCCCTGACCACTTCAGTGACTGTCCTCGTTGGGACCACGATGGGGGAGGAGATCCGGACCCAGCTTCTGAGTGGCTCCATTGATTAGAGTTCCCAGATAAAACACCTGTTAAATTTGAATTTCAGAGCAATAACAAATGCATTCGTACTGTATTTTCATTGCTAACTCTGGCAATGCCGTGATTGATGATTCAGGCATGCAAATCCCTCTCCCTTTGCATCAAATTCCTCTCAGGAAGCTACAGGTAATGGGATGATAATGACAAAGATGCATGATGACTAACGTTTGGAACTGGTATGTGGCAGGGGCGGTGCAGAGTGAAGCACATGCCTTATTTCATCAAACCTCACAACAACCCTATGCGATCAGCACTGTGATCCCTACCCCCGTGCACAGTTGAAGAAGCTGAGATGTAGAACCTGTTTGAGGGCCCACACCTAGGAAGTGGGAGCTGAGGTTGGAACCCTCTAGCCCTAAGCCCCCCGCTATCCTCTTGAGATACCTAGTAGATCCAGAGATACTAGTGTGAGCCAAAGAGTTCTTACGTTTTAATTATTGCCTTTCAATTGGAAACCACTGGCCCAGAATTATGAAGGGCTTCCCCTGGCACGCCTTACTCCTGTGTGGTACCCACCCACCAGGGCTCTCTCCTGGCCTCTGCTCCAAAGAATAGCCACCTTCAGGGGAGATGTTTATATCAGTCATTTACACCTTAGTGTGCCTTTATGGTTGGTGTGACTTCTCCCAGACATTTGAACTTGGGGTGGTCTCATATTGGAGAATAAAGATGTTGTTACTATTAAAGAAAACTCAGACACTGGTGAGCATCTGGTATCAGGAAAGGGGTTTCCCATTCACTCAGCCACTCCCTACCTTGAGGCAACTGACAGAGCTAAGGGACCCATAGAGCTCCCAAGCATCTCATGTTGTGTCTCGTTCCCCAGGCCAGACTGGTGGGGCGATTATGGAAAAGTCTGAGTCATGTGCTCTGACTGAGGGAGGTTACTGTCCAGCTGGGAAGGGCAGGCCATTTTGGTGGAGGGAGGGAGGGAGGGAGGGAGGAAGGGAGGGAAGGAGGGGGAAGGGAGGGAGGAAAAGAAGGAAGTAGGGAGGGAGAGAAGGATGGATGGGTGAACAGGCGGGTGGGTGGATGAAATGATGGATGAATGGATTGGGGGGTGGATGGATGGATGAATGAATGAACAGGTGGGTGAGTGGGTAGGTAGGTGGGTGGGTAGATAGGTAGGTGGAGAACCTGAGAGGGGTGGGTTTGTAGTTCTGAGAGAGACCACTGACTACATGAGGCTCCTCCCAGAAGCCTGGGTCTTTTCCATCATTTCCAGTAACAGACTTGAGAGACAAGGAGAGGGGAAGAGGAGGTGGGAACAGGATCCCCAGGAAAGGGCATGGGGAGAGGAAGCAAGGCAGGAAAACTTAAGGAAGAAGGAAGAGCTGTGTGGCACTCTGAATTCATCTGGCTCCTTCCGAGGTCCCTGGGCTTTCTGGGCTTGTTACACCAGAATAGACATGGCCTCTGGGACCCCAGCTATTCATCTCTGCAGTTTACTGAGTGTGGGTGTTCTAGAGCTCACGACAATCAGCGACTTGTCACTTTATTTATCCAGGGGGCTGGCGCACAGGGTGAGTAAGACTGACGTTTCTGAGTCTGCAGCAGTTGGCAGCTCCTTTCGCCATGTGCTGCGCTCCCACCCGCAGCCCCAAGCTAGTCACCACTGCTCCTGCTGCACGCCCCCCAATGCCACCCCCAAAAACTGAGCCTTGGAAAGCACTCCTAAAGAGCTCCTATGTGCCTCTGGGAAAGCCAGACCCCTGCTCAGAGCCTCACTTCTGGAGAGAAGGTGGCACCCTCCTCCTCAACCTCCTCTCCCACAGAGAAGCTAACAAGCAGGGTCTGCAAGACAAATCAGAGACCATGCCCCTCCAGAGACATCCTGTGCATTCACTTCCTCCCTCCCACCCAGGGCTGCAGGGCCTCACTGCCACCAGCAATAAAGGGCAGACAACAGGGTCAGGCAGGAGGCGGTCAGCCAGCCCCAAAGAGGAAGGAAAGTCAGCAAAGAAACCCTCCAGGGGGAAAGCAGGAACCTAGCCCACCTCCACTCCAATGGGTGTCACTGGGGGCAGTGCCGACCCCTAGAAAACATGTAAAAGGGGGAGGGAGAACAGCAGTGACATTGACTGGGTGGGGGCAGGGATGCCAAGTTCTGCAATGCTCATGACCGGTGGGCACCAGACAGAATGTCTCCCCTGCCCCCAAAGTTAATGTGCCCCCTGCTGAAAAATATTACATAGAGTCACGCTTACTTCCTGGCATCTACAGGGGTCTGGAAGGACTCAAAGGTGGGGAAAGTGAGCCAGAGCTGAACCCAGAAGGCTGAGGAAATTCAGTAAAACTGGGGGAGCACTGCTGGATGTGACAGGGATCTGGAAGAGCCAGGGTGCTCCCTGCCAGTGACCCTCGCAGCTGCTGCCTCTCCCTCTTGGCTGAGGAGGAAGAGCAGGTGGAGGCCCATGCCCATGACCTCACCCCAGGTGTGGGGGTGACCAGTGGGCTCATCCTTGGACACAGTGCAGCACCCTTTCTCTCTGCCTTGCAGACTCAGGCTGTGCCTCCTCTGGGCTCTCCCGGTGCTCAGTCCAGGCCTCTTGTAGAGTTTCTCTCATTGCACGTCCATTATTTATGTGCCGTCCATCTCTCTATTAGTCAACGTTAATGGTTATTGGGTATTTCCTAGATAAATACCTGGCACTGTGTTCTTTCTGTTGAATAACTCATTTATCCACACGGTAAGACTGGTCATGACTCTGGTGGGTGGGACCCTGCTGTGGGACTGAATGGTGGTCCCCAATTCATATGTCAAAGTCCAAACCTCCCAGCGAGTGTGATGGGAGCAGATATGCCAAGCCTTGCATTTGGACATGAGGCCTTTGGAAGGTATTTAGATGTAGATGGAGATGTGGGGGTCAGGGCTCATGATGAAACTAGTGCCCTTATAAGAAGAGACACCAGAAAGCTTGCTTCTTCTCTGTCTCTCCACTCGCATGCTCAGAAGAAAGGCCACAGCAAGACAGAGGCAACCCCAGGAGAGAACTCTCACCAGACCCCAACCCTGCTGGCACTTTGAACTTGGACTCCCAGTCTCCATAACTGTGTGAAATAATTTCCTGTTGCTTAAGCCACTGGCCTATGGTATTTGTTATGGCAGCCTCGGCACAATCCCAGTCTTGCCAACCACTGGTGTCACTTAGCTCTCACTCCTAAATCCTAGCACCAATCTGCCCAGCATCACCACTCCTACAGAACTGCCTTTCCCATTCCTCTCCCACTTGAACTCTGGCTGACATGAAATTCAGGTGATAAACACCAGCCAGCACTAAAAATTGCCCCCAACATATGTACAATGAGCCATCCCTACAGCATCAAGGCAAAAGGGTAAAAACCCCTTTCTCTCCCATTTCCATTCCTCCCACATTCAAAACATGCTAAAGGCAAACACACACACACACACATACACACACACACACACACACCACACCACACCATGCTGGAAGCTTCACTGACTCACCACATCAGTCTTGGCCGGCCCGTCTTTCCCATCTCTCCATAAATGAGCACGTGTGCAGACCAGCAGTGCTCGGGCAGCTGGGACTCATTTCCAAGCATCTGCTTTTTCTGAATCAGAGGCACTGAGAGTCCCGGACATTCTGGCCCTGAGAAGCACATCCTGTCTCTATGACCAAGGGGCAAACACAGGCTCACACTCAAACTTCCTATTGAGCACTGCACCGAAGAAAAAGGCCTTCCCTTTCCAAGTCTTCTCAGGCTTTCTGGACTCGTCACAATCTGGCACCAATGTCACCTTGACTTGAATGGCCCGTTGCAGGGGATGCGGCAGGATGAGAGTCCCTGTTGCTAGTACTGCGACATTCGGGGCTTTCCTCTGAGCTCTGTAAAGACCTGGGCAAAACCTGCTTAGATGCCCTAGGCCAGTGGTTGGCAAACTGCGGCTCGCAAGCCACATGCGGCTCTTTGACCCCTTGAGTGTGGCTCTTCCTAAGCCTTAGGAGAACCCTAATTAAGTTAATAACAATGTACCTACCTATATAGTGTAAGTTTAAAAAATTTGGCTCTCAAAAGAAATTTCAATCGTTGTACTGTTGATATTTGGCTCTGTTGACTAATGAGTTTGCCGACCACTGCCCTAGGCAGGCAGGGTCCCCAGACTAGCTGAAAGCTAGTGACCCCCATTTTGGCTGATGTCAGGGAGAGTCTAAATTACTACATACGATCCTGGGCCAGGACTGAGCTAGACTTGGGAGCAGGAAGCTGCGCTCACCTGTCCCAAGCATAGCTCCAGGCTTCACTACAGGGCCCAGAGCCAGATCCTTCCACCCCAGCCTCCCCCAGGGTACCTAACCCAGGTACCTAACCCAGGGCCTCTCCGATTCCTAACCCAGGCATCATTTTGGAATACTTCTCTTCTGCCTGGATGTCCATTCTCCAAAGACGTTAGCAACTTTAAGGAACATTGAGTGCCATTTCACCTGTGCATTCTGTCTGGCAGCCCCGCCCTCCTAGAGGCACCAAGGGAGGCAGGATGCATTAACCAAATCAGTGCCTACAGGACTCATTTCTTGAGTTCTTGACCCAAGTTCCATGGAGGGAGCATCCCCTGCCTGGAACTAGAATGTTAGCGCTGGAAGTACTTTTTGAAATAATAGTTAACCTGCTGAGCACTTATAAGTTGCGGGCATTCTTCAGACTTGCACGTGTCGCCTCTCCCCCCAACAGCAACACTACAAGGTAGTTACACGCACCACTCTCTCCTCTTCACAGGAAAGGAAATGAGGTCAGTGCGGCTGAGGAACTCCTGACCTCCCAGAGCTGGTAAGTGGAGGAGTCCAGGCCCCGCAGCCCCTGGCCTGGCCTTGTATTCCTTCATTCAGCAAATAACTATTAGCCACCAAACAGAAACGGCACTGGGGTTTTTTACCAAGTAAACAAACTGCTTTCTGGAGAGGCCATTTCTTTCAGAGCGCAGGAGATAAAGGAGAGCAGGACCTTGCCATCACGGTGTTTCTACCACCCGGCTTGGTTCAGTTTCTCCCCCTGCATTATACTCCCCCGGCTGTCCTATGTGGGGGCTGGAAACAAAACAGACAAATCTTGTGTTCATGGAGTGTGCCTTCTCGTGGGGGGACAGACCATAACCAAGATGAATTAGTAAAATATATACTATGTGGCATAGTTTACAAAGAGGGAAACCTGAGCGGGGAAGAAGGTGAATTTGAGGGGAGGTGAACAATTTTAGATTGGGCGGTAAGGGCAGGCCTCCCTGAGAAAGTAATTTTCAGTACAAACCAGAAGGAGGCAAGAGGATGAACCATGCAGCGAGCTGGGGGCAGAGCATTCCAGAGAGAGGGCAGAGTCAGTGCAGAGGTCCTGCGGCAGGAGGTTTGCCAGTATGTTGGGGAACAGAGAGGCCAGCGTAGCAGGATCAAGTGAGCCAGGGGAGCAAGCAGGAGTGACAAGGGCCAATCCAGAGGCCTTGAGGGTCACAGTAAGGACTCTGGCTCTGACTCTCTGATCAATCCCCTTGCGATGGATGAAGAGACCAGGCTGGGAGAGAGCTGGTGATTCATTAAAAGCCACACAGGGCTCAAGTTTAATCGAAGGCCCAGGAAGCAAAACCAACCCTGATGCGTCATCCCCCCTACGTGGAGACCCCAGACCTTTCCTTCCTGCCCACAGCCTCTTCAACCTCGCACCCGCTTTACTTCTGACTTAAAACAGCTACTGAGCGGAATGATGCAAAAAGGCCCACTGGGCCGTCTGCAGTGCCCTCTCCCAGCCCCGCCCTGCAATCAGGGGTGGAGAGGATAATGGAGATGGGCGTCCAGAACCAGGGGGGCCAAGGTGCTGGGAACCCTCTGGTGAGGGTGAGCTTCCTGGGGCTCCTGCCTCTCTCCGGCTGAAACCTCTCCAGAAAGGGGGTTTGTTTACCTGGAGAAAGTCCCCAGGTGGACACTAGAAACAAATAGCTCCCCTTTCCCACCTGAAAGCAGGGAAACACGACCCACGGTGTGCAGCACGCGTTACACCAAGCCCATATTCCTCCCTAGAGACGGGGATCTGCGGTGGAGATTTCACAGTGACGTTTGTGATGTTCCCCTCATGCTTCCCCTCCCACTCTCTGTTCCCCAAGGTCCCCCCACCCGGGCCTCCCGCTCTAGCTGAGCTCCCAGGTGTTCTGGAAGGTGTTTTGTAAGGCCCTGCCTTTGCCTCCTGTTGGTGGGAACTCGACAATGCTCCCCTGAGGTTTGCCTGCATCCTCAGGGAGAAAAACATCACAGGAGCCCTGTAGAGAAACCAGAAGTGGGCAGCAGTAAAGCAGCCCCGGGAATTTATGGAATGCATGGCCAATGCCTCACAGCAAATGGCAAGAGCAGCTGACATGCCCCCACTTCAGCACATCATGTGTGCCAGGCACTGTTCTGGGAGCCTCCCGTGCATCAGATTAACTAGTGTAGCCCTTACACTAGACGACTCTGTGATGAGCCCCATTGTACAGAGAAGGAAGCTGAGGCTGAAGGAGGTTAAAGGACTCACCAAGGTCATAGTCACCCAGGATAAGTGCCAGAGCAGGGATCTGAACCCAAGCAGTCTGACTCCAGAGCCCCAGACAGCCCCTCTGGGGGAAGGCTGGTGGCCCACCCCCTTCTGGGACATGCCCAGAGATGAGACACACTGGGCTGGAAAGGAAGCACTGAAGGCAAGACCAGTAAACTCTGAAGATGGCGAGCCACCACCTCCATGACATGTCATCTATCACCCCAGACAATTACTCTCTGCTCCTCTGAGAGTGCTGTATTTCATGTGTCACCTACACATACCACGCAAGTCTTGACATGGCTGATTCGTGCACCTGGCTCTTCCAGAACCAGACTGTGAGCTCCTGGAGGTCCCTGTTCTAGTGTATTTGTATCCCACTGAGAGGCACTGTGAGGGCTCATGGTAGCAATCGATAAACGTGTTCTGAGTGAATTAATGAATGAATGTGGGAGTGAATGAATGAATGAACCCAGCCAGGTCCAGATGTTTTAGGTGTCTCCTTTAGAAACTTTGAGATGGAACATCACAACATCAGGTCAACAGTTCCTATCTGCCTCCCACGCAGTCCCACATCTGAACTGAAATAGATACATACATATGTTCCCCCTTTTTCCTTTTATTGCATTTAATTCCTTGTTTCAGTGTAATTTAAAAAAACACAATAGCTTCAAGTGTTGGACCCTGATGCATTGTGCTATTCATGAATATTTATCACCCTGGACTATATAAAATGGAATATTAGCAATTAAAAGAAGGTCAACAGAAGACTTTCTGGAACTCTCTACCAAGGGGAAGGAAGAGAAATGGGACACTGTGATCAAGAGCCCTGGGCAAAGACTTTGCAGGAAAGGGAAGGTTTGGCTGACAAGGCCAAAAAAAATGCTCAAAAGGCCAGCCAAGACCTGAAGAAACTTCTAGAAGTGTTTGAAGCAGGTCTCTTCTACCCAAAAAAAAAAAATTATTTAAATGGATAGTGGGTTTGGGTATAAAAAAAAAAGCTCAATTGACAGGGTTCCAGAGATGATTGGAAAAGGAAAATGTGACCCTGGGCCAAATTACTCTCTCTGCCTGCCTTTGTCTCCTTCTCAATACTCACCTGAAGGTGTTCCAATAACTCATGTAAAGAAAGCATCTGCCCCTGATATAGGTAAGTGTTCAATAAATGGTGAGTCCCTCCATGTCTCCTTCAAGATTGACAAGGTTCTCACCAACCCTAATTGGTCCAAAACGATCAACCCAACAACATTTACTTCCCTCTTTGCACAAGCAAGAAAACCCAGTTCTCATCTCATTAGATTCCAAAGTCCTACACAAAGGATTTGACAGCCACTGCAAAGATCCCCAAGACCCAGTGAACCACTTCTCCCCCAGGCAGCGTTTCTCCTCAGGGAACCAGAAGATTAGCCTCCTGGCAATCTCATCTCCAACCTGTTAGCCCCTGAGGCTATGAGAACAATTCTTATCCTTCTGCACAGACTCCCTTCAAATATTTAGAGCTTCTATCCTCCAGGTCTTCTCTTCTGCAGGCTGAACGAGCTTAATATTTTTAACAGTTTATTTTACAAAAGGGTTCCAGGATCCTTCCCTGCCCCATCCTCTTGGTGAATGATGCTCTTGTCTGTCTTGGGCCTCAGACTTGAAAGCAACACTGCAGATGTGGCCCCGGGGGAGAGAGGAGAGCGGGGCTTTGCAGGTGGACAGGACACTGTTAACTTTGGGGCAGCACAGCTCACTGTTGGTCATTTTTTAGCACATCATTCATTCTTTCAATAACATATTTGAGCCCATGCTACCAGCCAGGGACTGCTGAGATGGATGTGGTTCCCGCCTTCAGGAAGCTAACTGTGAAAGCAGCAATTTCTAAGCCCATCCCCACTAGGTTAACCTCAAAGAAGCAGATAAAACACTTCAAAACAAGATTTCACATGCATTGAACACTCTCTTTCATCCTAAATGATGCTCCTACCCTCAATACATGACCCTAGGGACTTGGTAACCAGGCCCAGATGGTGTTACCTTCCCCTCTTTTGCAGCAATAAAGATTAATTCGCTTGTATTGATGGAGTACTTCCCTTGCACCAGGTACACCCAAGTGCTTTACATGGATGACTCATTTAATAGCTGCCTCTGCAGCGCTGAACTCTGCGCCTCTGGATGTCACTTGCGTGGACTAGGTCTAGTCCACCCAACCAGGCAACCACAAATAAATGGGAGTTTCTCACTTCAGAGTTTGCTATTCCTAAAGTCTCAGGCCATTGTCACACAGCACTGTCCTGGACTCAACTACCTGAGGGCAGAGTGTGAAATGTCCAGGTGCTTCCTTATTGTTATTAAAGTGCACTCAAGGGGTCCATGCCAGTAAAGAAATTTAATTTTCCCATCCTCACATTTTCCTGTTTTAAGACCATGCACATGTGTATCTGCTACTGAGATCAATTCTATCTCTACTAGAATGTTCCTAGAAAGGTAGAGCGCCTACTGCTTTGAACAAATGTCCGGCGATCCACCATCCATCTTCCTTTACAAAGTTGAATAAGAAAGAAACAATTAGAAAATCTCAGATATGGAAGCACTTCCAGGGACCTTCTTTGCTAAGCACATGCATACACACACTTTGTTTCTAGGAATGGGGAATGGATGGGTCCGAGTCATCCATATTTTCTCCAGAAGGTCATACTCAGAGACAACTGGCCACTGTCAGGACACTGGCTACAGTCCTGGGGTGGGACGAAGGTTGTTGCCTGGACAGAGCAACAGGGCAATGGCAGACAATGGCCTCATTCCCAGCACACTTCACCCCCAACACCAAGCCCTCAGATGGCCATCCCTGCGGACCAGCAGGTAGTGTTTTAATCATGAAGATGATGGCTCAGGAGCCCTGAGGCAGACAGCATCTCAGCCCAAACCTCAGCCTCTTCCTCAACAAACTTTTCTGCCACAGAACAAATGCACCAGGTTCTGAAAGATTGGCTAGTGTTAGGGGGGAACATCTCGAATATATTAAAACACTGCAAAGCCCATTTGCATTCATCTTTCAAAGAGTTTTTATAAACTCTTTACTCCGGTTCTTCTTCAGTGCTTTTTTGTGGTTGTTTTATATTGTTTTCACTTTAAATGGAACCATCCTCATTCAGTCAGGACTAGAAAACTAAACAATAGCCTGAGGGTAGACTTTGCAAGAGGAAAAGCAAAACCAACAGGAGAGCTGGGCCCGCTGCAGGGAGCTGAGGCTGCACAGCAGCAGCGCGGCTTGCAGACACTAAGGTTGGGGCTGAGACCCAGGTCTCAGCCACAATAAGCTCAGCTTGTCTCCATAAAAGGTTGTGTTGTCTGGTGTCAGGAGGGAGGTTGACGCCTTCCCGTGCTCAGACCTGTTACTCCATGTGTACAGTGACTGCTGGGTGGCTATTGTTTGCAGAGAACTGACACCGAGACGCCAAGGAAGTGATGACCATGTCTTTGAACTCACACCCCAGCCACCGCGATCTGAGTGTCCCCGGGACAACAGGCATTATGTAATGGGCATCTCAAATGCTGAATAAAATAACAGGTAACAGAGCAGAGGAGCCTCGTGAGACCTAGATGGAAAAGGAGAGAAGGCACACACCACCATTCCCCACTGGAGAGAGAATGAGATTGAGCTGGATGGAGTTCAAGATAAAGATCAAGGCTGACATCGGAAATGAGAAAGAGAAGCTACAAAAGAAAGATATGGAGACACACACATAAGACATGATGCCCTAGGCCAGTGATGGCGAACCTATGACACGCGTGTCAGAGGTGACACGCGAACTCATTTTTTTGGTTGACTTTTCTTTGTTAAATGGCATTTCAATATATAAAATAAATATCAAAAATATAAGTCTTTGTTTTAGTATGGTTGCAAAGATCAAAAAATGTCTATATGTGACACAGCACCAGAGTTAAGTTAGGGTTTTTCAAAATGCTGAGACGCCGAGCTCAAAAGGTTCACCATCACTGCCCTAGGCCTTAGGGGGGATTTTGCAATAGCTGCTCGCTTCCTCACAATTCTCCCTCTGTGTGCAATTGAAAGAAATAAGACCCAGGTTCCCAGATGACCTGGGTTCTCCCAGCCTCCCGCTCTCACTGGGTTCTACCAGTGCCTGAAACATAAGGGGCATCCAATAAATTTTTTTAACTCTCCATTTTAGCAGACTTCTTTATCTTCTTATTCTCTCTCTTGCCTCTCTTATTCTTACTCATGCTAGCATCATTATTACCTTTTATATATTAGCTTTTACTTTTTCCACTCAGAGATAATCATCAAATGTTAGACTTGAAAAAGAGACTTTTATCCCTAACCTGATAAAAGGTATCTATAGCCACCTACAACAAGCATGATGATTCACTGTGAAATATTGAATGCACTCCCTCTGAACTCAAGAACAAGAGAAAGATGTCTACTATCACCGTTTCTATTCAATACTGTGAAGAGGTCATAACCTGTGCAAAAAGGCAATAAAATGAAATAAAAGGTATAAAAAAAAGACACAAAGCACCCTTTCATTATTCACTGATGATATGGTGGTATGTAAAGAAAATCAAAAAGAATATAAATATAATACTAGCAACAAACAATTAGAAAATAAACTTTTTTTAAAATTCCCACTTAAAATAGCATCAAAAAATATCAAATTTCTGGGAATAAATCTACTGAAAGATTTCCAAAACCTTTCTACTCAAAACCATGGAATGTTGCTGAAAGAAATTAAGGGAAACTAAATAATGTCAATTTTCCTCAAATTGATCAACTGATAAATTTAGTCTCAGCAAAAAATCCTAGCAGGCGTGTGTGTGTGTGTGTGTGTGTGTGTGTGTGTGTGAGAGAGAGAGAGAGAGAGAGAGAGAGAAAATTGGCAAGTTGGTTCTAAAATGTACATGGGAATGCAAAGAGCCATGAGGCAAAACAATCATGAAAAAAGCACAAGAAGTTGACAAATTGCCAAATAATAAGATGGATTAGAAAATATAGTATTGAGACAGTGCAGCATTGATGTTAGGCTAGAGAGAAAAAGGGACAATGGAACAAAATAGAGAATTCACAAACTGACATACACAAGTAAAGCCATCTAATCTGTAATAACGATACTCTGGGTCATTTGGAGTTTTACGTGAAAAAAGAAAATGAATTTGACCCCCCTTCCTCATATCAGACACTTAGCAAATCAAAAAAGAAATTCCAGATGGATTACAGGCCTAAATGTGAACATTAAAACAATAAAACACTGTTCAAGAAGACATCGTGATAAGACTCTACAGGCACATCTCACTGAAGTTGAACATCACCACCATGAAGTAGGTCCTAAGATTCATACTCCATTTTTAAATGAAGACATTTACACATAGAAAACACAAGTAAATTGCCCAAGATCATTTAGCTAAGAGGCCCAGGCAGAATCTGAAACCATGTCTATCTCACTCCCAAGCCTGTGATATTAATTCATTATATGACACCTCATGGATCACTTTTTTAAATGCCACTTAGCAGTTCTGTATGTGAAAGTCATAATGGTTCTGATAGAATCAAAAAAGCAGGTCCAGAAGGGCCCCCTTGTAACAGTCAAGATTGAGATACTCTAGGTCTTAAAAAGAACAAGCTTGGGTTATAAATGTATCTAATATGGTTTAATAATTAAAACGTTTACACACACACACACACACACACACACACACACACCTCTCACAGGAAAGTATAGTAACTCTAACCAGTAAGGGGCCTAGGTGAGATGAGCAGCCTGGACTTTGGACTTTGGAGACCAGAGACCTGTCCAATCTAAGTACTAGGGGTGCAATGAAGGCCTGAACTCAAGCAGCAAATACTCCTGAAAGCTCAGCAAGGTGTCACAAATGGGCTCCCTTAGAACCATCTATTGCCTAGATGGGACACCAGGACAGCAGCGCCCAGAGGTGATCCATGGTAAAGCACCCACAGTTCTTAGAACCCTGCAAAGTACTAATCTAACTGATGCCATCTTATAGGCCAGGACCGATTTTCCTAAGAGAAAATGTGTCTAGATCACATGAAGTCACAACCAACATGAACATGCAAACAACAAAGCAAACAAGCTGTTGAACTAAACATGACTGGCCATTTCATTGGCGGGGGGCGTCCCTTTGAATGTTCATTTGTTACTTGTTCATTTATCAGCCACAATTTGCTTAGTATGTAAGAGCATATTTTTTAACCATGCAAATCTAGCCATTTTTTTCCTATTAAAAGGGCCACTGCTCATTTATTTCTGCAGCAGATTCTCTAGCCTAATCTTTAGGCAAACCAAGGATGTTTTATAACAGAGAAGTGTGTCTTCTCTCAAGGAGTTTACGGTCTAGAGAAAGAGAAGTTGGGGGTTTGGTAGGAATGAATGGGATCAAGGGAGGAAGGCTGAGAGAGAGGTTTCAGGAAAAGGGAGCAGACAAATGGAGAAGTGGGGTGCAGGAAGGTGGGGACACGGGCAGAGAAACATAACTGGGCCGGGGGTAACAGTTGCTGGGTTCAGCAGGCCAGTTCCAGCAGGCACAGTGCTTTTCATATTTAAGTGCACAGCTACTAGATGCCGAGCCATGTCCCAAATATAATAATATATGAACATAAGTCAGTTCCCACTCACTTTCCAATACCACCATGTTTATTCTCTTCATCTCTACCACAATTTTAACTATTTATATTTTATCTTCTAGATAATTGTCACAGATACACACACAGCTGCAAGCCACATGAGAGCACAGACTACATCTTCTGATCCCAGTTCTCAGCTCTGCCTTATGAGCTGTGTAACCTTAGGCAGGTTATTGAACCTCTCTGATCCAATCCAGTTCATGGAGATTTTGTGAAAATCAAATGAGAAATGCATATAAAATACAGAATAGCTCTCAGTAGAATTATTCCGTTTCCCCTAATACTGAGCAAGAACAAAAGTCCAGGGTCCACATTCCATTAACAGCTCTTCCTCCTTTTCCCAGATGAGGTTTATTCTGCTACCCACAGTTAAGACTCTCCATTCAGGGATCCAAACAGAAAAAAATCCTACATCCTTGCCATTCCATGCTGGTTTATTGGAATTTCATGCCTCCGGGCAGTTTCAATCCTCTCCTCTCCTCTCCCCCTCCTCCTGCCTGATGCTATGATGCCACAATCCAGTCTCTGTGACTCGGGAAATGTTTCCATGGTGATGAGCAGTGATGTCATAAAGGGTGGATTGTTACAGGGTTGAATGATATCTGGCACCAGATGCACCCTGCCTCCTTATAAAAGGGGGGAGGGGGGAAGACAAATCCTGTGGGCACATCCCAGAAAATGGGAAACCGAATCACCCAAGGGATGGCAAGGGATGACCAGAGGGAGAGAAAGTTACAATCTCTCCCATGCACCAGCAGCCCCGTTTGGAAAAGACTGGATTCAACAGACCTCCCCAAGGCAAAGATTGTTTATCGGCAAAGGAAATCAAAGAAATCAACAAGAGGCAGTGACCACGGGAGACTCCACCTTCTGGTCTAGAAAGACCCCAGCCAACAGTGGCTTCATCCACCACAGCCCATATTTCTAGAATAAAAAGCCACGGGCTCTCCCTTACCAGAGCCTTAGATTGCCATATGCATCTGATTGCTCCAAAGACAGACCATTGTGATTTTCAGCCCAGCATGCATTTTACAGTAACAAGGCCTACCAGAGAACTAGCAGCCACCCCCAGCTGAAGTCCTAGGGGAACGCAAACCACCTTGTTAAGAACATTCCCAGAGGAGAGTTTATACTAAAGAAATCCCATAATGCTGTCTGCCATCTCTGAGTTCCCTAAAAACCCTGGCCATGGAAAACAAGTGCCTGACACCAGGGAAGTTTGGCTGCACAGCTGGAGGAAGGGAGCCTATGGGCAATGCTTGGAAGCAGAGACGCACGTGTTGCATGGGAAAGGCCTAGTTGGGATGACCACTGTCTGACTATCCCTTGTAGCTGCAGACTGAGGGATTGCCACAATTGTGAGTGCCAAGGAATGGGTCCTCCTCAATACAACGTTTCCCTTGGTCCCACAGGAGACCCCGAGAACCAGTGCTCCCCTCTTTCTTTCTCTGGGCAGCTGGTTTTCCTGAATGCTCTGTTCCTGGCAACTCTGGCCCACAGTAGTAGCTAAGTATGTGTGCAGTGTGCAGATATTTTTATGACCTTCATCATTATTCACGAACTAACTTCAAAGGGAAGTCATTTCCATCCAGGAGACCTGAAATGTGCTTTTCCATACCCACACATGCATGGAGATAAGATAAAGGGCACTTGTTATTCCAGAGAGCAGGAGGCAATGGTCTCTGGATGTCAGTATGGGCAGCACCGAGCCATCCACCATGTGTCAGAGGAAAACCAAATGGCCTGCAGGCTCCCTCTCTAGGTCACTTGCCAGACCCCAAACATGTCACGGTCTCTCATGCCTCCTGGCCTTGGCCCATGCTGCCCTTTTGGTCAAGAACGTTCACCACCCCCATCCTGTCCTGTCCTCACAACCCCCCTCGACCATAAGATCTGGGCCCAGGTCAGATGGCCCAGATCCTCCCCTGTGAATGTGTCTGGAAGGAGGCCCGCCCTCCTTTACTGTCCAGCTCCTCCACTACAGTGTGACTCTCTTAGGACAGGGACCAAACCTTGTTCATATTGAATACTCGACCCAGCTGGTGTGGCTCAGTGGTTGAGCTGATCAACCTACGAACCAGGAAGTCACAGTTCAATTCTTGGTCAGGGTACATGCCTGGGTTGCGGGCTCCATCCCCAGTGAGGGGTGTGCAGGAGGCAGCCTATCAATGATTCTCTCTCATCATTGATGTTTCTATCTCTCTCCCCCTCTTCCTTCCTCTCTGAAATCAATAAAAATATATTCTTTAAAAATAGCTACTCGGCTGGAGCACATGTCCCTAGCATCTGCAGTACATGTGTGCCAAGGTGAATGGTGGGAGAGAAGCCAAAATCCTCATTGTCTGCAAATCCTCACTGCCAGCCTCAACTCTTCCAAAATAAAAGGTGATTTAGACAAGTACATTTTGGTGACTTGAGGCACTAATTTCATGGACCAGGGTCCTTAGATAAGATCAAGGAGGAGCAGTGGAGTCAAATAAGGCGGCCTGACACTCTAGAGACCCAAACTCTGGCTGTGAGACACTGAACAAGCTGTGGCCCCTCCTGGAGCTCCAATCGTCTCATCTATGAAACCAGAGAAGGGTGGAGGTTTGGACTCCAGTCCAGTTCTAGCTTCTAACCCACCGGAGCAGTGCGTGGCATTTTCACATCCTGAAACAGGAGCACACTATACTTCAAGGATGAGGCCTCAAGGCACTTGGCTGCCCTCCTGGGTTGATATTGTCCCTTTCAGTCTCCTGTAAAATCCCCCTTCCTGTTTATTTCAGGGCACTCCGGGCTGGGGATGGATGACAACTCCCAGCGAAGGGCAGACTGTAAAGACAAATGGAACTGTCTCGTAGAGCTGCCCTTGTTAAAACCGTGTCACCCAGAGAGAGCCTGCCCCCCTTCCCAAACACCTGGGAGCCTAACCTTCCTTGGCCAGGCCCCCGCCACCAGCAAAGCTCCAAAGCTCTTCCCATGTCTTGCCTGAGCGGGGCTAATCCCATTATTTTGCAAGCACGTCTCGATGTGCCTGTACATTCTGTCACTCTCCTTGTCCATGACAAATGCCCGGCATAAAAATTACCTGCAGAAATGTGTTAAGGCGGCAGCAAGTACATCCAGAGGCCTGGGGAAGGTGAGAAGGCTAGAGATTGGTGGATATGATCTTCACTACTGGTGCATCAGAATAAAAGGCGTAAGAGGAATGGGGGGTGCCAGGGTAAAGGAAAACACTGCTGGTTCATTCACCAGCTGCATACACGTGTCAAAAGTCTATCCAAGTTGCTCAGCAACAAGAAAAGGCATTTCGGAGAGCAAGGGGCTAACTGGATAAATGAATTAATTAGACATCTCCAGAGTCAGTGCCATAAGTGACAACAGGCCTGAGTGGCCAGTTTCTTGCTGGCTAAAGTGCCTTCCTCCCCTACTTGAGCTTTGGTCCAACAAATTTAAGGAGCTGGGGATAGGGGGAGCCAGGTAACAAGAGATGCTACCTTGGGAGGGGTAGGTGACGGAGGGAATCTTGCCTTGGCAGAGAAGTTGAGCTAAAGATATTCAAGGTCTCTTTCAAGGCTCATGTTTGATCAGTTTTGCCCTGCAGGGTAGAAAGGGCAAGAAAAGGAGTTAAGTCCTCACTCCGGCGCCCTGAAGGGAACTTAATAACCTGCTTTCCCACACCATCGCATGGGGTTTCCCTTTGCTGTATTTAAAACAAGCAGGTTCCCATGAAAGCCGATAGACGACCGTTGTTAGGGCGTTTGTGTGGGAAATCTGATGTTTTGTTGGTGGTTGTTTTTCCCCTTTTCTCTCCTTTGCTTCCTCCCCTTAGTTTCCTTTAATTACAGCAGAACCCCACTGGTTGTGCTAATGATGGAGAGGGCGCTGCTGCACAGAGCGCCCAGGGAGAGGAGGGAGCAGGCAGGAAGGGGGACAGCAGTGGTGTGGGCATCTGGGTTTGCTGCCGGTAACAATTGGCTGGGAGCCTCCGGACAAGTCTCTGCACCTCTCTGAGCCTCTGTTTTCCCTCCCTCCAAGTAGGGAGAATGGGTTTTATGATGTTTTGAGAACAACTGATGCCACTGCTAATTACATCTCTCCCTTGCTCAGAATTACTAAGGGTTGCCCATTGCAAACAGAAATAAACTCAAGTCTGGCAGCAGGACCTACACAGCCTCCCTAATCCAGTCTCGGCTCATCCCTGTCTCTCCAGGTTCCCCAAACACCCTGTTGTTTCTCACTTTCAAGCTTTTAGTCATCCTGCTCCTGGCCTGGAAACACTACAAGTTAAGTACAAATGCTCAGTGAAGGTTCTTAGAGAACAGGCCGGTCTAATTGGGAAAAGGCCCAGGAGTTGAAAATACACCTGAGTCCTGGTAGGATCAGTGGTTGACCCTCTCCCTTCCTGGGCCTTGCTCTCCTTGATGGAGAAGAGGACCACGCGAGGCTCTGTGGCTCAGCGTGTAAGGGGACTTGTGGCTCAGTTGCTCACCAGCTATGTGACCTGGGCCAGGTATTTAACTCCCCTGTGCCTTTGCTTACTCATCTTTACAATGAGGCTCATAATAACGGATACTTCAGGACAGTGAGGATTGAATGAGATGCTGCTGCAAAGGTTACAGCTCAGCATCTGGTACATGATAAGAATGCCCTCAATGTCTGTTATTTTTACAAAATTACCTCATTCTAGAACGAAATAAAAGCTGGCCTCTTCACCTTTCATGATGGTACACTCAGCCTACCCCTCTCCCAAACTCTTTAATTCCCCAATTTCTATGTCAATATAATAGTAGACTCAATGATTTCCATCTTCAAAAGACCTGTTCCTCTATTTCATTGCCGACTCCACAGCTTATTAGCTGTGTGACCTTCGCAATCTATGTGACCTCTCTTCATCACAGTTTCCTCATCCTTAAGTTAGAGATCATAATAACCCCAACTCACAGGTTGCTGTGAGGGAGAAATGGGGTGACACATGTGAAGCACGCAAGACTGGTACCTGGCACATAGTAGGCCCTCAATAAATGTTAGAGCCCAACCACAAAGGCTTCATTTTGGGTTCTAATATCGGTTTGATATTTCCATTCTTTTATCTACATGTGCTTATGTTAGATATCATGTTCCCAGAAGACCAAGATCAAGTCTGAATTGGTTCATATGTGCCCAAATCCTAACTGCATAGTTCATCATCATTCATTACTTTTAATGACAATGATAATAATGAATATAGGAGATAATTCACCTATGGAGTACACTTGTTTAAGATCTCAGGTATACATAAATAAGTCTCCTATGAATAAAAGGCATAGCTGAGATAAAATCACAAGTTCAAAACCATCTTAGATGTGGGTGGCCAGCTTGTCAATGATTTGGCATAACCCACCCATGCCTCGAGAGAACAAGCTGGGGGCTGTGGAGGGAGGCATGTATCTCTGGGTGCCAGAAAGTGTGACTACCTTTATAAGTGAATAACATGGCACTTGAAGGGGGTAGAAATGCCCATTTTCCAGCCCTTAATATTATGAGCCTTCACCTCATTCCAACTCCATGAGCCCCTATAGTGAGAGGAATGGCTAAGAGGGAGAAAGTAGTAGGGTAGGATAGAAGGCAGAAGAGAGGAAGAAATTGAAAGTCCCCGTACTTGCTCAGACACTGAAAAAGAGAATTCAGCTGTTTAAGGAACAAAGCAATGGGAAGTCATGGCTTAGTAGTTACAGAGCTTCTGTTTCGGCAATGAAAAAACTTTGGAAACAGATAATGGTGACGATTGGACAACAGTGTGAATATAACCAATGCCACCGAAAAATGGTTCAAATGGAAATTGTTATAACAAATACATAAATAAAATTTAAGGGGGAAAAAGAGAATAGCACTTTACCCAATTTCTCTTCTCTTTAACCAAAGAAAATCCACCATTAGAAGCATTTCACAGAAATGGAAGCCGGCCTTTGTACAGAGCCCTCTTCTCTCACCTCACGGGAGTGGCCTCCCTCTCCCAGATGCCAGTCCTGAAGGCGGAAGTTAGACAAATGGCACAGGCTATGATTTCAGGAGACCCCCCCCCATCCCTAAAATACCTTTCCAAACCATCCCCAGTAGAGGTGGACAATTTCTATTCACCATTAGGAGAGCAAACTTAGAATGCATGTTTCTAAAAAGCACATATAAATGGCCAACAGATATATGAAAAAAATGCTCAACATCACTAATTATCAGGGAAATGCAAATCAAAACCACAATAAGATGTCACCTCACATCTGTTAGAATGGCTCTTACCAAAAAGACAAAAGATAATAAATGTTGGTGAGGACCTGGAGAAAAGGGAACTTTTGTGTATAGTTGCTGGGAATGTAAAATGGTACGGCCATTATGAAAATAAGTATGGAGATTCCTCCAAAATTTAAAAATAGAACTAACAAATAAACCAGCAATTACAATTCAGGGTATATTGCTAAAGGAAATATATCAGCCCGGCTGGTGTGGCTCAGTGGTTGAGTGTTGACCTACAAACTAGGATGTCACAGTTCTATTCCTGGTCAGGGCACATGCCCCAGTTTCGGACTGGATCCCCAGCAGGGGGCGTGCAGGAGGCAGCTGATCAGTAATTCTCTCTTATCATTGATGTTTCTATCTCTCTCTCCCTCTCCCTTCTATCTGAAATCAGTAAAAATATACTACTATTTTTTAAAAAAAGAAGGAAATCCTGTTAGTTATGACAATATGGATGAACCAGAAGGACATTATGCCAAGTAAAATTAGGCAGGCACAGAAAGACTAATCCTGCATGATCTCACATATATGTGGAAACTCAAAAGTTAGACTCATAGAAGCAGGGAGTGGATTGTCAGGGGCTCGGGGATGGGGAGATGTTGGTCAAAGAATACAAAGTTTGTTTTGCAAGATGAATAACTTCTAGAGCAGCAGTTCTCAACCTGTGGGTCGCGACCCCTTTGGGGGTCAAACAACCCTTTCACAGGGGTCACCTAAGACCATCAGAAAAGACATATATAATTACATATTGTTTTGTGATTAATCACTATGCTTTAATTATGTTCAATTTGTAACAATGAAAATGGGGGTCACCACAACATGAGGAACTGTATTAAAGGGTCGCGGCATTAGGAAGGTTGAGAACCACTGTTCTAGAGACTTAAGGTACAGCATGGTGACTATAGTTAATAATACTGCATTGTATACTTGAAATTGGCTAATAGAGTAGCTCTTAAATGTTCTCACAACCAATAAAATCGTTACTATGTGTGGTGATGATTACATTTATTAACTTGATTGTGGTAATCATTTCACAATGTATACATATATCAAAAAAATCACATTGAACACCTTAAGTATATACAATTGTTGTTGATTGTAACTCAATAAGACTGGAAAATAAAATTAATAAAATTCAAAGGCCTCAGGAAAAGGAATGGAAGGAGCAAAAGACTAATATTAGACATTTTTTCCAGAGCAAGGAGAGCAGTATAAGTGGAAGTTACTGGGCCTAGCTGACCTGGCTCAGTGGTTGAGCGTCGACCTATGAACCAGGAGATCATGGCTCGATTACCGGTCAGGGCACATGCCCAAGTTGTGGGCTCAATCCCCAGTGTGGGGCATGCAGGAGGCAGCCAATCAATGATTATTTCTCATTGTTGATATTTCTATCCCTCTCTCTCCCTCTCCCTTCCTCTCTGAAATCAATAAAAATATATTAACAAAAGAAAAAAGAAGTGGAGATTACTGGGCACAGGTGAAGATAAGAGCCAGAAAGGGGAACTGAGCACACTTCCCTGCATCCCTCTCTTCTCTTATTTTGCTTTCAGCAAACATTCCGCCCAGCCCCCCTGCCTAAGAGGAGATACAGGCTCCGGGGTGTTTCAGATTTCCTTCTGTCCCTGGGAATTCCATCCTCTACCCAAGTGTTCACCCATAGGTGGCCCTGCTTTAGTTGCTGTAAATTCACACTGAGTCCTACCCAGCTCACAAGAGACTCAGGATGGACTTATTAGAAGCAGGATAAACTTGCCAATAAAAAAATAAAAAATAAACTCAAACCAATTTGCAGGGAACCTCCTTAGTAAATCAAGAAGAGAAGCCCCAAATGACACAGAGCCTTGCAACTTTTGGATGCAAGCCATCTCGTCTGTCTCATCTCCAGAGTCCCCTGCTATTCTTTGAAGACCACCATCCCCACCCTTCTGCCATCCTCACCCCCTTTAGGGCAAATTAAAATGGGGCTAGAGCTGTCCCTGTCTGAGATTGGAGAGAAAGGGAAGGCCATTGGTAACTGGTGGCTCGTCCCTGTGTCCATCACAGGGCTGTCTTCCCACTGCTCAGGGCTTTCCGCTGCAGGAAATGCACTCAACCCTGGGGAAGGGAAATAACAGTGTTAGAAGGGGCAGCCTCCCCCTCCCCTAAAAACACCCACCCTCACAGTGGGGGATGGGGGAAATGGCTCACTGGAGTAGACCTACTATGAGGCAGACCAAGGTAATCATCAGAACGTCTTATCACCTTATAATCATTTCCTACCCATTGTCAAGTATCTTCTACCACAGGACACGCACTTTGCGAAGCCTTTCAAGCTCACTTACTCCTCACAACAGCTGTACAAAATAGGAATTATAATCCTGGTTTATAAAGGAGAGAATTGGGCTTCAGAGAGCAACTTGCCCAAAGTCACACAAAGTCAGTGGTAGAGCTAAGATTCCTAACCATCCCATTCCCTATGCCATCCCATAAGTCATCTAATGTATTCATTCTGCCCAGGGATCCCTACTTGGAGAAACGCCCTAGCCTGCATAGAACTTAATGGAAAACTGAAGAGCATCAGTGTGTGGCAGAAAGAGCACTGGACTGGAGTCAGGGAGAGGGACAGTAGGGTGGGTGCCTTCACTATCTCGGTGAATTTGGGCACTCCACGGTTCTCCTGGCCACAACTTCCACATCTGGAAAAGGATGTGGTTAGATCACTACATGTTCTTTCCAGCGCTAAAATTCCTTCTATTTTAAGAGAATCTCGACTCCCAAATTGTGAAGTTTCTGGCCAAAAAGTAATTGAGCAGAGAATCCTCTCAGATGCCCCCACAAAATCACACCATAAGCCTGAGCAAGTCCTACTATAATTTAATAACAATAACATTCCCTTACACATGTCTGTAACTTTAGAGTTTATAATGCCCTTTCAAATACATAACTTCATTTTGATCCTTGCCACTATTGCACAGATGAGGAAACTTGAGTCTCAGATGTTGACTGACTTGGGCCATTTCATAAAGTCGGTACATGGTGATATGAAAGCTTGTATTCCCATTTCCATTTAACCACAACCAAAAGGAATGATCCCATATGTACTTGTGCTTGGATTTAGAGTCATATTGCAGAATGAGTCCATTCATATAACAAGCCAGTGGTTCTCAACCTTCCTAATGCCGCGACCCTTTAATACAGTTCCTCATGTTGTGGTGACCCCCAACCATAAAATTATTTTCGTTGCTACTTCATAACTGTGATTTTGCTACTGTTATGAATCGTAATGTAAATATCTGATATGCAGGATGTATTTTCAGGGGTCGCTACCCACAGGTTGAGAACCGATTCTAAGCCATCATCATCCACATTGAACTCATTTGAGTACATAATAGACACTAAGTCATAGTTGTCAAAACTATTAATAAAGAGGCTGGTACTGTTTCAGTACATACACCCCAACACCTGCCAATTCCATCTGCAGGTGAGATCGGCTCTGCTTAAAGGCATATTACCCTCACATGTATATATACTATTCTCTCTCCTCATCCCAGATCCCAAAAAGGGCACACTGATGAGTCCTTTTCTCCTAGACATGATTCCTTCAGCATCCCTCAGTCTGGTGCTATGAACAGGCTTGGCTGAGGCAGGGGATCCTCAGGAACAATAGTTTTTCATTGCTGTCTGCCTATATTCAGTTGCAGGGTGTAACAATGGTGTTTCACACAAGATAATCAGCTCTGCTCCCCCCTTGCTCCATGTATTTAAAAATGTATATGTGCACAAGAAAGAAAGAAAACACAAAACAAAACCAGAAGAGGGGGAGGCAATCTTGAAATGAATTCGACTGCAGAAGCTTATGTTCCTGCAGACATAGTAGATATTAATAATTCAACAAAATATTACAGTAATTACTATACTTTGCAAAATCACAACAGTGCACTTTAGCACAACTCCTACTAATCTCCCTGCCATTGCCATTAATAAATAAACCACGGTTCCCTATATTAAACTTGTTATTTAAAAGCTAAATATTTTATCAGCATTAATGTATTTTAAATAATCATTCAAGACCAAGAAAATCCCTGGCCCCACATTGTTCCCCTCACCCCAATAAGTGAAATCCCATCTTCACAGCTAGAACAGAAATTGACTTTAACAGGAATACACTAAGCTTAGGGCTTGAAGACCCCCCACAGAGGGATCTGAGGACCACTCAGCTCAAACGCTCTGCTGGAATCCGATTAGGCTGCTGAAAAGAGAGTGAGAAATAAAAAGTTGAAGATAAATTATTTTGGACCCTGTAGCCAACCTACCTCATTCAGCTCCAGAAAAGAAAGCCATGAATTGTAAAGCAAGGTAAGTGGCAGGAAACCACCAAAAAGACACACCTAAGGATAGCCCTGAGCATGGATGAGGCTAATGACCTTGAAATACAGGTGAGCCTCACTTTACATCGTAGTTATGACCTCATAAATCTTCTACATCCAATCTATCAAGTTCTGTTGGTTTTACCTACTCTATCAGTTAGCTTTTGCTGCAGAACAAACCACTCAAATCTCAACCCCTTATTTTCACAACAATCATTTATTCTCATAAATGTACAGGGCAGCTGAAGTTTGGGTGATACAGCTGGGCTCAGGTGGGCAGTTCTGCTGCTCATGGCTAGGTTCGGCTTGGCTGATCTAGGCTCAGAGTAGCTACATGTGATTTGTCACTCATTATCCTCACAGGAGCAGTCGGCTAGTCTGGGTGTTTTTCTCATGGCCACTGCAGAGGCTCAACACAGCAGGTAGATACACAGTGCTTCTTGCTAAGTAAGCTTAGAACTGGCACCTTTCCTACTGGCCAAAGCAAGTCACGAGGCCAAACCCAAAAGGCACTAGGAAAGCAAAGGGAGTTATGGGGAGGTGTGAAGAATTATACAAAGGAGCCAACACCATCAACTACATCTGCTAAATATTTCTTCAGTTGGCTCCTTCCCACCCAATCCTACCACCGCCACCTAAGCCACCATCATCTTTAGCTACAGCAGCAGGCTGGTCTCCAAGCATCCATCCTATTCTTCCTCCAAACCACAGGGTGGTCAGAGTGGTTTTTAATGTCAATTGAATTGCATCACTCTCCTATGTTAAACCCTCCAGTGGCTTACCCCTTGGCTCTTAGGATAAAGAAGAATCACCTTCCCCTGGGCTCGTAAGGTTCTCCTTGGTCCTACCCATCCCTGCTTGTCTAGCTTCATCTCTCACCAGCCCCTAGCCCAGGAGTCATCTGCTCCAGCCACCCTGTCCTTTTTGTCCCTTTTAGATATCTCGCTCCCTCATGCCCCAGAAGCTGTGTGCCCGGAACACTCTGCCCTCTCCTCTTCACCTCATTGACCCTGAGGACCTCTGAGAGCTCAGCTCATCTGCTTCTGCCTCTCTGCCCTCTCCACAGTAAATGTCCCAGGGGTAGTCTTTGATAGTATCATGAACTTCCCCTTCAGAGAACTGCTCACCATTATATATTCAGAGCTCAGCAGCGCCTGACACATAGAGGGCACACCACAAATACCTGCTTAATACTGATGAAGTTTTTAAAATATATTTTTAATTTTTAAAGTAAAAGGTAGCTAAAACTGCCCCTTTTTTAGAGTATGATGTTAAAGGTATTCGGATAATAAGTACCTACAGCAAATTGCTCTGTAGAGGGTTTAGTGCCCCTCATCAGACTGCCAATTGGTATGAATCTGGTGGTAATGCATCGGGACTCCTTAAAGGGCTCTACATCACTAATATGAACAAAGCCACAGGTGTCCCACAGCAGGCAGCTCCTTTTCCTCACCCCCATCAGTCCCTGAGTGGGAGGGGAGGCACATATAATCCCAAAACAGCAGAGGATGCAATCCAGCAAATAATCTAAGTAAGGGAACATTTTTTGACCCTAGATTACTATGTACATATGAACCTTCAAGCCAATGTGAGAGCAAAATAAATTTTAGGCATACCAAGAATGAAAAAAAAATGATTGCTGAAGCAATGGGTGACTATATTATCTATCATCCAAGCCAGGATCTTTAGAGAGTTAAAAGGAATCTATCAATATGTATAACAGGACATTGGAATAAGCATTCCCACGCCCTCTCTGAAAAAGAATACTTGAGGATGTAACACAGAAAAATGAAAATCAGCCCCCAATAAGAAAAAATGAATCCAACAAACAGAGGTATTACCCCAGGAGTAGAATAAGTAGATGTATCTAGATGACAACAGGGAAGCCAGCCTACAAAGGAATCAGTATGGATTAGAATATTCAATAATAATACAATTAAGAAGTTGAAATATCTCAATATTATGGCCAAAAACAAAAAGCTGTACAAGAAAATGAGCACAAACTAAGATGGCAGAATTCGTACCAACTATCAGGACATGAGATAATCGTCCAAGCTCAGAAGACTCCTCACCAAGCAACACAGGCTTAGTCATGAGGATTAGATCTATTTCCTTCCATGCTACTGGGTTTGGGTTTTGTTGTAAATAATAAACACAACCATAACATTTAAACATTCTTCATTCACTGTGGTCTTGATTGCATTTAATGTATTTCCTAAGTATGCTCAAATTGGCACATATTGTAAATTATCTCACATTGTTCTCGGCAATGTTTATCTAATATGTGTTTCCCACACACAAGATTTTAAGCTTTGTGGGTGTCCAGTGTGTATCATATGCTTTGTTCACAGCCTGCATCACTAGCCATATAGTAGATGCTCCCCAATACTTCATATTATCTCACAGGAAGAAAGCAGAGCAATCAATATAGGTCAAGTCCTGAAACAAATGTTTTTCTTAAACATCCATTCTACACTGCCATCTGAGACTTTTATTATATCAGATGTGACTTGAAATAAATTGTACATCATTCCTGGATGTACAATGAAAGTGTGTGCAGGCAAAAGAAGGTGGATGTCGTAACATGGTCTCAAATCTGTTGTGGAAGGACCTCCAGCTACTGAAGGAACAAAGGAGAGGTAAGGTGAATTAACACCATGAGTTCATAGCTCCCCCTGTTTATACCACTTTGAAAAGCATTCTTTTCAAATTGCTTCCAAGTGCAGCATCTCATTATTTAACTGCGACATAAAGGGAGCAAAGAGGAATGTCCCCATTTCACACATAAAGAAATGATTGACCTCATATCACATCTAATTTATGGTGAGATGGGCTTGCATCAATTTATGCACTCTTACATTTTGTAGATAAAGAAACTGAATTTCAGAAAATTCAAATAAGTTAGCATCATACTAAGCAGAGGAGGAGGAAGAGAACAACAACAAGAGAATGCACATATACTTGGGATAGAACAAATGTATGAACTCTTGAAAGAAGCATTTTACATTTTTTATCATCATTCAAGACCCTCTCCTTACTAATGCACCCACTTTTTAAAAAATCTCTAATTCATATACATATAAGCTGCTACACCTGGGAGGGTCTTTATTCACCTACACCTAAGAAAGGATGACTTGCTGAAGATTGTAATGTACCCAAGTCTAGAGATCCCAACTCTCAGGCTCATATTCTTCCCAGCCTGTCATGATGACCTTCACTGATGAACCGTAAGCTCAGCTGCTCCCTGCCAAAACAAAGTCTAAGAAAAACAGGAATTGTACCCTATTCCTAGTCAGGATATCGCCTGCCAGGAGGTAGAGGTCCAAATTTTAAGGACCCTCTGTGTGTTGAGAAGACTAAGTGAACGCCTTGGGGTAAGGTGGGGCTCCTTAGCCCTGAGAAAGGACAGTGAAGACTAATTTGAAGGGGTATGTCTTCTCAAAGCCTCAACACCATGTTTCTGCCACTCAATATAACCATGAACTGGGCTCCTTTCTTCAGGATGGTGCCACACTAAAGGAGGACCCTCTCAGAACCAGGGTCAGTGATGTCATCTCCCTCTCCATTTCTAATACATGCCATGGTATGGCCCTAAGTAGGATTTTTTTTAAGTATGAGGGTAATTCTGACCCTGGCCATAGGTGCCCAGATATTTGGTCCAACATTATTCCAGGTGTGTCTGTGAGGCTATTTCTGGATGAGATTTGTATTTGAATCTGTAGATTGAGTAGAGCAGATTACCCAATGTGGATGGACCTCATCCAATCCATTGAAGCACGACTAGAACAAAAAGGCTGAGTAAGAAATAATTCTTCCTTTCTGCATCACTGTCTTCAAACTGGGGCATTGGTCTTCTCCTGCCTCAGACTCAGACTCAAACATAAACTACACCATCAGCAATATTGAGTTTCCAGCTTGCCAACTACAGATTGTGGACTCTTCAGCCTCCATAACAATGTCAGCCAATTCCTTACAGTAAGGAATCTCTTTACATATACAAATACATATATAAATATATACACACACGTATAAAGACATTTACAAGTCAAGTAGTTTATTTGGGAGGCAATACCAAGAAATACTGATAAGGGAGTAGATGGAAAGGGCTGCCAATAGAGCAAGCAAATTACCACAGTAGGCAACTGGGGTGTAATCCCACTGGAGACTCTGGAAGACAGTGTAGAAAATCAGCCTCAGAGATAAGGGAGCTCGGGTATTCATCTAACTTCCCATCATTGATAGGTGGCTTCTCCCTACTCCTTGATGGGAATTAATTTCTGACACTTCCAGCCTTGGGTGATCAAATCAAGCCTCAGTGGGCAAAAAGGCCCTGGTGCTGGTGGTTAGAAGTCAGGCCAACATGCAGAGGAACAGCAAGGGCTAAGGGAATATGGCAGGCTACCATTTTATCTGCTACAGATGTCTAGACATTCAACCTGCCCCACTTCCTATCTAGACAGATAATGAGAACTAACATTCTTAACCAATACAATAGCCCACTACACTAGACCTTTTATGGGTAGTCATAATCTCTAAGATTCTAAACAACCCTACAAGCTCAGTAATTATCCCCATTTTACAGACAATGAAACTAAGACTCAGAGACCTGCTCAAAGTCACTGTTGCTTGGGAACCATCTCATAACAGAAAAGACATTTCAGAGTTTTCAGAAATCTTTCAGTCAAAAGTTTGCTTTCAAGCATGAATGGCACTGAAAGAAACCCAGTGATATGATCAAGTCTTTCGCCTCTAAAGATACCCTTCCTTTACACCTGGAAAACAAGTTTCTTATGGGCTCAAAACTCTTGTAGATAAGCTCCCCAACTATGTTTAACCATGTTTGGATATAGCAGCTTGAGCCACTTTTCAAGCCCTGAAAAAAAATGTTCACCTTAGTAATTGTTCTCCATCTCCCACTGAGAACAGATTTTAAAAAGAGAAAGCCCGTTTCTTACATATCAGCGTAATCTTTAACCTGATTCTAGCCATCTGGCAGTGAAAAGAAAGTGCCTACCTCACCATAGAGTCCAGAAAGACCTTGAGAGTACTGAGTCAGGCATGTGGGACCTGAGATCCGGTGTCAGACAACTGTGATGTCCCAGGGGTGCAGACCCTAGGCCTAAAGGCAGCCAGAGGAGGCCGGACACTTCCTCAACCCCAAGACATTCATTCTTCACCCAGGCAGTCTTAAGTATTTAAGAAAGTGTTTATGTCATTCAAATCAATAAGCTTCTATTGACTGACCACCATGCACACAAAAAAAGTGAGAAGCACAAAGGCAGAAAATGCAGAAGAGACGGGAGAAGCAAGCCTGAGCATCACTTCTGGCTGAATTTATTTCTAGAGTCTTAGTTGAGTCATCCATGGGTTGAATGGACTGCGGAATATTTGTACAAGGCATCCATTTCCTTGTTTGCAGGAAGAGGCTGAATGATCAACACTCAGGACTCAACTGCTTTGTTTTCAATCAATTATTCATCTATGGGTCACCAAAGGACCCCTCACACGATGTAACTGCAGGCTGCTGCTGCTCTTCTCTCCTTTGGGACAATTTCTCATGCAGAATTCTTCTATTATTTCATCTTATTTATTTTCCTTTATTTCCCATGACAACAGTCCCTCCAGTGTCTGTGTAGGAATCTCAGGCCCCACTTATGGTGCATAGAATACAGACAAAAAGGGAATTCAAGTCTGTAACTTGATGGGTGTCAATCACTACAAGATATGGATGGTTTGGGCCAATATGGTAATTCTGGAAAAGAGACAGCAAGTAGTCTGCAGATAGTTCCAGCAATGAATATCTCCATTTTGCATCAGGCACAAAGCAAAGTTAGGAGGTTGAGAGGAGAAGCAAACCTGGACCGTCAGGTCCATCCCATGACCTTGACGTTGAGTCTTGGGCATTATAGGCTCTGCTTACCAACCAGCCCAGCAGCCCAGTTCTCCTATTTTCTTAAAGCTACTCATTTCACTTCTTCAAGAAGTCTTCTATGATTCACTATAAAGGATAATCATAGATGCCCAAGCCAAGGGAAGCTATGTTATGTTAAAATTCATCTTTCTGAATACCTTTCTCAACCCTCCACTCCATGAAATCCTGGAAAAATATTCAACTTATTAGTTGTGAATTAGTGTAATCTTTAACCTGTTTCTAATTATCTGATTCTAACCATTTCTACTACAAAGTCTAAGTATGAGTTTCAAGAAGCCAGGTCCCCAGCCATTCATTCCTCAATTTCATTCACTGTGTATGTCAGGACCACACAGAAGACAGATATCACGACACATCTGACTGAGGCCATGGACTATGGGAGGGGGTTGAAATGAGCATCTCACTGAGAAACTTTAGGCAAGTCCCTCCTTCCTGTGCTTCAACGTTTCCATCTGAAAACGAAGGGAAAGCCCCTTCCAATATAAAAATAAAAACTAAACCAACTGAAGGTATCTGAAAGGCTTGCTTCAGATCAAACACTTCTTTTAAGCACTTTGCTATGTGTGTCTTATTTAATCCTTACAACAGCCCAATGTGAGAGGTATTATCTTCACCCTGTTTTTGTAGATAAAAAATAGCTAAAAAGAGTGACAACTTGCCTGATGTCACACAGCTATTAAGAAATAGAGGCAGCCCAGCTGGTGTTGCTCAGTGATTGAATCAGGAAGTCACAGTTCAATTCCCGGTCGGGGCACATACCTGGGTTGCAGGTTCAATCCCGAGTAGGAGGCATGCAGGAGGCAGCTGATCAATGTTTCTCTCTCATCAATATTTCTTTCTCTCTATCCCTCTCCCTTCCTCTCTCTCAAAAGTCAATAAAAAGATATTTTAAAAAAGACAGAGACAGCTCTTCCCCTAAACTAGGTTCTCTTCCAGTGTGTGCCAAGTAACTGGGCACAGTTATACTGACCAACAGCCCTGCATGGCTGGCCCCACCATGTCCTGGGTCCCTCTCATCTCATCCCAGAAGGGATGGTTTCCTCTGCTCGCCATCAATGAGTTAATAGTAGAGAGATAGTCATGCAATCCTTAAGCTCTTAGACACCATTAGTTTTTTTTTAATTTACTATTGCACATTAATGTACTATAAAAAAACAGCATTTCCATAAATAATTAAACCCAAACTACACTGATCAAAATAAATGAGCAAAATGTTCCTGATGATGCAACCAGGTTTGATTCACTAACGCAAATAATGAGGTGACTCACAAGAGGCCCCCATTAACTACCATTACGAAGATACAGGTTGTCCAACATTAACAAGCTTGGTATTTATTGTCTGCAGCCACGGCGGTGGGTGGGCCAGGGTGGGTGCACAGGGGGCCCTAGCACACAGCCTGGGAACAGGAGGGAGAATCTATTTCTAAGCCTCTCTGGCTAACTTCATGTATACTCATCTTAGGCCTGTCTATCCTACCTATAAAATGGGCAGCATATCTCACCTGAGTGAAAAATAAATTGCATAAATACTCTTGTCAGGAAAATGGTCTATAAACCCAAGTAGAAAGGAGAAAACTGGGAGTGAGTAGAGGACAGAAACACAAAGAGGAAGACCAGTAGGGAGTCCATGCCGTGTTCCTATCTGAGCCTCATATCCCTCATCTCTGTGCAGAGTGATTTGATGAAGACAATTTCTAAGTGCATGTCCAGCCTTGACATTCTGCGAGTCTAGGATGCTTGTAGCATCTCCCACAGTGATCCTCTCTCCTCTGAACTCATAGCCTAAAATGGTCACGTGACAATTGACCACATATCACCCCATGGCATCTGTCTTGCTGTCATGTGTTACTTTCTACAAGAGCAGTCTCATATCCAAAGCATATTGGAAGGACCTTGAGGCAAACATTGCCTTGTCTTTGTTTGTCTTCTCCCTCCATCAGCCCCTGTGCCCAGACCACTGGCACATACAGAGGAAATACTTAGCAAAGGGTTGAATATATTATATGAGTCCATCTAATCTCTGGAGTACATAAGAAAGAAGCCAAGACTGCTGACTAGTCCCTATTTCTATCTTACTACATGGGATAGAGCTGCCTCTAAATCTTATGTTGAAATTCATATATGAATGATAAACCAGGTGGATAAACTCAATGCTATTAAGAGACGGTGTTAGTGCCCATCAGCAGATGAGTGGATTAAAAAACTGTGGTACATCTACACAATGGAATACTACGCTGCTAAAAAAAGAAAGAACTCTTACAATTCACAACAGCATGGATGGACATGGAGAGCATTATGCTAAGCGAAATAAGCCAGTCGGAGAAAGATAAATATGACATGATCTCACTCATTTGTGGAATATAATAAACAACATAAACTGATGAACAAAAATAGATCCAGAGACAGAGAAACCTTGAAGAGACCATCAAACTTCAGGGGGAAGGTAGGAGAGAGCGGGGTGGTAAGAGATCAACCAAAGGACTTGTATGCATGCATATAAGCATAACCAATGGACACAGACACTAGGTGGGTAAGGGCATGTGCTGGGGGGTGGGAGTGGCCAGGAAGAGGTCAATGGGGGGAAAAGGAGACATATGTAATACTTTAAACAATAAAGAATTTTTTTAAAAAAGAGACGGTGTTAGACTCCCTCCCCCCCTCCGTGGCTAAGGCAGCCTATAAATTCTATATGTACATAGGAAAAGGGGAAATAAATGCCTCGAAGGAAGGTTCCATAGAGGTGCTGTGTTTGAATCTCTAACTATGCTATGAACAACAATAGAGGGAGACTCAAGAGCTAAGGCTTGGAGTCAAGAGGAGGCTTGGCACAATGAAGGGGCTGCCTTGGCTAGAGTGAAGGAGTCAAATATAAAAGTTGGAGAAAGAGACCAAGAATATACACAGTGAGGGGCCCTGAATGCCCAGCTAAGGGACTTCGGATTTGAATCTAACAGCTAAAGGTACTCAAGCTCCAATGTGGACATACTGCTTGAAATACTCCTGGTGATAGCAGCTGTCAAGTTAGAAGCAGCTGAGAAAGAAATCACTGATATCCCAAAGGATGAGAATTTCCCAAATCCTTCGTAGCCTCTGTTAAATGAGACGTGGGACTATCCTCCTTTACCCACATGGTCCCAACATGACTGAGTACCTACTCCATGTAAGGCAGAGCTCTCTCATCTCTACTCACTGCCAACAAAGTCAGTCACCCTCCAGTTCAAAGGGGGATAAGTATGGTCAGCCCAATTCCACCCACCCCACAGTGCCAGATCTGATGACTCAAAGTGGCCCTCCAGGCACTAGCATTCTATTTTCCACCTCCTCCTCCACAAGGTCTCTTTTCTCCCAAACTTGCTGAAAAAATCATCCTTTGGCATTTTTCCCTGTGCAGGAAGTGTCTCAAGCCAGCCAAGAAGCCAAAGGAAGCAGGAGATCAACAGGTGAGTCAAAGCACACGCCGCAGGGACACCTAGCCTTGGAGAAAACCCTGGCCTCCAGACTCATCTTCCCGTCTCAGCCTGTCTGGCTATGCTGCACCTCTCAGCTCCTTCCAGTTCCTAAATTCCTTCCGTTGCAATAGATTTACACAGCCCGAGGGAAAAGCCCTTCTCCCTTCTGCTTCCTGAGCCTTCTTGCCACTGGAGCCACAACCCCCCTTCCTTTAAATCCCATTGGAGAAGCCACTTCCTGGCATTCCTTTCTTGTCAACTCCAAAGCAAGCTCCAACCACTGCATTTCTGCAATCATTCGATCAGGCCTCCCAATTAAGGAGTTTGCAACTTCTGCTCACCTTGGAAATCACTGCAGGATCTGAGACGCAAGTAACACTCTGTAACCCAGACATCAGGGGAAGCACAGAGCAGACAAACAGCCTGTGTCAACCCTCTCCTCTTAACCCCTCCCCCAGACCCACAGTGACCAGGAGCAATTAGTGCTTTCTGCCTTGCCCAGCTACGTCTCCACTGAGATGGCTCCCCTGTAATATTAATTAAAAACAGATTCTTTTTGGCAGCCCCTCGAAGAACGGCTTCTGTGGCAGGTTTCTTTATTAAGCCTCTGAGAAGGCAAATGCATTAAGAAATTATGACATGGGGACTGTGAGCACAGACAATGAAGGCTAGACAATCCAGCCAAAAGCTATCTGAGAAATCTGTTTGGGAGCCACAATTAGATGCTCCAGTGTGTGGAATACAATTAATCGGATCAAATCTGTCACTATTTTGCACATTAGGAGTAAATATTTTAGAGCACAGTTCAGCTGAATTAGTTAAGGGTATGAAATCCCAACTGGGAGAATCCGTGTGCCCCCACCTGCTAGCATGCTCAGGGAAGGGTGGTCTGATAGGAACCCGGAATTGCCAGCATCTCTCATTTCTCTTCACCAAGCTGCAGTGTTGGGCACATTAACTGAAAACTATCTGGCAAGTGGTTCCGACCAGATACACTGCAGGGGCAGCAGCCTGCAAATCCATGCTCTGGGAGTGAGCTGCTGGAAAGGAATGGGGATCCATCTAAAGAGGGGCAGCACTGCCACCTCAATATCAGGAATGGAAATCCCCACCAAGGATTACTCCAGGGAGGAGGGGGCATGGAACGTGGACGGTTGCCTTCACAACTCTCCACGGCCATTTGCCAACTCACTGACCAAGCAGAGAGGTATCTTCCTTCCTTTGTGGGAGAAGGGGAGAATGATGGTTTTCTGTTCCCCTGGAAACCACTGGGACTGGGCTCTCTCTGGGTGTTTGTGGAACATCCTCTAACCCATTAATCACCAGGATCCCAGCTGGAGATAACCAGAGAGAATGAATGGCAAATCACTCAGGTTCCAAGTTCAAGTCCACTTATCTCTCCCCCAGAACACCTGGCAGGGCAAGAACAATCAGTGGGGAACCTGGCGGAGGGAGGGCGGGGACCGAGACTCCATCCCCTCCTGATGCATTCTGGCTCAAGCCTGCTGGGCACCTCCTCCTTGGCCCCCATGTCACCCCTCACCACTCTTGGGACCAAAGTGAATACATGTTCCAAGCCTGGGACAAGGGTACCCTTCTGCCCACTGAGCCCCTGAGTACATGCTGGATGCATGAGGTGGGGTGGAGGTCCTTGCCTTGCATGCCCACTCTGCATGCCTGACTGCAAAATGTCAGAGTGGAGATCAATTTCCAGTTATATGGGGTGACTGAAAACTCCCTAAAAAGAAACTCATGTCAAGTAACAAGGTCCACCAAAGGCACTTGGCAGGAGAACATGTTAACCGGGTGCCTTCCCAGAGCAGTACGTGTTTAACACTTTTAAAGCCAGAAGAGAAGAGGGAATTCTCTTTTCCTGCCAAAAGAACCTATGTGGGACCCAAGTTGTCTGCCTTGGGGCTGTCTCTCTCCACTTGGACCTTTCAGAAGGCCCATCAACCCCATGATTCTTCACCTGGATTTTATCTAGAGCACCTTCTTTCACTCCCTCAGGACAGGGAGAGGGGAAAGAAACCAACTGGGTAAGGTAGTAGGAACTGGTTTCCCAATTACTCTCCCAAGGGGTTACCTTTTTTTAAGTCTCTAAAAGACAGAGTCATGTTAATGTTTCCCCATATTCCCTCAGAGCATCACGGACCAATACTCAGCAAAGCCTTTCTCACTGGCATGGCCTGCAAAGCGTGGTCAAAAGAGGCAGGTCCAGCCCAGGAGCTCAAGAGCCAGTCCTTCTCTGGGCCAGAGAAAGAGAGCACCCTGGGGTCCCTGCACCAGCTGTGCTACCTTGCCTTTTGCTTGAACGGTAAGACATGCCACCAGCACAACCAATCAACCCCGGGGGACTGTCTGTGGATTGTCCAAACCTCATCACTGTTACTACAGACTCCAAGGCCAGCTTGTCCACTCCCCGGGCCCCACTGGCCCTCTTTTAACTGAAGAGCCGATTCCCCGGGGGAACATTGGGCAAGACATGCCCCCTCACTTCCTCTGCTGCGCACGGGCACACAAGACGGGCAGAGAAGGCTATGCTTGTTTAACTACTATTTACAAAAAGCAACTACTATTTTCTAACGGCCCATCTTCAAGGCTTTGTCAACACACACACACACACACACACACATCCTTAAAATAAAAGCAGAGGTAGAAGAAAACTCTTCAGGAAGAGTGAGTTTAATGTGTAATTCATGATAAAGTCACAGGTACATGAGGACATTGCCTCTTCCTCTGAGGACACATTTACTTCAAGATAGCCTGTCCATCCTCCTCACCCAGGAAGGAATACACACACACACACACACACACACACACACACACACACACACGGTCACTCCTCTGGGAACTTGTAAGTCTTCAATCACCCATCCCTGCAACAGCACATGTTGCCCACTCCCCACATCCACAGCTGCCCACTCCAAAGCTATGGGGATGTTTGCTAGGGGCAGATGAAGCAGCGCACTGTGCTGGCTGCCAAGGATCTGGACTGCCCAAGTCCTTCCCACCCAGCACCCCTTACCCCGGCTGGGCTACCAGCGCTGTGTGTCATTAAGAACCAGGGAATCTGTACTCAGGATTACCTACGTGCTGCGCTCTGCAGACTCCTAGCTCTTCTGTTATTCGCTTCTCACCCCCCATGCCACCCCCAGCCAGGACCCGTTAAAATAAGATGAAATTTTCGCAGGGAAATCTTTAATGCCAGTCATGAAGAGACATACAAAGGGAGGAGGGCGGCGCTTTCGCACCCAATGAGTTCCCCCAGGCTGCCTGTGCAGACTTCCATCGTCCTCCTGCCCAACGCTGGGGTCCCATCCCATCGGGCGAGCCAGAGAGGAGAAAAGGATTTTTGTGAGACTGGCTGAAGTGGGGGGCAACGGAAGTGAGGGGAGTGGGGTAAATCATGAGAGGCCGTTCCTCTCTGCCCGGAGAGCCCATTCCCAGCTGTTCCTGGGCTTGGCTGCACCGCGCTGAGTGCAGGCGAGTTGGGTGCGGAGGGACCCCTCTGGGCCCGCTCTGCTGCGGGCTGCAGCGGCTGCTGGGGCAGACGGGGCCGGAGCCCAGCGCTGGATGCAGAGCTCAGAGCCACGGGAGGGGACTCGAGGGCGCCACCTCTCGATACAGCCGCTTCCCGGGGAACCTGGCGGCAGAGTAGAGGTGGAGGGAGAGGTGTGCTGGAAGCACACAGGACCCATCTCCACTCGCGAGCGGATTGTATGTAGTTCTGGACGACTCGGCCCAGGCGAGTTTATTTGCTCAGCGACTTGTGTGTGCTTGTGCTTGTGTGAGGGGATGGGTGCGGAATTTCCCTTCACGCTTAAA
>NW_005871210.1:2470023-2500693 GCF_000147115.1 Myotis lucifugus | reverse complement strand
CCAACAGGAAAACTTCAAACCAAGTACACCAGAACTACAGATCCCTCCTCTGCTCATCCTTAAGCTCCTTCACCCTCCCCTTCCCTCCGGGCTGCCCCAATCCTAGGGTCACCAATAAACAAACACAACACACCATCTTCCAACAAACTCCACTAACCTGTTGGGGGCGTGGGGGAAGCTAGGTCAACCTGTTCTCTCTAAAAGTCATGGTGCTCCCCCCAACCCTCGAGTAACTATCTGTCCCTCGTTCCTGCCCCCCATGCTCCCTTGCTGCGGGGAGATAGTGGGGTCCCCGGCCCGCGGCGGGTACTCACGCTGCTGTTGTGTCCTGACCAGTGCACCATGGCTTGGTTGTGGGCCGAATCCCCGGTCAGCGCGAAGGAGGTGCTGGGCAGCCTGAGCTCTTCGGCCGCCGCGCCCCCGGCCCGCAAAGCCTTCGCCTCCTCCCGGAGCCCCTTGGCCAGAGGACGGCTTCCCTTGGAACCATCGGACCAAGCAGTGGCCCGGGAGTCCCCGCGTTCCAGGGCACTGGGGGGCTGCGCTCGGCGACTCCTCCTCGAGCCGCCAGGTTTGCTAGGAGCCGGGATGCCCTGTCCCCACCGTGCACCTGCCGGCGACAGCCCCCCGGCATCTTCCTGCTGATTTCCTCCACTACCGCCGGCTGCCCGGGGCATCGGCTCTGGTCCGGGCCGGCGCCCGAGCGCGGCGCCTCTCGGTGCTGTCGCCAGGTCCTCCGGCCACTGGCTGGCCACTGCCCGCGGCAAGAGAGGCAGCAGAGCCGGGCGCCGCGAAACCGGGGCCACGGGGCGCCCAGGACCGCCTGTAGCTCCCCAAGTGATCTCGGCTCCGGCTAGGACCCACGTCGACAGGAGCAGGAGCCCAGTCCGGGCAAGGGGCGCCCCGGGCCAACCTGCGGGGCGCTCCGTGCGCGCCAACTCCATCCCGCTGCGGCTGCCGAGGCTCGGGCCGCGGAGTGTGTGGCGCCGGCCGGTGCGGGTCCGCGCGCCGGGTGTGCGTCTGCCAGCGAGCCAGCCAGCGAGTGTGTGTCGGGGGAGTGGGGAGGGGGGCGGCCCGCGAAAGGAGGTGGCCTCGGGCTGGCGCGCCTCCTGGGTCCTCTCCCACTCTTCTCCTCGCTCTTGATCTCTTGCTCTCTTGTCCAGAGGGTGATTCCAAACCCGGGGGAAATTAATCAACGCCCCTTCGGAGCTTTTTTATTTTTTCTCCCTTAAAATAAGATCCCCCAGAATCTTCCCCACCGAGCTCCAGCAGAAATTTTGTAAAAAGGAGTGTTCAAAGATAATGAGCAAATCCTCTTTGAAAAGACGAAAATCAAGCCCGATCCAGAAGAAGGGGCTGGTGACAGACCCCAATCCAGTCTCTCCGAAATCCAGCCTCCAACCTGCTCCTGGTGAAGAGTTGGGAGATGCTTCTGGCTGCTTTTCGGGGGTTACTCTTCCGGCCCGTTGGGGTGGGCGGGGGGCGGGGGGAGATGGCACTCCGGGAGGACAGGATGGGTCTCAAGGGAGGAGGAGTAAAGTGTTTTCAGCGCCAACTGTTCCGGTTCAGGAGCCAAGGGGGAGCCCAGCCAGAGCTGGCGCGTGGGGAGACAGCACTAGGAAGCTGAGCGAGGGATGGACGGGGGACTCCACTCCGGCTCCCCGGCCCCCACCCCTCGCAGCCTGGGCGGGGAACGCGTAGGGTGCTCCTGTGCGCGTGCGTGCGCGCAGGCGGGCGGTGGGGAGGCGAGGGGTGCCCCTGGGTGGGGGTACTTAGCTGAGCCGGGCTGTCTGGGTATGCCGCAGGTCCTCGGCTCCGTGCGTGTGCATTTGCACGCGTGTGTGTGCGTGTGCGTGTGAGCGATGGGGGTGGGGGCGGGAGGGGTGTGCTGGAGCTGGGGACAGGCTCGGATCACGCACGGGCTGCGTTTGCATTTACGAGCCTGTGAGTCGTCAGAAAGGCGAGACAGAGCAAGGCTGGCGGGTCAGGATAGCCCTCCTCCCCCTGGCGTCCAAGGCACCCCTGGCCCCCGCCACCCGAGGAGGTAAACTGGTTGTTCCTTAAGCCTCTAGAAGGCAAGGGAGAGAACTGGGAGGCTCCAGCGGTGGCAGCAGGAGCTTGCCAGCCCATTCCTAGGCTCTCTTCTGGGGACCCCCCAGCGGTAGCTGGAGAGAGACCCTCGCCCAGACCCTTTTAAGCTCAGAGAGAGGCTTTCCACCACTCCTCCCACCCACCCACCCCACCCTGTGAGGTGGCGCCTAGATTCGTTTCTGAGCGAGCTCCGTGTTCTTGCACAGTGCCCGCTGCCAGTTACAGGGCTCAGCCCTCCTGTGCCCCCTGCAGAAGCGCGGCTGGACCTTTAAGCCCTGTAGGGAGAAGGAGAGTTGGGGGGGGGGGACTACATTCTAGGACAACCTCCAGGTGGTTTATAGACCCGGGACTTGCAGTTCAGCTGATGCCTCCAAGAAGCTCCCCGATGTTTGGGGGTTAAAGGGGCCGGGATGCACGGAGCTGGAGGAGGGGATATTCTGAGAAAGGAGCAGGAATTAGCGAGGGGGCTTGGAGAACTTAATGGCCCGCAGGCTCTTCTCTTCCTCTTGGGGATTCCACGAAGAGTTCCTTTGTGGGTGACGGTTGAAACGGAGCTAGAGGGAGGGAAACACGGGGAGGCGGGGGGGGGGGGGGAGGAGAAAGATGGAGTGAAGGTAAAAGAAGGGAAGGGAATACAGAGAAAGGGAGTTGAAGTGGAGGCTGGAGGGCAAGATAACGGCTGCAAAGGGACACGGGAGAGAGAAGGAGAGCCCCTAACGTGTGCCAGGGGAGGCCGGGAGGCCGGAGGAGGCGAGGAGGCTCCCGGGAATCTGAGCAGCCTTTGGGGGGGGGGGGGGACGGCAGCCCGCGGTGCTGGGAGTCTCCTCTCTAAGGAACTCGCTTTCCACCGGGAGCTCAAATGGAAAATGGGAGCTGAGGAGGCTGGGCGGGACAACCAAGCTGGTGGCAACGTCCAGCCCAGAATGAGGCGGGTCCTGGCATCTGTGGGTTTCCAAAGACCTCGGGCGATGGGCCACACGGAGATAAGTTCTGCTCCGCAGGCTGAGGTGGGCGCAGGGTCCGGACTCGGGAGGGAAGCGGCCATCTGCGGATTCCCAGCGCCCCTGCCGGGAAGGCTCTGCGCTGCAGCCCAGCAGCGGCTTGAGGCTTGAGGAGCGGTGCGAGGCTTCTCTGCTGGGACTCTGGGCAGAGGTGGTGGGTGGCACAGTATACTTATCAGGGCTGCCCAGCAGACCTCCAGTACCGGGGGCTCATACACCCAGGAGGGTGCGTCATTCCAAACGCCAGGCCCTCAGAGAAGGACCAAACCCCAAAGCTCTCTGAAGTCCCCCCAAGGAGGGCAGTGGTTCTCAAGAGCAAGGCTGAGGGCTCCCCTCACTCTCTCTCATCAGAAGGAACCCCAACCCGGACAGAGCCTGTGGAAAGGTCAGATCCTGGACTTGCTGAGATGTGGCTATGAAGTATTGGTTTGGAAAAAATGGATAAAAGACTCGGGGGTACATTTTCACATGTCTCCTGCTCCAACTCATCCTCTAGGCCTTGCTCCATCAATTATCACCTCTTTCTATCTTCAGTCTCTCCTTCACCCATTGCCTAACACTGCCTGCCCTCAGCCCTGTGCTGCCCCTCCCTCCCCAGCCTCCCAGTCCCAAACCTCTTCTCCCCTCTGAGAGTTCTCCCCTATACCTGCAGTCTCCCCTTCCTCATCAGCTTCTCTCTCCTGGACTTTCTACAATCTGACATTTGCCTTCAGGTGACTCATCAAAGCTCTACCCCCAACAAATACCACCCAAAGGCTTCCAGAGACAGCCCGCCACAGCCTCCACTTCCCGCATTTGTAAACATGTCCCATCTGGAAAGATCTCCCTTGGTCTACATGGTACCATGACTAGTGGCTATTGTTTCAGGCAACACAACTCCATATTATTGGCAGGAATGGCCTCTTTAAATGTAAAGAAGGTTATGTCATGAACTGCCCTCCTCAAAATTCTTCATGACCAACTCGTCCAAATTTCTTAGAATGGTCTCCAAGCCTCCATGCACTGCCTCTTCCATGGACTTCCTTACCCTATTCCTTAAGCCTGTAATCTACCCTCTGCCACAATTTCCAACATGGTGTGTTTTAAATGCCAGCTCCTCCATGTAGCCTGTCCCCACTATCCCACAGTATCTGACACCATATGCATTATCACCACCACCATCATCATCACCAATTTCTTTGTCTTCCTTCCTGCTATAAGATGGGAGCTCTACAGTAACTATTTGGAATTTAAAAGGGAGGGAGAAGGGTAGGTTGGGCTCCCCTTTGCCTTGTTGGCATAATGTCTTCTTCATCTGGGAAAGGCAGGTTGATAGCTAGCCTTAGCCCTCACCAGTCCCAACAGGAAGAGCAAAGAAAGCCTCGCTGAGAATGTACTTTCCCTCCAGGTTTCCTCCCTGTCACAAACAACTAGAGAAAGCAAACTGTTTGCTACAAGTTACCTATGAGATTACACTAATAGGACACCATACAGGGTGGCTTTTTTTTAACCATTAAAGTGAAATGACAGCTTGGGATACTGTTCTTCTGACATTAAATACATGCACACACAATACATGCACACACTCACTCTTCCAACCCCTTAGTAACCTAATAGATATCTTGCCATCGACACCCATAGCTGGCACATATAAACATTTCAATTATGCCTACTTCTCATATTTTAGAACATGTTCAGCACTCCTTATTATGAGAACCTAAAGACAAATTCCACATAAAACTTAGATCCAGGAAAAACTGGGCTTATCCTTTCATAAAGTCTTTCTTAAAGAACCTTTGTGCTTTCATTTTGTCTTCCTGTTCTCTTGAAAGTCAAGCTGAGCACTAGGTTCACTTGCTTTAAACAGTCTCCAGAACAAGATCTTTATCCTCTGCTCCCCTTTTACTAAACGTTTTGTTGTATTGTTTGCTACTCTTTGGTCTTACTATATCTGTGCGTTGTTGATAAACCACTTCACATGCTTTTCAGAACTGAATAGAAAATTAATTAGTTGATTAACATCAAAACAACAGTGCACATTGTAACTCTGAATTTCTACAGAGGCAAATGATTAGAAAACAAAACCTGAAATGCAGATAAAAGCAGTCACAAGACCACTGAAATGAGGTCTTCCTACCACTGTGTGCCCATGAAGGCAAGCAGTGTCTACTTTGCTCAACACTATTTATATCCTCAGCACCTGGTCCAATCCCTGGCACAGCACTGACTGCCGATCAATGTGCAATAAAAGATGAAACAAAGAAATATAAATAATATTCTGAGGCAACTGGTCTTTTTAGCATATGTACACTTCAATTGATGCCATGCTTCACCACAGGTAACCATCTGCCAAGTCGTCATAGGTGTAGGGAGTAACATTAAGAATGTTGCTCATGCCTGCCTGGCATGGCTCAGTGGTTGAGCATCATCCTATGAACCAGGAGGTCAAGGTTCCATTCCTGGTCAGGGCACACACCCAGGTTGCAGGCTTGATCCCTAGTGTGGGGCTTGCAGGAGGCATTCCCTCTCATCGTTGATATTTCTCTCTTTCCTTCTCCCTTCCTCTCTGAAATTAATAAGAAATAAAGATAAAGAAATAATCCTGCTCACAAAGGCACCAAAAACTTTAGAGGAAAAATAGAAGAGAAAGAGAAAAGAAGGGATAAGCAATAAATAAATAAATAACCCTAAAAACTCTATTTACAAATCAAGACCCCTTGCTCCTCTAGAGAAGTTAAACCCACCCTCCAACTAGGGAGGGTTCCGGGTTTCCTAAGAGCAAGTTTGCATACAAAAGAAGCAAGAAAGAAGGACAAGGTGAGACTGGAAAACCCTTAAGAACCGCCCCAGGCCATGGTAGCCACTACCAGAGGTGGGGAGCAAAGTGGATGTGAGTGTGGCCCTGCTTTTCCCACACTCAGGGGCCATGACCCTTCCACTCATCCACATTCAGAATCTGGAGAGCTGGCAGATCTTGGGAAACTGTTCAAGTGTGGCAGAGAGCTAAGCAGGGAACTAAATATAGCCTCAAAACAAACATGTAGATTACAACCAGCAGAAGGGAGGGAGGGAGGGAGCTCACAGAGGTCACTGGGAGCCCAGATGAGGCTTCTTTAGCAGAAAACCAAGCAAGGGTTCCTGGGTGCTCCCAGGAACTGCTTCCCTGCCCCTGCTCCTGTCCTTGCTCCCACAGGTCCAGGCTCCCTCCTACTATGGTGGGGTCTTTGCCCATCTTCTCCTCCTCTCCCTGTTTGCCTAATTCACTCTCAATCTTCCTTCAGAACTTGGGTCGCATCACCTCCTTCAGAAAACCTCACCTGACTTCAGGAAACCTCTCCCCTATTGTTAGGGTGACCACGTGTCCCAGTTTAGTTCTACTTTCCAGCCTAATTACTAATAGCACTCCTTTTTCACTCAAAATTGTTTCAGTTTGAGCAATAAATTATGGGCTCATGCACCCTATTATATGTTCTAAAATTATCCATCTTTTTAAAAATATATATTTTTAAAAATATTTTCATTGATTTCAGAGGAAGGGAGAGGGAGAGAGAGCTAGAAACATCAATGATGAGAGAGAATCATTGATCGACTGCCTCCTGCACGCCCTACACTGGGGATCAAGCCCACAACCCAGGCATGTGCCCTAACCGGGAATCAAACCTTGACCTCCTGGTTCATAGGTCGACCCCCAACCACAGAGTCATGCCAGCAGTGCTCCACTTCTTCTTTAGAGCATTACTATAGTTGAATTTTCATATGTTTGAATAGAGATTTAAATAATGCCTTTCTCCTCCAAAATACTATAAACCCTATAAGAAAAGGGATCGTACCTAATTTTTAATTAAACTTTTAATTTTTGGATAATTGGAGATTCACATGTAGTTGTAAGAAATAACACAACGAGATCCCATTTCCCTTTACCCAGTTCCCCACCCCACCCCCAATAATAGCATCTTACAGAATTACAAAACTATATCACCATGATGCTGACATCGAAACAATCAAGCTGCAGAACCTTTCCTTTGCGGTGAGGATCCCCATGTTGCCATTTTATAGCCACACCCACTTCACCCTATCTCTGACCTCTCCTGAACCCCTGGCAACCACTAATCTGTTCTCCATACGATCACTGTGTCATTTCAAGAATGTTATAGAAATGGAATCACATGGAACACAACCTATGGGGAATGGCTTTTCTCAACCAGCCTAATTCTCCAGAGCTCATTCAGGTTGTTATGTGTATCAATACTTTATTCTTTTTTATTGCCGGGTTGTATTCCATGGAATTGACGTATCAGAGTTTATTTAACCTGTTGAAGGACATCTGAGTTATTTCCAGTTTGGGGCTATAATGAATAAAGCTGCCATAAACATTCATGTACAGGATTTTCTGTGGATGTAAATTTTCATTTTTCTGGGATAAATGCCCAGGAGTACAATTGCTCGGTCCTATGGTAGTTGCATATGTAGTTTTTTAACAAACTGCCAAACTGTTTTTCCAGAGTGGCTGTACAGTTTTACATTCCCACAAGCAATGAATTCTCCCCAGCATTTAGTGCTATCAATATTTTTTATTTTAACTATGATAGTAGGGATGTAATGAAATCTCATTGTGGCTTCAATTTGCATTTCCCTCCTGGCTAATGTTGTTGCTATCTTTTCATGTCCTATTTGCCATCCATATATCCTCTTAGGTGAAATATCTCTACCTGTCTTTAAACCATTCTCAAATTATATTTGTTTGGCTTTCTGTTAAGTTTTTGAGAGTCCTTTATATATTCTCGGTAGTAGTCTTTGCGGGATATGTGGTTTGAAAATATTTTCTTCCAGTCTATCACTTGTCTTTCTATCCTCTTAACAGGATCTTTCACAGAGCAGAATTTTTATTCTGATGAAATCCAATTTATAAATTTTTTCTTTATGGATCATGCTTTTGATGGCATTCATAAATTTTGCTTAGCCCTGGATCATGAAGATTTTCTCCTACGATTGTTTAAGTTTTGTAATTTAAAATTTACATTTAAGCACATGATCCATTTTGACTTAATTTTTGTATAAGGTGTGAGACAAGTTGAAGTCCACTTTCATGGCTATAGATGTCCAATTGCTCCAGCACCATTTGTTGAAAAGCTATCTTTCCTCCACTGAATTGCTTTTGTAACTTCATCAAAAAATAAGTTGGGCATATTCGTTTGGGTCTGTATCTGAATTCTCTATTCAGTTTCATTGATCAATATGCCTGCCCTCCTGTGGATACCACATAGACTTCTTTATTGTAAGTCTTGAAATTGGGTAGACTGATTTCTTCCACTTTGTTCCTCTTTTCCAAATTGTTTTAGCTATTTTAATACTTTGATATAAATGTTTGCCTTTTGCTATAACTTTTAGAATAATCTTGTCTATATATTTTTTTTAATCTTGCTGGGATTGTAATAGGAATTCTATTGAACCTGTACATCCATTTGAAGAGAACTGACTTCTTTACTATGTCAAGTCTTCCAATCCATGAACACTATGTATTTTCAATTATTTCTATGGCCTTTAATTCTTTTATCAAAATTTTGTAGTTGTTAGCATATAATCCCCATACCTGTTTTGTTAGGTGTATACCTAAGTATTTCTTTGGGAGGTGATTATAAATGGTATTATATTTTTAAACTTTGGCACCCATGAGTTCACTGCTAGCTTGTAGAAATACAATTACTTTTGTATCTTTATCTTGTATCTTGTGACCTTGCTAAACTCACTTATTCTAGGATTCTTTACATAGATGCCTTGGGATTTTCTATGTAAATAATCATGTCATACCCAAATAGGGACAGTTTATTTCTTCCTTTCCAGTCTGTATGCCTTTTATTTTCTCTTCTTGCCTTTTGCTTTGGCTAAAAGTTCAGCACTGTGTTGAATAAAAGTGGTAAGATTGGACATCCTTGCCTTGTTTCTGATCTTAAAGAAAAAGCATTTAGTTTTTCACCATTAAGTATAATGTTACTTATAGGATTTTTTGTAGTGCCCTTTATCAAATAAAGTTCCTATCTATTCTTATTATTTATATCGTAAATAAATGCTAAATTTTGTCAAGTGCTTTTTTTCTGCATCAATTTATATGATCAATTGATTTTTCCTCTTTAGCCTATCAATATGGATTGATTTTCTTATATTAAACTAGTCTTGCATCCCTGCAATAAGCTCCACTTCCTCATAGCATATAATTCATTTAGTACATCACTGAATTTCATTTGCTAATATTTTGTTATTAAAGATTTTTTATCCATATTAATGAATGATATTTATCTGGGTTTTTTTTTCTTTTTTTGTACAGTCTGTCTGGTTTGTGGTGTCAAGATAACATTAACCTTATAAAATGAACTGAAAAGTATTCCCACTTCTATTTTCTGGGGAAAAAATACGTAGCATTGATCTTAATTCTTCTTTAAACTTTATAGAATTCTTCAGTGAAGCTATCTGAGCCAGGAAATTTCTCTGGGGGAGTATTTTTAAAATTATGGATTCAATTTGCTTAATACTTATTAAGAACTATTCAAATTATCCATTTTATATTGGGTAAGTTGTGGTAGTTGGTGTTTTTCAAAACATCAACCCATTTTGTCTAAGTTGTCAAATTTGTGCACATAGAATTGTTAGTAGTGATCCTTTATTGTCTTTTGATGTCTGCAAAATTGGTGGTGATGTCCTGATTCCTGATATTGCTAACGTCTTCTATTTTATTTTGCTGTTTTTGTTGGAAGTTTGTCAATTTTATTGTTCTTTTCAAAGAAACAGCTCTTTGATTCAGTAATGTTTCTCTATTTCTGTTTTCAGTTTCATTGATTTATAGTTCTGTTTTCTTTATTATATCCTTTTTTTAGGTTCTTAAATTGGAAGCTTAAATTATTGTCTTGAAGTTTTTCCTCTTCTCTAATATTTGCATTTAATGCTAAAAATTGTCCTCTCAGCATTACCTTAACTGTATACCACAGATTTTGATATGTTGTGTTTTATTTTCATTCAGTTCAATTTTTATTTTTCTTGAGACTTTCTCTTTGACCCATGGATTATTTAGGAGTTTGTTCTTTTGTTGTCAAATATTTGGAGATTTTCCTATTGTCTTTCTGTTATTGATATCCAATGTGATTCAATTGTGGTAAGAGAAATTCTCTATGATTTCACTTATTTTTTAATATGTTGAAATTTGTTGTATAGCCCAGGATATGATCTCTCTTACCTATGTTCTGTAGGTACTTGAAAACAATTATATTCAGCTGTGGAGTGTTTTATAAATATACTATTGGTTGATGGTGGTGTTGAATTATTCTATGTCCTTGGTGATTTTCTATCTTGTTGTCCCATCAACTGTACAGAAAGGGGTGCTGAAGTCTCTGACTATAAGTGTGGACTTGTCTATTTCTCCTTTTAGATCTATCAGGATTTGCTTCACATATTTCATGCTCTATTGTTTGATGCTTGCACATTTAAGACTGCCATGTCTTCTTGATAGACTGACCCCTTTGTCATTATATGATATGTCTGTCTCTGGTAATTTTCTTTACCTGCTATTAATATAGCTAGTCCTGCTTTCTTTTGATTAATGTTTTCATGATACATTCTTTCAATGCTCTTATAGCTATTTGTGAAGCAAATAGTTGGGTCATGTTTATTATTCTACTCTGCCAACCTTTGTCTCTTATTTTATATATTTAGACCATTTACAGTTAATATAATAGTGCTATATTAGAGGTTAAGTCTGTCATTTCATTTTTGTTTTCTTTCTGTTCACTGTGTATTTCATTTCTCTGTTTGATTTACTTATTTCCCTGTGGGTTACTTGAACATTTTAAAAATTCCATTTGTATTTATCTATAACATTTAGTGTATCTCAGTATAGTTTTTAATGGTTCTTTTAGGTATTGCATTAAATATACATAACTCATCATATCTCACTTGTTTTTTATTTTATCAGTTTGAGTGAAGTATAGAAATCTTATTTGCCTTTATTCCTTTTACCCTTTCCTACTTACAATTGTCTTACATATTTCCTATAGGTACATTTAGAATTATATCCGACAGTGTTATAATTTGTGCTTCAACAATCAGTCAAAAATCAGAAAGCTCAATAGAATAAAGGTCTATTTTAGTTACCCATGGTTTTGCTTTACCGTGTTCTTCCTTCCTGACATTCCAAAGTTTCTTCTTTTATCATTTCCTTTCATTTTAGAGTACTTCCTATAGTCTTAGGGTGGGTCTGCTGATAACAAATCCTGTTAGTTTTTCTCCATCTAAGAATGTCTTTATTTTCCCTTCATTTGTGAAAGATATTTTCACTGGCAATGGGATTCTCAGTTAACATTTCTTTACTTTCAGCACTTGGAAAATATTATGTCACTTCTATTTGACTTCCATCGTTTCTGATGAGAAGTCCATTGTCACTTGAATTGTTTTGTCCCTATAGATAGTCATTTCTTTCTTTATGCTTTCAAGATTTTTCTTTGTTTTCAGTCTTCAGAAGTTTGATTCTGATGTGTCTTGCTGCAGATTTTTTTGAGATTATTCTGTTTGTGGTTTACTCAGCTTTGTGAATATGTAGATATGTGTTTTGCCAAATTTGAGAAGTTTTTAACCCTCTTTGAGTACTTTCCTATCCCCATCCTTTCTCTCCTCTCCTTCTGTGAGTTCCAGGACATAGAAGAGAGCTTTTGTTATATTCCCACAAGCCTCTGAGACTTTGGGTTGTTGTTGTGTTTTGTTTGCTTTTTTTTCAGTCTATTTTCTCCCTGCTATTCAGATTGGATAGTTTCTACTCTTCTATCTTCAAGTTCAAATATTCTTTCCTCTGTCCTCTTACTTCTGCTGCTGAATCTATCCTTTGAGATTTTTATTTTTGGTTGTTTTTCAGTTCTAAAATGTCCATTTGGTGGGTTGTTGTTTTTTAGGTCTTCTATTTCTTTAATGAAACTTTCTATAGTTTCATTTGTTTCACACGTGTTTATAATTGCTTGGTGAAGTATTTTTACAATGACTGCTTTAAAATCTTCATCAGATAATTCTAACATCTCTGTCATCTCAATGCTGGCATCTATTAATTATATTTTCACATTCAATTTTAGGTTTGTTGATTGTTGGCATGATACGTAGTTTTTTATTGAAACCTGGATATTGTCAATATTATGGTATAAGGCTATAGATCTTCACTGAACCTCTGTTTTAGCTATGGCAGGGGAAGGGGAGAAGGTGCCACCTTGTTACTGCTAGGTGGGTATATAAGTCCACATTCCCTATTTGCCTTCATTGACACCTGGGGGTGGTGCTGGGCAAAGGTTGGAGTTCCCTGTCCCCACCAAATCTCCATTGATACCATTCTAGTTGGGAGGGGTAAGTAGGATTGTGTCTTGCTACTGCTTTTCATGTGGCTTCCACTGACACAAAAGAGTAGTCACGAGGGTGGCTTCATTAGCACTGGGCAGAGGTGAACATCCTGACTCCATCAGGCCTCCTCTGACAGCAGGAAGAGGTAGGGATGCCTCATTATTGTTGGGTAGGGATGAAAGTGGATTCTACTGATGTCACAAGTAAGGATGGGGGAGCCTCATTACCACTTAGAACAGATGAAAATCTTGGTTTCTTACCATGGCCTTTTCTCACACTACTCTGTCAGGGGGTTGGAGCACCTTTTCACACCCTCAGGAGGGTGGAAGTCTAGGCTCAACATTCAGCCTTTGCGGGTATGAGTGGAGATAAGGCCAGTTTTTTTCTGGTATTTGGCTAGAGTAGAGCCGTTATTGTCTAAAAGTTCTCCGCTTGCCAGGATGCTCTTTTCCCAATCTTTTGGCTAAAAAGAGCAGGATTTTTACTGTCTGTACCAATGGGCATTTCCAGGTTGTTGCCTTCTTCATCTGCCAAGTCTGGGATACAGGGGGGGAAAAAACCCAGAGAACTCACCACTGTGTCATTCTTTGGGGCCTAAGCTTTCTTCCCGATTGCCATCATTTTTCTGCATATCACGGTCTTGTGTTTGTTTCACATACAATGCCCAAGGGTTGTTGTTGTCCATAGTAGGAAGCATAAAGAAAAGTACACCTACTCCATCTTCCCAAATCTGATCACACCAACCTTTGAGCATCATTATATCTTCAACACCAAACTCAGTTCCTGGCACAAAGTAGCAGATCTTATGTAGTTGTTCCGTGAATGTACAAATACAACTAATTCCAAATTCTCCAGATTTTAAGCCCCACCCACATGTAAGCTTTTCAGTGACTCTACCCTCTTCCAGGCTATACAGGGGCCTCTGAGCAGAAGGTAGCCTTTCATTACCTGTAATGTGTGTCCCTAAAGGGTTATGTATCTGTAAAATTGAGATAATCATAGCATCAATCTTACAGGTTACAGTAAGGATTAAATAAGGAATCCATATAAAGCACTAAGAAACTCCTCTGTCAAATTGTAAGCTCTCAGTAAATACCATTAGTGTGCAAAAAAACTAAATTTTTGTCAATTGAATTTATTTTCTTATGGATTTGCTTTATCATTTCAGGGGTGATGTCATTTCATTGGATTAATTTTCAATATGACAATGGGCCCCAGTGCTTAGTGTCTCAGTTTCCCTCCCAGCCTTTGTGACAGGCCTACAAATGGACTGATGATCAGTACAGCCACGGTGTTTAGAATTCATCAACTTTCGGTACCTTCTTTTGTTCAGCCCTTACATCCCCTCTAATCATTCCATTTGATAAACTCACATACTGGTTGCTTTAAATTCTGCATGTTTGGAGTTGAGCATAATGAGCTCTTCTATTCACATGCCATCCTCTGTAGAGTTTTTCAATTGGATGCTCATAGGTTGTACGATTATAATACCCATTTTTCCTGTTGATAACCATCATCATAATGATAACAATTGCTACTGCTTATTGGGGGATTTATTATATCTCAAGCCCTTTTTTTAGAGCTTTACCAGAATTTTCTCAACTAAGCCTCATGAATGGCCTGGGATATAGGCCCTCTTACCATCCCTGCTTGTCAAATGAGAAAACCAAAGTTTAGAGAATTAAGTAACTTGCCTAAGGTTATAGGGCTTGGGAAGTGTTGGGGCCAGCATTCAGGCCCAGGCCTCTCAGAAGCCCAGTGCTCTTGCCTGGGAAGTGGGGGCCATCTCCTCCAGCAACAACCACCAGCGTGCAAATCAATGTTTCCCCAGAGGCCCCTTTGCAGGAGGTCAAGCAGTTTAAATCCAGAGCAAACCTGGTTCATGGAAATATGCAATTCAAGCAGGCTAGCAGGAGGAGGTCTGAGTTCTGCTTAATTGACCCAGTATAATTATTTCCATTGAATTGCTCTACATCCGAGGATGGGAATTTACTAAGCAGACTGGCCCAGTGGTTCCCTGCAGCACCTGCTTTAGTCTGGAGCAAGTTAATTGCATGGAAAGTTTTTATCTGAATCACCCAGTTTCTTAGTCCCACCAATGCCTGAAACACACACACACACACACACACACACACACACACACACAGTCTTGTGCCAAAGGTTTTTGCCAGAAGATGAACTTGTCCTTTAGCTGAGATGCTGCTTCTGAATGACAGCTCAAATCATTTTGAGGCTCTGCATAGCACAGTTATTCCAAACACCCAGAACAGGAGCCCTGAACTATAGAGAGGAGACAGCAAGGAACAGTTCCCTGGACCACCTCCAAGACCAAAGACATCCCCCTACCTCCATCACCAAAAGAAACAAACCAGTAAGAGGATGCAAGGAAAATGTGCTCAAAGTCACTTTTTCCTCTTTGTAACTCAAGAAGATAAATTACAGTTTCTGCCAGTAACATAATTACTTTAATTAAAATTTAGGGGGTCGGAAAAGCCAATTCCGAACGTCACATTTCCAATGATGTGTGTTAAGCCTGCGAGAATAAAAATACAGCCCTGTAAATAACTAGCGTATTATCACTAGAGTTGTGAGTGTGTTATAGTCACTTAGAGTGAGAATAGCAATTAAATGCTAACCAGGATTCCATTCTCTGCCCTCCCTGCCTCTGCCCTCTTTTCACACCCAGGTAACAGTTGCATGCATAAGACTATGGTGCCTTTCCCCCTTCCCCTTCCGAGCAGTAGTCAGCCTCCAAGGCCCTTCTCATATTCTTCCTTCAGCCCTTTCCTGAAGACTCTGTCCCATGGAAATCCTCCCACCCTAATCAGCCACGGGGCTTGTTTCCTGCTCTAGGCATTTTCCCTCTTAATTGGACTGATTTCAGCTTTGTACTGGAGTCTGTCATATATAGCCCTCTAATTGTGTCATCTTTCCCTAACCAAAGCATAAACTCTTAGGAAGCACTGAATGTGTCATATTGAAAACACAGATACTTAAAGCTGGAGGGACCTCAGAGACCATATTTCAGATGAGAAAACAGGTCACAGAGCTAGCTGGGGCTGAGCCAGGACTAAAGCTCAATAATTCTAATAATTCTTAGTTCCGTGTGGGTTCCAACCCTGCCCCAGCTCAGCGGCAGGTTTGGAATGGCTTCCATGGAATACCGCCTTGGTTTGGTATGAGGGAAAGGGTGCTAGGAGAAACTTTCCCTAGATCACCCACTTCTTTAAGCCCACGCAGGGGGTATCCCATTGAGTGGGGTGGGACCATGCAGGTTAGGCGGAGGGCAGAGGAGAGGGGTGCAGAACAATGTGCTTGGGGCTGACAGAGAACCAGCCAGCTGCTGTCATTGGGCTGTGGGGAGGCTCTACTCTCTGAAAGACAATGAGAAAGGCCCAACTTCCCTGTAGCTCTCTGATCTGGCGAAGGAAAGGGCTTGTATTGTGGAAGCTCCTCCAGCTCCTCCCCTTTCTCCTTTTCCATCCTCGGTGTCTTAGCTCACATTCCCCAGAAGCAGACCCTGAATGGTTATTAAAGGAGGGAGTGAGGAATAGGAGAAGGAAGAGGAAGAAGACAAGAAAAGGTGAAATTTTATGAACAGCCACATGGAGGATAGCTTCACCCTGATCCTGGATGCATGAATGCTCGTTATTCTTAATTAAGTTACCCCTAGGAATTGTCCCAGCGGACAGGGAGTTCAGACCTCACACTCCAACCTTCAAGCATCAGCTAAGGACCAACTGGGGGACATCAGTTCCCAGGCCCTTCTATCTTCTCATATGATTGGGGAGAGTGAGCTCCAGGTGCCCAAGGGCAGGTCTTTGAAAAGGAGCTCAGACGCTGATTATTGGAAGCTCCAGGACACTAAAGGAGGACATACATGATGAAAAGGGACCCGAGGACATCTAGCAAAGCGCCAACATTGTCATACTAAGACATTTTCATCTAGTCAACAAGCAGCTTGGGAACTGAACAGACAAATATCTGTGGCCTTTGTTTTCAGGTTTCATAAGGGGGTGACTCCTATCTAGTTATTTGTACCAGAGGTGGTGGGAAGCAGGCAGGGTTTCCATGAGGGAAAAACCCTCAGCCCACAAGTAAAGCAATGTGGTGGGATAAGGAGGGCTGCATTCTAATCTACACTTTGAAACCATCTCCCACCACACCCAGTGCACACAGTGAGGTGGGAGTCACTAGCAAGGCTGGCTAGCAGACTGCCAGACACTCCCCCCTGGCGTTTTCTTTAGTGCAGGGGTCCTCAAACTACGGCCCGCGGGCCACTGCAAATACAAATATTGTATTTGTTCCCGTTTTGTTTTTTTACTTCAAAATAAGATATGTACAGTATGCATAGGAATTTGTTCATAGTTTTTTTTAAACTATAGTCCAGCCCTCCAACGGTCTAAGGGACAGTGAACTGGCCCCCTGTTTAAAAAGTTTGAGGACCCCTGCTATAGTGTATCAGGAGGAGGTGCACATTGGTTTTAAAACCCAACCATACAATTAACCAACTCTAAGTCCCTGGAAAAATTATTTAAACTTTATGAGCCTCAGTTTAATCATCTGTAAAAAACGAAGCATGATAAGCATTATCTCGTGGATTTCTTGGGAAGAATAAAGAAGGTGTGTGTGTGTGATTTGTCAAAGGCATTGACTATTGTGTTTGCCATAGGTTGCATTTGCCAAAGTAAGCCACCATGATCTTTAGAACCTGGGCATTTTCTCATCAAGAAGTCATCTATTTCCCCTCTCTTGGAATCTGGGTGGGCCTGTGACTCAGTTGTAACAAATAAAGGGGATTGGACGTGATGGGATGGTGGAGGCAAGATCAGAAAAGCTGATAGAGCTTCCACCTGGTGCACTGTGAGTCTTGCCTCTGGAGCCCTGGGATGCCATATTGTGAGGAAGCTCTAAGCACCTCCCATGGAGATAACAAGTGGAGGAGAGGCCCTGAGTCTGCATGGAGACAGAGTTGCCAGTCAACCCCCAGCTGCTCTGGTCGTTGTCCAACCACAATCCAAGCCAGAGCCGTTCAGCTAAGTCTTCCCAAATTCCCGATCCGCAGAAACACTGGGAAATAATAAAATGATTGTTTGTGATGTAAGCCACTAAGTGGTGATTTGTTACACCGCAACAGATAATTGAAACGGTGCTTCATAAAAGCCAGGATTGACATTGTTATTCACCACAGAACTAGGCTATCATTCAGAGCCTTGCAGGTTCTGAAATGTGATTTTGTTTTATCCCACGAGAATGAATCAGTATCTCAGGAATTGACTCTCACTAATCAAGGTCAAAGAGGACTGATGTACAGCCCAGAATGCCAATTTATTATCGTAATAGACTTGCAAGGGGGTTAAACATCCCATCCTCAGACCAGATTATTCCCTTCATGTAATAAATTTACTTTGGAAAATAAACTATAATGGGTTGTCTAGCAAGCATAGAGTGAGAAGGGAAATTAGTTGCCTGACTCAAATAATTCAATGGTATCAGGTCAAGAGAGTATTTGTGTTCATCTCCCTGGAAAGGACCCACCAGCTGCCAGGACCCGACAAGCCCAGACCTCAGGCCAGGTCACTAACTCTTTCCAGTGGCCCTTTGATGGACACTGATAGCATTTGTTCATCTGAGTTTCTTCTTTCCAGCTTCAATATAGGTAATTTCCCTTCTGGTTATTACAGTATTTTAGTTCAGTGGATATTAATAGTGTTCTATGAAAAATAAAATAGTCATGTAAATTCAAGAAATACTAGATTTGGCAAAGTGAAAAAGTTTTCATTACTATAGGACTCCTCAAAAACTTGCAGATGTGAATTTATGATGCGAACGACCCAGAGGCAGATAGAAGACAATGAATTCCCTCATACACACAGAGCTCTCCCACCCCCAGATTGCAGTTTATCCAATGTTGTTTTAAAGGTAGCTTCAATCGGAACCAGGAGTCATTTTGACTACTTAAACTGTCTTTATATATGCCTTTTCTGCCCCATTAAGTTGGTTTTGTACTTGAACTCTCAGAAGACGCACCTCTTTTTTTTTTGATCCAAATTCTCTTACAGAGTGCCGGTCTCTCGCCCTCAAGGAGTTTTGCAAGCGCCGGGGGAGGGGGGGGTGGGCGGGCAGAGTGCTAGGATAGAGATTCAAAATGTAGTGATGCCTCTGGACATACCAGGAATGGAGAGAGAGAGAGAGAGAGAGAGAGAGAGAGAGAGAGAGAGAGAGAGAGAGAGAGAGAGAGAGAGAGAGAATGAATTCGAAGTGGGCTTTGAAGACAGGATGGAGGAGAGCATCTGAGGCCCAAGGAGCAGGCTGGGCAGAGGCCTGTAGAGAAGCAAGGAAGGGAGCATTCAGGACATTGGACAGAGCACGTGAGTGGAGGGATGAAACTACCAATGTCAGAAGCACCTAGAACGCCACATCCAAAGACCAGGCATTAAATGAAGGTGTAGAGGCACAGAGACGGACTGTAAAAGAGTGGGGGTGGCCAGAGCAGTCTCCAGAGCTGGGAAAAGAACTCTGAAGCTAGTAGATGGGACGCACTGGAAAAGTGAAATATGGGGGGCCACTTAGGAAGCTGCTACACGTCACACAGGAATGGCAGCGGTTACTCAGAGTACATGTTGGTTCCATCATCTCCTTTATATTTTGTTCAACAGGAGACAAACTATTGGAACATCTCCTGTTACCAAAAGAATACTGATCTCTGCGCTTGAGGCTTTCTGAAAAACCATCAGGAGATCATTTCAGGCATGCAACTTCACACAATGACAAAACAAAGAGAAAGCGCTCCTCAGTGATAGCACATAAGTGAACCCCATAAATCTAGCCACGCAGATAGGAGAATGGGATTCAGCTCAGCTGTCAATACAGGGAGACATGAGGGTACAGCCAGACTCCCCCAAAGCTAAGACATAATGGCTGATGTCTTGTCTCTTAATCAATACTCTGCTCTGAATTCTCTCCAACATCTCTGAGGAGTATTCAGCTCTGTAATCCTGTGGTGCTTCCTCTTAGTGCTTCTCAAAAGACCCAGGGTTCTTGTACGTACTTGATTTTCAGAGGAAAATCTCCTTGTCTTCAGTACGCACGATTACAAGGCGATCCTGATCTAAACCAGTCTGGTCAATTGAGGGGGAAGATCAGAGATCTTCTAACACCATGAACAATAGCACAGTATCTGGCCTCCCAGGCACCCACAAGCTACCTCACAGCATTGTCAAACTGGGTGGTTGGTGTCTTCCCCTCCCAAGACCCACAGAACCAGTCCTCCCTGAAGCTTGAAGAATCTCAGCTCTACTTCCCATCCAGCTGCCTCTGCCTTTCCCCTTCAAAAGCCCTGATTTTTTTTAGAGAATGTTTATTAAAGCTGGGGACAGTGAAACAAGGAAGAGCCTAGGACAGTGATGGCGAACCTATGACACGTGTGTCAGAGGTGACACGTGAACTCTTTTGGTTGATTTTTCTTTGTTAAGTGGCATTTAAATATATAAAATAAATATCAAAAATATAAGTCTTTGTTTTACTATGGTTGAAAATATCAAAAAATTTCTATATGTGACATGGCACCAGAGTTAAGTTAGGGTTTTTCAAAATGCTGCCACGCCGAGCTCAAAAGGTTCGCCATCACTGGCCTAGGATAACAGGAGAAGGGCTAAGTGGGGAATGAACCTAGGCTGGGCTGCTCTGACTCACTAAGTCAGAGAAAAGGGAGCCCAAGAGTCAGAAACTTAAATACCTAAGAGGCCCAGCAGGTGGTGCAAATGAGTGGTACCTGCTAGCTGAAAGATTCTAAAATGACAATTGACTCTCAATTCTGGGTCAGGAATACAAGAAGGAGGGGTAGGGATTGTGGCTAACCAGAAATCCCTGCCTTCTAAAGGGAACAGCACTGCAAATGTGGAGCCAATGGTGCCTGAGCACCGGGTTTACTGGGAAGAGCATGAAATCTGGGTTTGTATGTACAATCTCTCTATTTAAAAAAATGTAACAACAATCAGACCTAAAACTCTGATTGATATACCTACAACAAATGTACTTGTTATGTAGGCAGTGTGGAGGGTCTCAAGATGAGCATGCTCTCAGGTAGTTTAGAGAAAGAACTGGATCCATTGCTTGAAGCAGATGATATAATGGGAACAGGAGATAGAAAGCACAACTACTCAACATCTATTTTGTCTCCATCATCTCAGGAAAATTTATCTTCACATAGGGAGGATAGAACAAATGTCTTTTCAGGTTCAGAAATCTGAGATAAATGAGGAGATAGAAGAAAGCTCATCACTGCCTTGAATGAGTCCAAATCACTTCTCCCGACTGAGCCACATTGAAGTGCACTTATAGGACTTACCCTTAAGAATGCCAAGCCACTGGGGATACTCTTTGAAGGACTGTGGGGGAATCAGAAAATAATCTGGATTTTAAAAAATTGATTTTACAATTTACTGTCCAATGAGTTGTATTTAATCCTTGGAAAAATAAACAGTTTTTGGACACATTAGAAAAATACATTCATTTTTCAATTAAATATCTTTTGAAGGAATTAGTTAATTCCATTTATTTACCACCAACTGATATGGGGGGGGACAACAATAACAAAAAAGTCTGAAAAAGATCATTATTTTTCATTTCAAAACTGAGGGATATTTTAGACTAGAGGCCTGGTGCACAACATTTGTGCACTGGTGGGGCGGGCGGGGGGGTCCCTCAGCCTAGCCTGCATCCTCTCACAGTCCGGGACCCCTCAGGAGATGTTCGACTGCCGGCTTAGGCCCTGGGAAGTGGGGGGAACGGGTCTAAGCCAGCAGTTGGACATCCTTAGTGCTGCTATGGAGGCGTGAGAGGCTCCCTCCACTGCCCCTGTTCTTGCCAGTCATGAGCCCAGCTTCTGGCTGAGCAGCACTCCCCCTATGGGAGCGCACTGACCACCAGGGGCAGCTCCTGCGTTGAGCATCTGTCCCCTGGTAGTCAGTGTGAGTTATAGCAACTGGTCATTCTGCCGTTCGGTGGATTTGCATATTAGCCTTTTATTATATAGGATTAGGGTTCCAACCTGTACATTCATGAATAGTAAGGGATTTAAATTGAATTTTAGTATTTGACCAATCTCTTTTTCTCCAGAACAACAGTGTGGGTTGAAAAAAGCACAAGTTCTACCAAACCACTCCAATCTCCTTTCGTCAATAAAATGATAGGAGAGGCATAAAAGGGAAAGTGACACACATAATGTATCCAAATGACAATGTGATTGGCAGTCTTTTTTTCCCCCTGGTTTTGAAAATTTTGTTTTCAAATGGAGAAACAAGCCACATGATAGTGCCACTAAGATGATTAATTGATCAGAGCCAAAGACTGATGAATGGAGTGCTGAAACCTGGAGGGTGGCCTCCCAGGGAATGCTACGAGCTCTATCCTATTTAAAATGATTTATCAATGATTTAGATACTTATTGATTTTAAAATCATATAAACCCAGAAGAGATTTGTTGATAAAATTGGGACTTAAAAGATTATAAGAGACTACAATAATTTATCTAAAAGCAACAAGATGATTTTTAATGAAAAGGCAAAACCAGTTACACAAGTACAGGATGGAGAAGACCTGCTTAAATGCATTTCATCCAGAAAAGATGAAGTGTTTCACAAAAGATAATATGAGGTCATCACTATGTGTGATCATGTTAGAAGGGTATTTCCTGACACGGGGAAAATGCCTATAATATTTTCTTAAGGGATAAAAAACAATTTACAGAATTATCACACATACACAGATGTTAATAGGAAAAAAAAGACTCAAAAGGTACCAGTGGTTAACTCTCAGTGATGAGAATATAGGTGATCTTATTTTCCTCTTTGTGTTGTTTCATATTTTACACATATGCTGCAATTACTTTTTATAATAAAAACATCATTTTAGCCCTAGCCGGTTTGGCTCCGTGGATAGAGTGTAGACCCATGGACTAAAGAATCCCAGGTTTGATTTTGGTCAAGGCCAATATACCTCTGTTGCAGGCTCAATCCCCAGGTCCAGTCAGGACACATGAGGGAGACAACCAATCAATGTGTCTCTCCCACATCGATGTTTCTCTCTCTGTGTCTCTCCCCCTCCCTTCTGATCTCTCTAGAAACAATGGAGAAATATCCTCAGGTGAGGATTAACACAAAAACAAGCAAACAAAAAAGGTCATTTTAGCTTAGTAAGGTCATTTTAGAATCAAAAGTGTAACATGATTGATAAAAACAACAGGAATGCAGTTTAGGCTGCATACCTTGAATTATATTTTTCAGAAAAGAGACAATGATCAGCTGCCATATCTGGGGCAATGAATCAAGTCCTAGAAACTGATATAGTATCACTGCCCATGTCTTAAGGGGCAGTCTGATCATTTGGACGCTTATGGGGGTTGGGAAGGATGTGAGTGATCTGAAGGTTAAAGAAACTGGTAAGTGTGACCTGTAAAGAAAAAACTGAATGGAGACCTATTTGCAATCTTTATATATATTAAGGGATCTCATATGGAAGGGGAAGTGGGTTTATGACAGATTATTTATGGGCACAAATCCTTTGACACTCATCCCATGCAGAGAGGGGAGTCTATGTCCCCTCCCTTTGAATATGGATGGCCTCGTGACTACTTTGATTGACAGAATATGGAGGAAGTGATACTATGTCAGTTTCCAGACCCAAGCCTTAAGAGACCTACCTGTCTTCTGGGGAAGCCAGTGGCCTTCTAAGAAGCATGCCTACACGATGACCACCATGCTGTGAGGAAGCCCAAGCTAGCCATGTAGAGAGACCAGCCTGACCAGCTCAGGCACCAGACATGTGAGTGAAGAAGCCTTCAGAAGACCCCTCTGACTGCCACCAGAAGAGGGAGGCCAAGCAAGAACCACCTGGCTGAACCCATCAATCTCAGATTCATGAGCAATAATAAGAAGTTGTCCTTTTAACTCATTGAGTTTTGGGACAGTTTGTCACAAAGCAATAGAAAATTGGAACACTTTTTATGTGCCACTTGCTACCCTGGTTTTCCTTCTTCTTCTCTTGGTCCCACCCTTGTTTCTATTTTCTCCATCTCCTGTCCCCCTTTTCTCTTGGGCCCTGCTTTCTCTCCAGTTCCCTCTTGGCATGAGACACCTGGATATTGCATCTAATAGACTTTGGGTCTAGAGCAGGGGTGGGCAAACTTTTTGACTAGAGGGCCACAATGGGTTCTTAAACTGGACCGGAGGGCTGGAACAAAAGCATGGATGGAGTGTTTGTGTGAACTAATATAAATTCAAAGTAAACATCATTACATAAAAGGGTACGGTCTTTTTTTTTTTTAGTTTTATTCATTTCAAACGGCCGAATCCGGCCCGCGGGCTGTAGTTTGCCTACGGCTGGTCTAGAGCTTAGGGGCTTCCTGTACTCAATGCATGGGAGTCAATCCTATCTAATAATAGACAAACATGGTAATTGACCGTACCTTTGCTACGCCTCCCATTGGCTAATCAGCACGATATGCAAATTAACCGCCAACAAAGATGGCGGCTAATTTGCATACTGCAGGCAGGGCAGGCCAGCGCAAGCCGCCATCCAGGCCCCTGTGTGCCGCCTAAGTCCCGCCGCCAGCTGGGACCCTGTGTGCGGCCCTGGGCGGGTGGGACCCCCGTGTGCGGCCCTGGGCAGGCGGGACCTTGGTGTGCGGCCCTGGGTGGTCGGGACCCCCGTGTGCGACCCTGGGCGGGCGGGACCCCCAGGACCCAGGAGCCGCCTTGCCTGCGGCCCGTGATTGTGATCGAAAAGCCAGGCGCAGGCAAGGCGGCCCCCCGGGACCCAGGAGCCACCTTGCCTGTGGCCCGTAATCATGATCGTGACTGGAAAGCCGGGCGCAGGCAATGCAGCACCCTGGGACCCAGGAGCCGCCTTGCCTGCGGCCCATGATCATGATCGTGATCATGATCGGAAAGCCGGGCCACAGGCAAGGCGGCCCCCTGGAACCCAGGAGCCCGTTGGTGAGGTCTGCAGGCGAAGCAGCGATCAAGCTATGAGGGGGAAGGTGGGGGCGGAAGGAGATACAGGAGCAGCTCTGGCCGGAGACTGAAGACTCCCGCTGGAGCAAGGAGCAAAGACTGAAGGCTCCAGCCGCAGCAAAGACTGTGTCCAGAGCGAAGATGGAAGGCGGTGGCCAGAGTGAAGGTCTGGGTCCCGGGTGCCAGAGGAAAACTGGTGCTGGCAGCCAGGGGAAAGAAGGCCTATTGCACAAATCTCTTCATGCAACAGGCTTCTAATTTCACTATAAGAATCCTGAGCAGGTATCTGGGAGGAGAGAGAAGAACCCATATTCCCCAGCACGTGGCCTTGGCAATCCAAAAGGGAGTACCAGATTGCTTTTCAGCATTTTCCCAGAAACGCATTAATACATAGGTTCATATATCCTTAAGACAAATCCTCCCAGAAAACTCACCACAGGAGGATGCGGGTTTCCCCACTAGATCTAACAGCATATCACCCAACAGGCAGCATCGGCCTTAGCTGTTGTCTGCCGGGAACTACTTGTGCAGGATTGGGGGAAATTGCCCAGCCCTGACTTTTCTCATCTGCAAATTGAGATATTTGGGTTGGGTCGTCAAGCTTCCTGAGCTTTCCCTTCCATGATTTTCTTTCGCAATAGCCCCACTTGTTTCACTCCCAGCATTTATCACAATGTATTACATGTCTTTATTTGCTCTCTCATTGACTTCTGCTCCACTAGCCGGTAAGTTTGTGAGGGCAGAGACTCTGTCCTTGTTCATCACGGTGTCCCCAGCACCTCATACAGTACCTGACACAGTGAAGACATTCAATAAATATTCATTAAATGAATGAATAACAGAGGCTTTCTTTTACTGTACCTATCTTTGAGTCAAGGATTGATTTGGGAAATACATATTGGGGAAACGTTCCACACACATCAGACTCAGAGGAAAGGGAGAAATAATAGAACTGCAAGGAACCAATTATCAAAATTTCAAAGTTTGGGCTTGATACATATTCCCAAATAAGTAGAGGACAGCCTCAGTGTGGTGGATTAAAGATAAGTTGCTTTCATGTGATTGATGTTGCTATCTTGTCAAACATTGTCATTTAGTCTTTTGACAGGACATCACAAGCAGAGAAGAATGATAAGACAACTGCTGTGATTGGGCAAAATATAACAAAGTTATAATTCTTCTGAGCGCTGGATGTTTGTGTTCTATGGATTCATATTTAAATCAGACTCTGAGCAGATGAAAGGAATGTACAATAAGTCGGCTTGAAGAGAAAGACAGGCATATTTGCCCCCCTTTGAAAAACAACTGGGCCTTTAGCAGATGCCAGGATTTGTGGAAAGGGGGGTTAAAATGGGAGGGGAAAAGCTGCCGGTCTTTGTACCAACCACTTCCAGATCCAGGTAAGTGCATTTCTGTAGGCACATTCAGCTCAGAGGAGCCTAGGGCTCAAGACTGAGATTTCCATATGGTGATGCAAATTAGGACCCCTGGGCAGAGGTTTCTGAAAAGATTCAATAACTTAGGGAAATGTTTGGAAGCAGCTCAAAGAAAGGAAAGTTTGGTAAGAGGAAGGAGACAATGTCTTTGGCTAACAGTTGCTGCTGTGGTGGTTGATGATGCTGTTGCATTAGCACTGGCTTCTCTGAGCCATGGTTACAGGTAACAGAGCGCTGGGCCTCTTGGCTTTATCATGGCGCACCAGAAGAGAAAGGCTCCCCTCTTTCACTCTGTCTGGTTTCAAGATCCTAGCACACATTATGGGAACTCCGCATTGCCCCCCCTCTGGCAAGTAACCACTCACTGTCAGAATCTAGGAAAATGACACAGTTCCCATAATGTGTGTTGACCTGAAAAAGGGGGTGATTTTCCTGTGGCCTCCCTAACAGCACCAGAGAAGGCCCCTCTCCTGGGCCAATAAGATGCCAGGCACCCTTTCCAAATGCCAGATGTGGTCAAATAGTACTTCCAACCATACTCTTTTGAGCTAAGGGATGGGAGGGGTGTGTTTTCCTTGAGTAGATCAAGTATGGGGAACTATGTAAATTTTATTAATCCTCACCTGAGAATATTTTTCCATTGATTTTTTTTTTTAGAGAGAGGGGTCCCAGACTGCAAGAGGGTGCAGGTCGGGCTGAGGGACACCACACCCCCCCCCCATGCACGAATCTTGTGCACTGGGCCTCTAGTATTAATATAACATACATTTATTATTGCTAGAGCATTTGTATTATTATACCCATCTTACAGCTGAAGAGACTGAGGCACAGAGAAGCTAAGTGATATGTATGAGGTCACACAGATCTTAAAGTGCCTGAGCTGAGGCACAACCCAAGCAGTGGAGCTTGAGGGCCCTGTCCTTCACCTCGCTGTTCTAGTCTTATGATGACCCAAGACAGCATTGTTTAGGTAGAACTTTTCTCTGGCAGGACTCTGATAAGATGAGGACCCAGGCAGACACTTGCACCCAGTGTAATACATCTGTATTATGTTATTATTTAGTTGGCCCAGGGCTTCCTACCATCAGATACACAGCAGGAGACAGTGCCTTTGCCTTACAGACCCTCAAAGTCCATGCAAGGCTGAGATTCCGTAAGTGCTAGGTCCTATTGCTTCCCCTCATCCTTTGATCTGCACAACCCTTGGGGGATAGGTATTGTTCTCCCATTTTACAGGTTAAAAAACAGTGACTTTCAGACCAGAAAGAGGTCTCTCAGATGATGGCTCAGGCCCCATCTGTCTAGGAATTCTCCTAGGCGCCCTCTCAGATCAAGCAACTTTACTCATAACAGCAGCGCTCACACTTAATTTTTTCTTAATAGTCTGTGTCCACACACACACACACAATGCAACACCTAGCAATTATGAACTAAATATAGAAATGATAAGTGATTCCTGGGCTCAGTGTTTATTCTAATCCATGCAGGTTCATAAAGTCCACTTTAGACCAAAATAAGGCCGACTCACATGTGTAAAAGAAAATCAGTTCATATTCACAAGCCCCATAAAACCTGCCGCAAATGCTTAGGGAGAGAGATACAGCAAAAGCATTTACAATCTGACCCAAATACCTCCCTGGCAGAGACCAGAGAAGATTCAGAGAGGACTCAAAACCAAGAAAGTATGAGGCTCAAGCAATCTGCGAGGGTAATGTATTCTAATGACTAAATGAACAGGGAAATCTGAGAATATTGGACTCACATGGATTTTCCTGGGATTACAAAACCACTGCAGAACATGCCATAAGTGGGATTTAGGACATGTTTAGAAGCCCAGACTCCTGAATACTCACACATGCATGCACATGCACCTAGGCGCGCGCGCACACACACACACACACACACACACACACACTGTGGGGGAACAGAGGTGGCGGCTTCCTGCCTGAAATGTTCTCGAAATTGTTGACATTGGTAGGACAAACCCACTCCCTGTGCCCAGCCGGGTGCTGCCCCGTCTCATCATTAAACCAGCAACTGTGATGCCTCCAGCGTCTCTCACTTGTGCATCAAGGGGAAGATAAGAACGGAAAAAGAAAAAAATATTTATATGGCAGAATTAGTTTTACTTGGTATTTTTAAGGACACAAGTCATGCTTGTTAGATTCTAAGCTACTTTACCATCTATGGGCAACACAGGTATCTTAATTTCTACCCAAAAAATTGAAAGTGTGTGGCAGAGAAACCACTGGTGACTACGGCTTCTGTGTTGGAGGTTGCAAGGCCATGTGCAGGCCTGAAGGAGCTGCCTCTGCTTGGCTGGAAGGCCTGGCCATGCTGAGAGTCTGGGGTACATTTTATTGCCCTAACGCAGGTTCAAGGGTCAGAGCCAGCCCAGTTCTGAGCAAGATCTGAACCCTCCAGTGCCCAATTCCATCCCATACTGGAATTTATAGCATTAGAGGCCCACTCCTACCTCATTCCCCTGTTAGAGACAGGATTAGAATGTTGGGGATCAGCTATAATTATAAGAAATATTAATCATGCTCTGTTAACTGGGATTATTTTGTTCTGATTAAAGAAAGCACATTCTAAAAAAAAAAAGAAGAAGAAGAAGAAAGCACAATCTTCTAACCGTGAGCTGCAAGCAGGACCTGGGAGCTCCCCTGGAAATGCAGCCCATCCTCCACATCCCTGAGCTGCTTATTACCACGGAAAGATTAACAACCTTGTTGCAGAAACCAGAGGCGTCTGCCTTTTGCATACCCCCAAGCCTCTGCATACCCCCAGCCCACATTGCCTGTAAACTGCCCATTTTGCATACCCATTCTTATCCCTTTTGCCTACTTCCCCATGTAACCTTTGTCTTTCTACCCAATATAAGCAACTGGCTCATGGTGGGGTGCAGAGCAGATTTTTGTGGCTGACCTGCTGCTCTCCTATACTGCTAGCAGATTTGGAATATACTGCACTCATATATGATTCAACCCTGTCTCTGCTGAATTGGCTCAAGTAGTGGCAGGCAGCCTGGACCCATTGATTGTCCCACTTCATTTCCACTTACAGAGCACACGGTTCAAAACCAAGTATAGAGCCTTGGGGGAGGCAAGGCCTTAATCCATGAATGGTAAATAGATTTTTATCTAAACTACTAACTTTGCTCAATTGGTAATGACTGCCTGGAGCATTGTACTGAAAAAGATTCTTTAGCTGTTCTCCAGGGTGATTATTCAAAACATGTAACCACCCACCAATCAGCATAGGCAATAGCTGTAGCTCCAGCACCTTCAGCTCACCCCAACCTTAAACTCAGTATTCCTAGGAGGTTGGGGAAAAAGATGTTTGAGAAACATTGCCTTCCATACTGAGACCTCCCTTTGCCCCCTGGGTCTCTCTATCCCACCTCTCCATCCTGAGTGTTTAAAGATCTGTGTGCGCTGGCCAGTCACTCCTCCATCTGCACACGAGGTGGGATAAGCAACATGCCTTTTCCATCAGCATCTCTCATCTGAACCTCTGCAATCACCTCAACCACCAGCCAGCCTGTCTCCACACTGGCCTCCTCACAGTCATTCTTCATTTCTAGCCAGAGAGCTCTCTCAAAAACGAAAGTCAGATGATGTTCCTCTGCTAAAGCCATTTGATGGTTCCCCATTTCACTAAGAATAAAGCACAGCCTGACTGGCGTGGCTCAGTGGTTGAGTATCAAATTGTAAATGAGGAGGTCACAGTTCAATTCCCGGTCAGGGCATATGCCCGGGTTGTGGACTTGATCCCCATTGGGGGGCGTTCAGGAGGCAGCCAATCAATGATTCCCTATTTCATTAAGAATAAAGCACAAAATCCTTATCCTCATTTACAAAACCCTTTATATTCTGACCCTGCCTACTTCACCAGAAATATCCTGTAGCACCCTCCCATCTCTCACCTCACTCCTCCCACACTGCCTTTTTTTCCCCCCTATTAATTCTCTCCTAGAATCCTTTGCCTTGGCAGTTCCCTCTGCCTAGAGCACTCTGTTACCTGCTCTTGCCCAGCTCACACTGTTTGGGGGGACTCATAGGGATGGGTCCAGGAGTTGGGTTTATGAACCCCTATTTATTATACACCTGATATGCACCAACAACTTGTTTATCCACAGAAGACATCATGTCTTACACACTCCTCTCCTCACCACTGAAGTAGGTATGTTCCCCCATTTTACAGGTGAGGAGACTAAGTCACAGGAGAAGGGCCTGGCCATAGCTGGTCAGTGACAGAGCCAGGGTTGGAACCCAGGTCTGATTCCAGAAGCTCGCATTCTTTCCACAAAATCACAGAATACCCATGGAACGTGGCTACAGCCAACATCTTTCTCTTTCCTGTCCTCCAGATGTTAGTGTGGCCTGAGGGGCCTGTGGAACTAAAGGGGGGTAAGGAATTTTTAACTCCTTGGTTCTGGCTGCAAATGGCATGTGCCTCCCTCAGGCTCAGCCCCCACATCTATGAAGCTGGTGGCCCAGGTAGCAAATCCCAGGTGATTTCCACGTCGTACACCCCATCCACAGACACACAGACATGAGGTGGGATAAGCAACGTGCCTTTTCCAATTTAATTGATCAACAAACTTGGAAAATCATGACTGTCTGTTAAGATAGTCCAACCACAAATAAAAGGAAGTCAGGGTGCTCATTGAAGATGTACCATCTGGACAGAGCCCAGCCCTCCCCAACTGTTCCTCTCCTCCGAGAGGTCAGTAGGAGCATATGCTGAGCTGTCAGTTCCCCCGCTCCTGGGGGGGGGGGGGGCT
>NW_005871210.1:2373987-2469923 GCF_000147115.1 Myotis lucifugus | reverse complement strand
TGATAAATGACATCATTACCTGGCGGGTTCCTTTGGCTGGTTTTTCTTTAATATGCTACATGAGTTCTCAATTAGCCTCTCTCCTCCACCACCTGCTGATGAGAATGATGGTGTTCGTGTTAGCAACTACTGATGACCCTTTTCCTCTTCAATCAGAACCAGCGAGAACCGCTTCCCCAATGTAGTGACCAGAGAGACAGTGAGGGTCTGAGTTTCCTGTTAGATGAGAAGAAACGCCATATCTCTGAGCCTGATTCACCATCCCCAGCTCAGGAGTCATGCTGAGCTCTCCTTGGCAAAACCAAGGTTACCCCATTCACCCTTTCTGAATGTCTGCCCAGCAACTGCCGAGTCATCTCAGCTTTGCCCATAGATGTCAGGGTGGCTGCCTAGATGGTGTTGACGGGCCCAGCATTGGAGCTGTGTTTCCCAAACTGTGCTTCAGAACATTCACTAACATATGTTCAACTTCAGTGTCCCTGGATCATATACAGTGAGACGATCCACTTCCAGAGAAATGAAGATATGTGTCTACACAAGCACCTGTACTCGAATATCCACAGCAGTGCAATTCTTCATCACCTAAAACTGGAACTAACCCAAATGTCCATCAGCTGGTGGGTGGACTAACCAACAGTGGCCCATCCATACAATGGACCACTCCTTGGCAATAAAAAGGAACTAACTGCCAACACATACATGATTGACTCTCAAAAGTAACATTATGCTCAGGAAAGAAACCTGGGGACACAAGGGACTAGTTACAGTAGGATTCCATTTATTCGAACTTCTGGAAAAGGCAACAGTCTTGTTTTAGAAAGTAGTCAGTGGTTGCCAAGGGTTAAGACTTGGAACGGAACACCAACCACAAAGTGTCAAGAGCAAATCTGGGGGCTGATGGAAATGTCCTACATCTTGGTTGTGCTATCAGTTGCCTAAGAATATACTTTTACCAAAATTTGTTGACCTGCACTCTTAAAAGAAGGAGGTATAGTATATGTGAACCATACTTCGATAAGACTAAAAAGTTTTTTAAAAATCAAACACTTTGACTTTAAATCACAAGACTTTTCAGAGACTTTGATATGCTGATGTGCATTTTAAATCTTCAAGAAGGAGCTATAATTCCAAGGTTTCTCAAATTCACTTGACAGAGATTTCATTGGAAGTTTTATAGAACACCAGTTAAAATCTTGAAGGAACAGAGAAAATTGCATTAGAGAATTACCAATCTGGAGAGAGCATTGCCCTCTTCACCATCTTTTTTTTTTTTTTTAACTCAAACACCCTTGAGAAAGGAAGTGCCTTCAGCATGACATCTCCATGGTATTTAATTTATAGGCAATTTCCTGCAGACTGAAGGACCAGGTGTTAGCATGAGTACACTGGGTGGGGAAGAGGGTGCTGAGAGTAGAAGCAGGGAGCTGGAAAACTGACTGGGCTCCCTGTAAGCTGTGACTATTCATTTATTTGTCTGTCCATCCATCCATCCATCCATCCATCCACCCATCCTGCAAGGCACTCTGCCAGCTCCCAGGGTAAGTTATATATGGCCCTCTAGGAGCTCACAGCCTGGCCCACTCTTGTCAAGAGCTGTCTGTCCTGCCTGGCTGGTGTGGCTCAGTGGTCGAGCATCAACCTATGAACCAGGAGGTCACAGTTCGATTCCTGGTCAGGGCACATGCCAGGTTGTGGGCTTGATCTCCAGTGTGGGGCATGCAGGATGCAGCCAATCAATGACTCTCTTTCATCATTGATGTTTCTACCTCTCTCTCCTCCTCCCTTCCTCTCTGAAATCAATAAAAATATATTTTAAAAAAGAGCTGTCTGTCCCAGGGTCACACGGCTCGTCCTCTCCTCCATGACTTCCGTCTCTGGCTTCTACTTATCTTTTCCTCCCAGGAGAATGGGGATGGGTCTCTGATGCTTGGGTCTAGCACATTCCCCCTACCTCCAGCCACAGCGGTTACCAGTTCTAACCAGGAGGTTGACCCAGACTCACCCTTCACCAGAAAGAATGTGGCACTGGCCCCAGGAGTGCTGGCAGGTAGCAGCAAAGGAAGAGAGTCCTACTCCTCATTTCACCTCAAGCCATGTTTAACTTCTTCCCACCCCTCACTGGGCCTGCCCATGGCTCTGAGTCAGGAAAAACCAGACCTAGAGAACATCGCAGAGATGGCTGCGTGGGACACGTCCGCTTGGTGAAGTGGGTGAGCCCTGGTCCAGCCAGCGCTGCTCTCACTGCCGTCTCTTGCTTCTCTCGTGCCTCCCTGACTTGGCCACCTGGCTCCTTCCAGAAACAGCTGTCTCTGGGGAAGCAGAGCGCAAATCCAGATTGGGACCCTAGTCGGCTGCTTCCAGAAACAGCTTTATTTATATATAGATTATTATTATTGATTTTAGATTTTAGAGAGGAAAGGGGAGGGAGAGATAGAAACATCAATAATGAAAGAGAATCTTTGATTGGCTGCCTCCTGCACACCCCACAATGGGGATCAAGCCTGCAACCCGAGCATGTGCCCCGACCAGAAATTGAACCATGACCTCCAAGTTCATAGGTCGATGCTCAACCACTGAGCCACGTTGGCTGGGCCAGAAACAGCTTTTAATGGCTGCACCATTCTCTTCAGTTCCTTCCCCTCCCGAGACCTAGGAAAGGAGCCAGACCCAGACTCTCCTCGCCCTGTCTGTACGGAAATAACCTCCATGGCCTCTGTGAATACTGATTGCTACACTATGTGTGCACAACAGTCTTACAATTGATGCTCCTACAGTCTTACAATTGATGCTCCCATCACCCCCTGGGGCCAAGGATGGAGAGCAGCCAGAAATAGCCACCTGTGACCTTCTAGCTGACCAGCAGGTTCCAGCATCCCAGGCTGCAGGGCAGGGGCCCTTCACACTCGATGAAATCAAAGTGAACTCCCTTACTTCTTTTCCAGCAATAAAAAAAAGTGAGAGATAAAAAGAACTCTTTCATTTTTGGCAAGATCTACATGCAATTATAACTCAAGAGAGCCACGAGAAAATTGACAAGAGCCAATCCTTTGCACAAGACATGCTCTGATTTCATGCCAGCAAGTTATTTTTTAAAGGGCATTAATATCACAAGCTGATGACTTTTCGCCCTGAGCAAATGATGCATTTTAATGTTTCTTTACACATAGCTCTCAGCCCAAGTGAAGCTGTCTTGGCAAAGCATTAGCAAACATTTACATTTCAAAACTCAACAGCAGGGCTGTTGTTGGGTTTTTCTTTCTTTCTTTTCATATGTGCCCAGACAGATAAATCATATTTCACATGTTAGGCTGTGTGGAGCATTCTGTTTGCAACCCCTGGCATCCCATCAGAAGACAGTGGCACCTGGACTCCAGGCCCGCAAATCTAAAGATTGGATTTGAAAGGAAAAAAGAAATACAGTGGCATCATTAAACACTACTGCTTTTGTGGCAGGCAGGCTGTTTTTGAAATGGCAGTGGATTTTCGGGTTCCTTTATTTCTATGCACAGAAGGAGGCACCGGACTGTTTGGTGCCTTCTGCTGTCTGAGGGTCAGAGCAGGGTCCTCGGGGAGCAAACAAGCCCAGCAGCTTGTTTATTTTTCCAGGTGGTGCCAAAGCCAAAGTGACAGTGCGCCCAGGGGTGAGTGAGAATTAGAGTCAATCAGGAGTAGAGGCTCGGTTTCCATTTTAATAAACTCAAATTGGTTAAGAGTCACAAAATTAAAAGCGTTGAGTGTGCCCTCGGGATCTGCTACATTTTAAGTCATCTTACAGTAAGTCTATAATCTAAACAAAGTCTTCAAATGCCCCCTAAGAGAATGGTGTGAGCCTGCAAACGCTGCAGGCAGAGAGGTATGGGTTCAAATCCCAGCTCAGCCACTTCCTGGCAGGGAAACCTTTTATAAGCAACTCAGCTTCCCCCTGCAAGCTTCAGTTTCTCCATCTGTAAAATGGGAGTAATAAGACTGTCCATGCCATTGGGTTTGCTGTTAAAAGCAAAAGTGGTCTTTCGGGTGATGAGGTTAGCATGGCCCCTGGCTCATTGTACGTACACAACAAAAACTGTTGGTTCTTGTCATCATTTCCTCCCAAAGGAAACTTCCTATACAGGCCACTCCACCATCTCCATTTCTCTCCTCCCCAGACTGGCTGCACCTCACTCCATTCCAATAACCATTCAAGCTAATCACTCAGAGAAACAGGGTAATAAACACAACCCGTGTCCTAACACGGCCGGCAGTGAGGGTTGCACCAACCCATGCGTTTACTAAAATTCATTGAATCGTACTTGCACAGTGGGTGAATTTTATGGCATGTAAATTACACCTCAATAAAAATAACAAATAACCAAGACAGGAAAGTTGCCAAGTTCCAAAAGGGTAGCTCCCAAACGTCTGAGAGTGATGGTCTGCGGCAAACATTCTCGACTCCTCCTCTTGTGCCCTTTGAATAAAGAAGGTGACCTGACGTGCTTGCCAAACTCCCTCCACCCCCCGCCCCCCCTGCTGTGTCCAACGCTTGAGATGCCTGATTTTGAGTCTTTGAAGCAGGAGTCCTAAAGCAGGAGTCCCACACTCTCTCCCCCAAACAGGAATCCTACTCTCCTGCTCTGTGTCCACCTTCCCTTCCCCCTGTGACCTGATCAGAAGGCACTCCATGCCTATGAATAGCACTGGGGAGGTGCTTACCACAAAACCCAGACCAGGAGCGATCTCCTTACTGAGCTTGGAGAAAGCTACCAAAACAAAACAAAGCAAAACAAAAACCCGCAATCCATTTCACCTAATGTTCACTTGCCCTGACAGCTCATCTCTCCCACACACGCATTCCCCCAAATATGTATCTACCTTGCATCCTGAGCACACAATGGGCCCTCGCTAGCTGTAGCAGAGATGACATTCTTCTGAACAACGCCTGTTGTGGTGATGTGCGCACTCCGTTATTTGGGGAGCAGCAGATACCTGGACGGGCTGCAGGGGGGCTATTTAGAGTCCCCAGAGCATCTTTCAGGTGCAGAATGCCCCCGCTCCCTCTTCATTCTCCAGCTGTGCCCCAAAGCAGCAGGCTGGAGCCCACCTGCATCAAGGTGACCATAGGAGGAGGGAGGGGACAGCCCTCCCAAGTGCCTGGAGGGCCCGTGCCCGCTTTTCCCCTCTTTAGAGGCTGCTGGTGGCTCTGCTTTCTACTCCAGAACCTCTACCCCAGGCCCTCTTCCCTACACTCAGATTGTACCTTGAACTCCACTTCCAACTTCCCAAAGTCTTGCTGCTTGCTGATGTCCTACAATGTTCTCAGGATACACTCAGTACACGTCCTGGCTGTGGTTTTTCCCAACAGCCCCGCAGCACGTTTAACATAAGGCAAAGGAAAAGCACCGCTGAGAGTCCCCACGGCAACCCCAGAAGAGGCACTGAGATGGGCAGGTTGTAGCTGCTGTTGCGTCCACCAGCATGGATGGTCAATCTAGCTAAGTGCTCAGAGGGCTCCCACCAGGAACCTGGATCTTATCTCCTACCCCACACGTATGAAGGGTAGGGGCCAGCAGACTTCCAAAAGGAGTGGAGAGTGACAGGGAATCCGCCGGGGACAGGGCAGCAGCCACAGAAGAGGAACCCAGCCAGGCAGGACAGTCCTTAAATGCATGCTACCCATGGACTGGGTAGGTTTTAGTAGAGCCTAAATGGTGGTTTAATGATGCTCTCACCAGCCCAGACCCAGAAAACTCCCCAGCCCATTTTCAGAATGTTTGCATCTGAACGGAACAATCTCATGCCCAGCTCCAACAGATATCCGGAGTTCATTTGCTTCTCTCCACCCAATTGCCACCCCATTGTCCCTGGACTCTGTCACAGCCTCCCCAGTGCCCACGCTGACCCTTCACCATCTGTTGCTCCGAGCAGCCAAATGTAAACCATCACACCACTCCCTGGCTCCAATGACTCCCACGACACTTGCAACAAAACCCAGACTCCCTTCCATAATGCACATGATCCTCCTAATCCTCACCCTACCTTTCACACACTCAGTGAATGACTGATGGAACATGCCTGCCTCATATACCTCAGTCTCCATCTCCCTTTGCTACTTGAAGAAAAATTAAAACATTCTTACTCGGCGCCTCACAGTGGTGGTGATAGCGATCAGACTCTTATCCAACCCAATAGCCCTCCCCCTCCTCTCCGAAGTCAAAATTAGGGGCAATGCCTCTGCTTTACCTTCCAACATCATGCCTTCTTCTAAGTTCACACTATTTTCTTTTCATTGTCTACCCACACAGCAGAACGCAGAGGAGTGCACCCCACAAAAGTAATGGAAACTCTTTGGTGCCCCCTTGTGGTCATGTCTAATTAGCCGGCTGAGAAGTGCCCATAGGGATGCTGGCTTTTCCTGCAGTTTTGGAGATGGAGAAGGCTGCTCTGGGGACTCTCCAAAGGGGAATCTGAAGCTAGAGAGGGATGTACTTCCAAGCATAAATTCTAGAAATACACGTCCACCACCCACAGGAGGAGGAAACCAGATTAAAATGCTTACCAGTCAACTCCTCTAAGTCTCAGATTCCTGTTTGGTCAAATCGGTGTAAATCTTGCCCAACCATCAGTGTGTTGTGAAGCTGCCATGAGATCAACTCTACATTTTTGCTGCTTGAAAAACATTTTTTCCTAGTGCTCACTCTTGATAAATTAAAAAATGCTTCTCCAGCCCCTGAACCTTTGCCTATTCATCCAAACTTTCTGTTATCACCAAATGAGTCAGGCAGGATGGGAGTGAGGATGTGTTTGAGATCATGTGCCACACATTGTCATACAGAGATGTACTGGAGAAAATGTCAGTGAAAAGACTTTGTAAGTGGTGAAGAAGAGAGCTGGGGGATGCTGTTATCTCCTCAGGGGAAACTCAAGGGCAGAGGCTGGGTTCTGGAATTTTCCAGGTTAAAGCCAAGATTCTGTGATTAAGAAAACTAATCCTCACCTATTGTGTTTCCAACCTTTGCACCCCAGAGCCTATTAAAATGTATGATACCAAACAGTAGACTTCTACTACTACAGCATTCTCAACCTGTGGGTGGCGACCCCTTTGGGGGTCGAATGACCCTTTCACAGGGTCACCTAAGACCATCGGAAAACACATATATAATTACATATTGTTTTTTGTGATTAATCACTATGCTTTAATTATGTTCAATTTGTAACAAAATACATCCTGCATATCAGATATGAGGAACTGTATTAAAGGGTTGCGGCATTAGGAATGTTGAGAACCACTGATCTACTAGGTAACACCTGAGCCATATAAAATTAAATAACTTCTATCTACTAGGCAGTGAATGAATGAATGAATGAGTAAATTTGATTTTGAGAAAATATTTGCAACATCTACAGCCCCCAGCTCCGAAGCTGCTTACTTTCTAGTCCGGTCCAAGCCCCTGAGGACCCTGTTCTTGTCACCTGCAGGCCTTAGCTTTTCCTTATCTCTTAAGTTGAGAACAGTGAAAAGGGTACCTGGTTAATTTTGTCATGAATGCCTGGAGTCTTTAAATCCCTCTCTCTGCACAGTTAATTTTGCATTGTCTGCCTAGCACATTGTCTTAGTCTGATTAGAGAAAATGCCTAACTGTAACAGTGAAAATGAATAACTTTTCCCTCCAAACCAGTTATTAACTCTGGCTGAACATTAGAATAATCTCAGAAATTTGTGTGCACACACACAAACACACCACACACACCAATACCTGGGCCCCGTCCCAGACCAATTAAATTAAATTTTCTAGGGGTTGGGGTTGGAGTTGGGGCCTGGGCCACAGTATTTTCCCAATGCTCCCAGCCTCTTGTGACATGCACCTGGGGTTAAGAACCGCTGCTATGAATAAGGTGGCCTTTGCCCAGAAAGCACAGACTCATCAATTATGAAAGAAGCAAAAGCAGGCTTTCATGTTGTCTTCCAAGGACCATAGACCTAGGCCAGGAAGGAGGACAGGATCTCGAGCCCAGGGCTGGTAAAGAGTTCCAGGTTTCGCTTCTCTTTGGGCACTTCCTTGTTGATGACCAAGAGGCATAGGGAACCCCAAGCTAGATCTGCCTCATCCAGATTGGGCAGGGACAGGAAGTCGGGAGCAGGTTCCAGCAGGTGTAATGGCATCAGCACAGGCTCTGCAGTGGCCCTGCCAGCTCATGCAGCCTGCAGAGCAAGCCCTGGGCAAGGTGAAGGAGGGCGAGGTCTCCTTTTCATGGCACTAACTACGGGGATGCTGTACACAGAACCCACCACTCATTTCAAATTAGGCTCCCACCAGCCACTCATATTTCAAACACAGCACATGAACCTGATTTTAATCTGCCGCGTTATAATTTCTTGCTTTGAATTTAAGGCCTCCAGGGCTTCAACTCATTTAAGGGACAATCTGGTAACGAAAAGGACACCATCTTCTCACAAAAATGTCATTAGCATATGACACTGCTTCCCAAATTTGGAGCATAGTTGAGACTTTCCAAATCTTACCTACACTTTAGGAGATTTTTCAAGCTATGCACCGGAGCCATATAAAATTAAATAACTTTTATCTACTAGGTAGCAAATCCTGGCCGTGTCCATCTCTTCTCCAACAAATCACTCGTTCATGTAATGTCTCCGTGCTCTTAAACATTCGGTGGCTGCCTTTGAAATCACAGGATAAACATGAGTGCGATTCATCTCCACACCGTGTTCAAGCAGCGGTCTGAGCGCGTGGCCGCGGGCTCCCGGTGAGAACAGCAGACACCAGCTCAACAAGCCCCAAGCTGAGATCAGAAGTCCCACCCCAGGCGCAGATACCGACTGTCCATCACTGGAGGACAGGAGCGCGGCGAGGCCGGCCCTCTGTGTCTGATGGAAGCACACGTGGGCAGAAGGCCGTGTTCCAGGGCTTGCTGCAGGCAGCACTCGCTCGCAGGCCAGAGAAGGAGAAGCACTGGCTCAGAGGCACAGAGGCAGACTGGCATTGATCTCCAGCACATCGGCGGGAGCCGGGCAGGTGCCCTGAGCCTGCTTTCCTGGATGCCCCGCACGGAGGCTTTAGAGGAACTTTGTCCACAATGGAAGGTAAGTTACAGCCTTTAGAGTGAGCTTTCAGATAGCTCATCCCCTGCGACTGCAGCAAAATCGCCTGTTTTTGTTGTTGTTGTTGTTTTTCATGCTTTCGGGGTTTGTTTTTCCAGTTTGTTACAATGCTAATCAACATCACAAAGCATTCTTCTGATAAAATTGGATAAAATGATTTACTCCTTTTTTTAAATCTTATACATCAAATGAGTAAGAATAAATAAAACTTGAAGTGTAAGAATGTGGGCTTTGCAGTAAGAAATCTTGGTGTTAAATATCAGCCCTGCCATGCCAAACCCCCATTCTTCCTTATGTCTTTCTCTCTTTTTAATTTATTGGGGGTGACATTGGTTAATAGGGTTCTATAGGTTTCAGATGTACAATTTTATGCTCTATCATCTGTATATTGTGTGTTCACCACCCCAAGTCAACCCTCCTTCCAGCACCATTTATTCCCCCTATACTTTCTTCTACTTCCCCCCACCCCCCTTCCCTCTGGTAATGACCATACTGTTGCCTATGTCTGCAAAGTTTTATTTATTTTTGCTTAATCCCTTCACCTTTTTCACCCGGCCCCCTTCCTCTCTGACAGCTGTCAGTCTGTCCTCTGTCTCCATGAGTCTGTCTCTCTTTTTTTAGTTAGTTTATTTTGTTTAAAAAGCCTTGACTTTCCCTTGCCTCACCCTTGAGCCTCATCCTCACCCACGTTCCCCCTCCATCTTCAAAACGTTCTTGCCACAGAGAGAACACTCAGTAAATATTTGTAATAAAATTCCCGACTAGCAAATGAGCAATTCTCCACTAAAAAGCTAACCCATGAGACAGAAAGAAAGAAATCGGGATACAGCCTCCTCTGCTGTCAGGGTTTTTGTACAGATTCTTATATTCATTGGAATCACTTGATCTTAAACATCAAGGCCTTGATGGGGCCTTTCCTGCTTCCTCAAGAGTGAAGACAAGAAAACAGAAAGGGATGCTCTAAGGGGTCTCAGATTTCTTACCCGAACTCCCTTCTTTGGTGGAAGAGGAATTTGAAAGGCAGAGAATTACAGAACTTACACAGAGAGAGCAAGGGAATAACTGAACAGGGTAGTTCCACAGAATATGCCAAGATCTTTCTCTTCAAGCTCCCCATCCAGTGCCCCGTGCAGGGCGCCACCCCGCAGGGAAGCAGTCAAGACACAGACCAGGCTCCTAAGCTCCATCCAGCCTTGGTGAGGCCATGCTTCCAGTGAACTGGAGGACATGGAAAACCTGAATGAAATATGGCAAGTGGGGAAACTGAGGCACACGGGCTCTTAAAAAAGAGGCAAAGGGAAACAATCTCAGGATTGGCCCGTGCTTCAAAAAAAGACTGTGCTGAGTGAGAAATGCAGGAATAGACTTGGCTAAAAGGGGAGGGGCTATGAGTCTGGAGTGGGTGATGGAGAGGAAGGAGCTAGGATTAAGGATTAAGGACAATTCCAGGTGCAGCCCTGACTACCTGAATAACAATGGACAAGTTAGGTCACTTCTGAAAACAGTCTGTATGTAGTGTCTCCCAAAGTATGCTCACCAGGACACTCCTGGAGGCAGTGTAATACTGTCCTTTCAAGTGCTCCAGGGCCCAGTGGCATGGCTCAGTGGTTGAGTGTCAACCTATGAACCAAGAGGTCATGGTTTGATTCCCAGTCAGGACACATGCCTGGTTACAGGCTTAATCCCCGTATGAGGCATGCAGGAGGCAGCTGATCAATGATTCTCTCTCATCAGTGATGTTTCTCTCTCTCTCTCTCTCTCTCTCTCTCTCTCTCTCTTTCTCTGGAATCAATAAAAATATATTTTAGAAACAATAATAATAATAAAGTGTCCCAGGAAACTTGTCTACTCCAGTCATTCACGATGTAAAAGAGAGATACAGTGCATCTCGGCATCTTGAGGCTCTGAGCATTCCAGCAACAAAGGAACCTACTTCGCCCAGTACGGTCCACCCATGTCTGACCATGAAACCTTTTTCTCCAGGAGCATCTCAAGGAATTCATTCCATGGCCAACTAGCTTGGGGAAATGCTGGTGTACAGCAGTGGTTCTCAACCAGGGGTGACTTTACTCTCAGAGAGCATTTAGCAGAGTCTAAAGACAGTTTGGGAAGTCACAACTGGAGGTGGGTGGAGGGTAGCTAGTGGCATCTAATGAGTAGAGGCCGGGACACTGATAAATATACTGCCATGCCCAGGACAGCCCTCCCACCACTCAAAATGGCCCAGTCCATAATATCAGCAGTGCTGGGATTGAGGACCCCTGGTCTATAGCCATTTCTATACTTTCCTACCATTAACTCTCTTCTTCATCTCTGGTAACCAGTCCAGCTCGGCCTCCTTGGGCCTACCCACATGCCATCTTATTGGCATCCAGAAGCTTTTTCTCATTTCTGTATCACGTAACACTGATGATCTCCATGTCTCTCTTGAAACTCTTTCCTTAGCTTCTAAAACCTTTCTCCTGGTTTTCCAACCCCTCTGGCTTTTCTACCTCTTCCCTCCATGTAAACCAAGGATCCACCAAAGATCTTTTCCAACCCTCTTTTCTTATGGTCCTTTTATCCTTCCCTAGACAACCACATCTCCAGAACCCAGTGATGGCTTCTACATGGCAAACACCCTGGGGAACGGGGAGACAGAGATGAATAGATGGTTTCTGCTTTGTAAGAACTAATTTTGAGAAGAAAAAGATAGATGTTTATTTGTTCAGTAAAGTACCTACTAAGTGTCCACTGTGTGCTAGGCACAAAAAATAGACACATGGAATTCAGAATCTAGTGGGAGACACATAGGAATCAAATCACCATATGAACAAATTTGAAATTGCTTCTGAGATAAATGATAAGACAGAAGGTGCCTGGTGAGAAGTACCTATGACAGGGAGATGGGACATGACAGGTGGTCAGGAGAAGCTCAGACAAGGGGCTGAAGGAAGCAGAGGGTTTGCCCTGTGGGGGCGGGAAAGCGATGGGGCTAGAAGTGAAGTCAGATGGATCAGGTCTTGGAGGAAGAGGAATGTTAGAACAGCAAGTATGAACTGTATCTGTTACAAATCCATTCAGAGTTTTAGAATCTAGAAATGGCATGGTGAGGAGCCTGCTATAATTCAAGAGATTAATTTTTAAAATATCATAAGGTTGCAAATTACTGGAGACCTGGACCCACCAAATGCTGATCAATGGTGACATAAGACTTCTTGCAATATTCTGCTCAAAGTGAAGGTCAGAAATAACTATTATGATGTCAGTCTGAATACCCTTCCCCACCCCAAACACCAGAACCAACACATGACTCACCAGCTTCAAGCTACCGATTAAAGTACAAAATACCAACCTCATGCCAACAAAAATCAATTTCTGTTTTGCCCTGTGCTTTACAAATGGTCTAGATTTTCCAAGTGCAGTAGAAGAAATAAGGTAACTTTTCCAATAAGATTATTTCATGCAAGAAACAGTCTCCCTTTCAATAAATAGTTTTAAAGCATTCTCCCTGGATTCTGAATCACACTACTCTCTGAAGATATATAAATATCAGGTAGCAGTTTTATCTCCTGTGAGTGGGGAGCTTTGGTTTAATAAGGAGGAAAGAGGCAGGGTGATAGACTTCGGGGATGAAGCAAGATCTATTAGATCATCTCAGCCATTTCGCTGGGCCCGCCGAAATTGCTCCCAACTGCATTGGCATATTCACTGCTGCTCAGGCTGGTCCAGTTTTAAATGACTTAAGGGTAATATATTAAAGGCTCATGACCAGCTATAAAGAGGTGCTTCTGTCCAAGACACTAGCGAAGGTTTGGCTGTGATTATTGATGGATGCTCATCCTACCGGAAACTGGAGGGCACCTTGCTGCCCTTCGGCCAGTCCCACACCAGGGCCATGGAAGGTATGCTCATCCCGACTGTGGTCACCATTCGAGGAAAAGCACAAATACCATGTACATTTATCAAAACCTGAAAGCAACCATGGGCTGTGCTGCTGACGTAAAGAGCTGCGTTCTTGCTATCCATGGCACTCAGTACAGATAATGGTCATCCTGTTCCTTTTTAAACCTGATTTGTATACAAGGCGGAATGCATACCTCACAAAGATGGTCTTGGGATAGCAGGGTAGGAAAGGGTAGGCAGAATCACCTTCTCCTCTTCCCCATCAAGAGTGTATATTGCCTTCACTGAGTCCTGGGAGTGATCTGTCGTAGGACTGGAGGCTCTAGAACTAAGAAGATCCTATGTCTCACACACCGTTGCCCACTTAGGCTCATAGGATCAAGATGCTATGAGTAAATTTAACCAGTAAATTTTAAAATTTAATTTGTGACAACATAAGGGAGGATGGAGCTATATAGGAGTAGAGATTTTGTATGCTATTGAAATTAAGTTGATATCAATTCTAACTACATTGTTATAAATGTAGGATGTTAATCATCATCCCCATGGTAATCACTAAGAAAATATCTTTATACACAAAAAATAAGAAGGAAATAAAAATATTACAGTACAAAGAATCAAACACAAAAAAAAGACAGTAATGAAGGAAATTTGGGAAAATAAAGTTATAAGACATACAGAAAAAAGTAGCAAAATGACAAAATAAGTCCTTTCTTAGAAAAAGTTCTTTCTTATAAGTAATTATTTTAAATGTGAAAGGATTAAACTCTCCAAAAGATAGACACTGACCAAATTCATTAGGAAAAAAACCCACCCATATTCTATCTATAAGAGACTCACTTCAGATCCAAAGACACAAATAGTTTGAATGTGAAAAGATGGGAAGTCATATTTTATCCACATAATAACCAAATAGAATTGGATATGCTATACTAATATCAAGCAAAATAGAATCTAAGTGTAAATCTCTTACAAGAGACAAATAAAGGACATTATGCATTAATAAAAGTCAATTCATCAAGAAGACATAATAAACATATGCATGCTAAGCAACGTATGTTCTACAATAGTTGGAGACTTAAAAACAAACATTTTCAGTAATGAATAAAACATCTAGACATAAAATGCATGAAGAAATAGAAGACTTGAACAAAACAATACAGACATGTACAGAACACTCCATCCAGCACTAGCAGGATACACATTTTTTTCAAGTACACATGAAAAATTCTCAAGGATAAACCACATATGAGGCCATAAAACAAGTCTGAGCACATTTTAAAAGATTCAGATCATACAAAATATATTTTCTAACCACAATGGAATAAAGCTAGAAATAAATAACAAAAAGAAAACTGGGAATTTTACAAATAGGTGGAAATTAAACAACATATTTTAACCAATGGGTCAAAGAAGACATAACAAGAGAAGTAAGAAAATACTTGGAGACAAATTACTAAAACTTATTGGATGCTGCTAATGCAGTGCTCAGAGGGAAATTTATAGCTATAAAAGCTTACATTAAAAAAATCTCATATCAATAACCTCATTTAGCATATTAAACAACTAGAGAAAGAAGAGCAAATTAAACTCAAAGCTAGAAGAAAGGGTAGATTTCCAGTAGAAATGTAAAATATTGAGCTGCTGTGGAAGACAGTTTGGCGGTCCCTCAAAAAGTTAAATATAGCTGCAATATGAACCAGCAACTCAACTCAAAGGAATACACCCAAAATAAGTAAAAACAGGCACTGAAACAAATATATGTACACGCATGTTCAAGGCAGCACAATATCCAAAAGGTGAAACCCGAAATGTTTTTCCTGGGATAAATGGATTTAAAAATTGAACCATAAGAAGGAATGAAGTACTGAAGAACTGAATGAAGTACAACCAGAAGAACCATAAAAACATTATGCTACAGGGCAGAAACCAGACACAAAAAATTACATATTGTATGATTCCATTTATATGAAATATCCAGAACAGGTAAATCCATAGCAACAGAAAGGTGATTGCCAGGGGCTTAGGGGAAAGGGAAATTGGTGGGGAGGGGGAGGAATAACTGCTTTCTTTTGGGGATGATGGGAATATTTTAGACCCCATCATCTAAATATTGGGATGATGGGAATATTTTAGACCCCATGGTTGCACAACATTGTAAATGTAACAAATGACACTGAATTATTCACTTTTAAAACGGTTAATTTTGTGTTGTGTAAATTTCACCTTAAAAAGAATAAGCCAGATTAACTAATTTTTAAAGTTTACTAAAAAACAAAGCTACTGAAAGTAGAAATCAAGTCTCATTTATCCTTATTTGCCCTCTCTGCCATCATCTTTAGCATAGGCCAGCTCATAAAGACAATGAATGGTGCTGGCCTGCATGAATGAATAATCTAAAGAAAAGCTACACATACATTTTGGAGACTTAGGAGTCTCATAAACTTCCTTACCTTTCATTCACCCTTTCTGTTTATTTAAATGTTTCCTTAGATTTTTCTTTCTTCAACTACAAAAGCAATACTCACTTATTGCTAGAAGCCAACAACAGACAGGTATAAAAAGAATGATGCCCTAGCTGGTTTGGCTCAGTGGATAGAGCATGAGCCTGCGGAAAGAAGGGTCCCAAGTTTGATTCCGGTCAAGGTCACATGCCCGGGTTGTGGGCTCGATCCCTAATGGGAGGTGTGCAGGAGGCAGCCAATCAATGATTCTCTCTCATCACTGATGTTTCTATCTCTCTCTCTCTCTCCCTCTCCCTTCCTCTCTGAAATCAACAAAAAGTATTTTAAAAAAATAAAAAATAAGCCCTAGCCAGTTTGGCTCAGTGGATAGAGTGTCGGCCTGCAGACTGAAAGGTCCCAGGTTTGATTCCAGTCAAGGGCACATGTGGGCTTGATCCCCAGTAGGGGGCGTGCAGGAGGCAGCCAATCAATGATTCTCTCTCATCATTGATGTTTCTATCTCTCCCTCTCCCTTCCTCTCTGAAATCAATTAAAAAAATATTTTTTAAAAAAAAACAAACAAAAAACCTGAACCATCTTTTAGAGGACAAGTTTTCCAGGGACCTTGAGAAAGTGATCCCTTAAGAGCCAAAAAAAATAATAATAATAAAAAAAGAATGCCTAGCACCTGCCCACCCCAACCCAACACTGCATTCCCCAAAACACCAGGTTCCCAATATTAACAGTTCTATGTGTGTATTTCCACTGTTTCCTTCATGTTTATTCAAATGTTCCCAAATGACGCGGGAAATCCATCGCTCAGTTACTATCTCAGTATTAGTATTCCCAGAGTGAATTACTCCTGTATGTTTTTATTCCTTCACCTCCTCCCCTGAGATGCCAGGGGCCAAGAGGAAATGTTTAGGAAGATGTCCCCAGTCCCAAGGAATGACATTTCAACTGCTGCATGTGCTGTCTAATTACACAAAGTAGGAGTTTGGTTTGAAACTGAACATGAGAAAGCTTAAGTGGGTGAGACATTTGGCAACACCCATTCTCCCGCCCCTAATACATGTGATTCGTTATTTTCTAATCAGCCCACTTAGCATCTGCCTCTCAGCCTCGGTTTTATCCAAAAGTATTTTGACTTTTATCAACCCAAAGATGGAATTTCATCACCTTCTAATATTTACTTATTCACTTACGTATCTTGCTTACCATCTGTCTCGCCACCCAGCATGTTACCTCCACAGGGCAGAGATTTGAGCCTGTTCTGTTCATTGAGATACGCCAGCATTGAGAAAACTGCCTGACATATAGTAAATGATTGAGGTGGGGGGTGGGGGGAACCTGTCAAATGAAATTTTACAGGATCTCCTGTCTTGGCCTCTTGTAAAGATCACTTCCGCTAGGAAAAGTTGGAGGTACAAGTCTGGAACATTTCCTCTTCTCTTCTACCTGGTTTCCCAGGAAGATGACAGCTAAATAGGGTACAGACGAGGCTCTGGCTTGCCTGGAATCCCCAGTGACTCACCTTGCTGGGTCCCCAGTGAAGTGTAGAGATAATAGAGCCCTCCGTGCGAATCATCCCTGAAGAATCGATAAGGCCCTCTATGTGGTCTCATTGGGTCCTTAGGCCATCCTTTGGGAGAGGCAGAGAAGGGGTATCACCATTTTACAGAAGGATACAGGGAGGGTTTCTCAATGACATGAGGTTACTTTCACCTTTTGGATATTGCTCAGGACTCTCTGCATTGCCAGAGGGACGCACCACTTCTCCCTCACCAGGTGCATTTTAAAACTCTAATTTAGCATCCTATTTGTCTACCCCCAGGAAGCGGGGTCCCCCTAATCTATTTTGAGACCAACAAATTACAGGGAAATCCTGCACTATTTTGCAACTTTTTCTGTAAATATAAAATCAATTCGAAATAAAAGATTTTAAAAATTGTTATGTTGGTTGTTCTTATTCTCCCCACCTCTACGTACCTGGAAAGAGACAGGGGGAAAGACACACATCTGTCTAGCTCTTTTGGGGTCACAAGGGTGGGAGCACTCACCCCAACCAAAATGAGAACTGGAAAGTTCTACATGACTTCTGAGCTCAGAGTTGGATGACCAGCAGATAACGGACTCTCCCTGCAATTCCAAGATGCAGTATCTTGGACAGTTTGCTGAAAATTTGTTCCCATAAACTTGGTTGTATCGTAATGTAGGACCTTGGATGATTGGTCTCACTGATCAAACTCTCTACCCACAGGGGAGGCCCTTGCTCTCCCACCTGTCGTCCTGACCACCCTTATCTTCTTCTCTGGCATGCCAGGGCCCTAGGCATGCAGTGGCTGGCATTTCAGACTGATTCCTTCTCCCCTGTCCTGACCCTAACCCTGCCCCAATTTATACTTGACATTCTCTGCCATTATCTTGGATGGCAGTGATGTGCTCCATGTAATTTTCTACTTAAACTGTATAATTTTCACATCATCGAGCCATACTCAATATTTTGGTAGTATTTGTAAAGTTGATATCAAGCCGCTATCAATTTTGGGAAGCTAAAAAAGAAAGAACTTCCAACAAACCCTTACCTGTCACAACTCATTCATTCAACAAATCTGTATTGGAAACCTTCTGAGTGTCAGATACTGTGGAGCAATGGGGAATGGTTCACTTCCAGTCCTGCCTTCTATAGCACACAGTAAGTGAATCCTCTTTGATGAACTTAGGTCTATCCCAGGACTTGTCAAGAGCCCCAGTTCGGTCTGGACCCATGGGATGCATGCACACACCCAAAGCCAAGGTTAAGGTTGATGTGAGACACATTGAAAAGGAATAAAAAGGGACACTGAGTTAGTAACCAGATGTGGAGGTATCCAAAAGGAGAGAAGGAAAGAATCATAGGGCCCTCCTCTGTTTCTCTTTCTAGGTGCCTGAGGCCAGATTCTAGCAGGAGCCTTAGATCTTACATCAAAGAGGCCCTTCCACCAACTATCTTCATCTGTTTGAGCTGCTATAACAAAAATGCCATCGCCTGGGTAGCTTATAAACAACAGAAATGTATTTCTCCCGGTCTAGAGGCTGGCAGTCTGAAATCAGAGTGTCCTCATGGTCAGGTTCTGTGTCTAGTGAGAGCCTACTTCCTAGTTCACAAATCGCTGACTCCTTCACGTAAACTCACGTAGTGAAAAAGGAGCAAGGGAGCTTTCTCAGGCTTCTCTCATAAGGGCACTAATCCCATTCCTGAGGGTTCTGCCCTTATGACCTACTCACCTCCTAAAGGCCCACCTCCTAATACCATCACCTAGGGGTTAGGCTTGCTACATATGAATTTTGAAGCTTTCAGACCACAGCACCAACTAGCCTCAGTCCTTATTATTTTCCTACAATAGATTAACTCTTGGACTCATCCTTATAGATGGAAAGTAAAAGTAGGAACGATTTGGGTTCAACCTGACTTGAACTTGACTTTTGAGGCTCTGAGCTATTCTAAGGGAGTAGACTAAGAACACGTCAGCTTGGAGAACAGACTCAAGGACCCAGAGAAATCTTCCGGACCCCGCCTCACTTTTGTGGAAATGATGATGATATAACCAAGGTGTTTCTGAGGCCACTGACCATGTCCTCGAGTCCCCGCTCCTCCCACTGTCCACTGCTGTTCGGGCTGCTGAGCTGGAAAGGCGGCGAGTTAAGGGCACTCAGCACTACCTTTTTTGAATGCTGAGAGGAGCTATTTTTCATTTAGTCCCTTAAATGTCTCTCAGCGTGAGTGCGATGCAGCCAGCTACCTTGTTGCCCCATACATCCGGGGGAGTGCGACTGTCCCACATCTGCTCAGCCCATGCTTTTAATTGCTTAATAATAGAGAGTGGGCTTCCGTCTTTCCCTCCAGCATAGCAGTGTGGGGGGCTTTGACATTCAGGGCCCGGTGTGTGGGCAGGAAACACAGACGAGGCTGGGAAAATGTCAACCTCCTCCAGCTTCTCTCCCAATTAATCACCGTGCCGTGCGACAGGGCACACCTCCGACGAGGAGCGCTGGGCTGGCAGTCCACCAGCTCGGCTCCAGCCCTAGCTCCACTCCGAAATCAGCCGCATGACATAGAGTAGCTGGCTCACCCTCCGGGAGCCTCAAGTTCTTACTGGCTTGAAACTTTCAAAGAGAAAGAGAACTGGAGAAGAGGATGTAAGTCAGGGGTCCTCAAACTTTTTAAACAGGGGGCCAGTTCACTGTCCCTCAGACCGTTGGAGGGCTGGACTATAGTTTAAAAAAAACTATGAACAAATTCCTATGCACACTGCACATATCTTATTTTGAAGTAAAAAAACAAAACGGGAACAAATACAATATTTGTATTTGCATGTGGCCCGCGGGCCGTAGTTTGAGGACCCCTGATGTAAGTGGATGGTTTCATAGGATGGTAGTTAAGAGCACAGACTCAGGATCCAGACCACCTGGGCCCACCTCCAACTCCACCACTGGCCAGTAGTGGGACCCCAGGTAAGTGACTTAACCTATCTGTGCCACAATTCCCTCAACCGCAAAACAAGCATAATAACGGTACCTACACAACAAGGTGGTTGGAAGGACGTGGAACCGAGCATAGCATGTGTATGCATTTAATAAATATTAGTTGCTGTTATTATTCTGATTCTAGTCATTCAAATTGATTGACTACATTCACAGTTCCAAGGGAAATAGTGTCAGAGATGAATAAAAGATGGACTTTGCCCCCAGATACTCACAGTCTTATGGAAAAGACACAGACGTGCATTAAAACACTCGGTGGGAGAGGTGGGCTGCCACGTGCTGAGGGCTCTACCTGCATTACCCTCACAGCCACCCAGTGAGGCTGACCCCATTTTATGAAATGGAAGCAGGCTCAGAACATTACATCATTAGCCTCAGATCACATACCTTCTAAGTGTCAAAGGCAGGGTTCAAACTCAAGTCTTAAGTCATTGCTCTTAAACACTGATTAAAAGGGAATTTCCATTTTCGCAAGGGCTCCCAAGATGATTTCTTAACAGGTGCCTGAAATGTGACAATCAACCATTTGTTCCTTAGGTTAAACATCTGTCCTAGGCCTGAGGTCTCCATGTAAACAGAAAAGCCACCAAGAGGAATAAATAACACATGCAAATCTTAATAACGTTCGGTTAGTTGAGGAAGAGTCCATGCCCCTAGGGAAGGATAGACGCCTGGGAAGGTGAAACAGACAGAGGCAGGGAAGGTAAGAGAAAGGCCCCTACAAACGGGGACCAGGAACAGGGAGGGGCAGAAAGTTAGATGCTGTCTCCTCCATGATTCCACCGAGGGTTGCCTGTTTACCTCTGCCAGGAGGCTGACTCCTCCCCACCCCAGCCTTCCCTTCCCGCAGGGATGGTATATGAGCTGGGCCCTCATTAGCATGTGCCACCAGAGTTCAGAGGGGTGAGTGATGGCTCCCCCAGAATGGAGGGATGTTTGATGCGGGCTTGTCAGCCCCGCCATTTTTCACCGGCACCTGGAGCCAAGATTCATATCCTCTGTCAGAGGCTCGTCCAACACCCCGAGCTGGCCTCCACCGGAGTCCAATTTGTATACTTTCTCCCTGAGACTGGCAGGCCATCTTTCAGGGCCTGGAGAGGGGAGACACAGCAATGGTCTATTTTTCCTGGGAATCGCTTAGGGGCTGGGAGTCAGGATAAACTGCAAGAGGGAAAGGAGAGGAGGATTGAGAAGGGATGCATTAACCATGACTTTTTTGCCTGTGTTCTGCCATTATTGCACATGCCCTTCCTCCTCCGGCCCCATCCCAGGTTCTCTAGGCAACATCACTTTGAATAATGGCTTATTATTCAATATCAGTTCAAGACATTATTCTGTCACACTGGGCAGCTCCTCCCCAAGAGAAAATGATGCCACAACACGCCGAGATCAGATTCGTATGAGAAATAAAATTCTCAAGTCAAACGGAAACAGTTTGACTTTTTTAATTGGAAGCTCTGCTCGCCTCTGCTCCATTTTGTCTTGCTTGGGCTGCCATGTCTTTAAGGTAAGTCCCTATGATGTGCTGGGGGCCTGGCACACACAATAATGAGTGTGGCCAAGTCCCTGCTCCAGGAGCTCAGTCTTGAGCCTGTGATTGTGGGCCTACTGGAGGCAAGAATGAGGCTTCCACAGTGCCTGGCACACAGTAGGTGCTCAATAGTGCCTCTTCAGTGATCAATTTCAGTAGCATCTTTCTCACACACACACACAAAAAATGTTGCAGAAACCAACAGGAGTGAAGTCTTATATTGTTTTTCCTGATCTAATTCATTCCAGGGAAAACTGTTTTTATTTTTTCCATTGAGATTGGACAATAGTATAAATGCTGCAAAACCTGACACCAGGTGCTCAGGCCACTATCCTGTATATGTGTGGTACCAGGGGAAGGGTCTGCTCTGGAGGCTTCCAGTTAATGCTGGCTGTGCCCTGAGGCCCCTGTGTGACTGTGGAGCCCATGGCTGAACCTGGCTCTTCCTAACCTAGCAGGATATGAGAGGCAGCAGGAGTTCAAAGATGCCTTAACACAGAGGTTCTGAGCTGGAGTCTGTGGGTTCTGGTCTCAAAGCCTAAAGCTGAGGAAACAAAACAGATGTGGGTTTAGGGCCCACAGATTTTAAAGAAAATTGAATTCATCCCAACAATGAAAAAGCAGGACCCTTTACATTTCAAAATCTAAATATCTAGCTGCTCTTGAAAACTAGAAAGTCTGACAACAGCAGACCAAAAGCTCAACATGAAAACTTCCTTTTATGCTTGGAGAGGGGCTATATCTGAGCCTGCGCTCTGCAGTCCCCACAGTTCTCACTACAATCAGCATTGCTTTGTTTAAGCCACCTCCCTGGACCCTGTAGGCACCTGACTGGGTAATAAACCTGACTAATAATCAACTGCTAGTCCAAGACAGCATGTGCCCATATGTAGGAATTCACACTTAGAGGCACAAGTTAGCCCCCAAGCATTCAGAGGAAAGAGAGCTCCAGGGTTTGGAGGTGGTCGAGAAAATGAATGTAAAATGTGTGCGGTCCCACTGATGTCCAGGTGTCAATCATCTGGCTGGACCCAGGGTCTGTGCAGAGAAGCTGGGAGGACAAGGCTTGGAATGGTAAGTTGAGCCTGTACTGTAGGAACGAGGGCCCTGAATGCCAAGTTATATTATTCTCAGCTTTTCATGCCAGAAACTGCAGATATAATGTGGGGTTTAGGGACAAAGTCTGCCAAGCTCCCCCTACACACATTTCCACTCCCACCTTCACAACGAGAGTTGAGGTAGGAGTCTAGGCCTGGGGAAATACAAGGCCAAGTACAAAGTTCTGAAAACCACTCTCCACCTTCACAAACTTCTCATTCTGCAGGTTTCCTAAAGCAGCCAGAGGCACCCCACAAAGTCCCAGGGGCAGCAGGGGCAAAATTCCACATTGAATTCTCCCAGAGCCCATGGGGGAAAGAATAGGAGAGAGAAAAAAAGGAAAAAAAAAAAGCTCCTTTCAGCTTCATTAGAGTTCTTGCTTAACCAAGCTAAAAATAAAACTAATTGCTTTTGCTATTCTAATGTGAAAAATCCGTTTTTAAAGGATCAAGATTCTTTCCCTGGCTGAAGAAATCATTGAATCGGTAATAGACTGACTACCAATGAATTATGAATGTCGTAATCAAGTCTTCTTGCAAGGCCAAAGTATTGGTTACAAATGGGCACTATAATTAAAAATATGCTAAGCTGCCTAAAGCAGACCACCCCCTCCCCACCTTTGCCTTTTTTTCCCCCCTCTCCAGGTATCTGGCTTATTTTTGAACAACACCTTGTTCTCACCATTATAGGAGACATCTACACAAGAGAACATATGAACACCATCCCTTCCCCCTCTATAGAGCCCCACCAATGACTGGGAAAGGGTTTCAAGCCTCTTCATCTATTGGAATTCTACAAACTATAGATATTCTAGGACAGCAAGCTGCCTCTTTTTAAATCCAAGAGGCCTGGGGTATGAGCAGGGCTCAGTCATCCACACGTTACTGGGAATCAGTTGGACTCAATCCTTTCATTTGAACAAATAGCTGAGCTCTGCAGGATTGGGAGCTGGAAGAGCTTGGGTATGCATATCAGGGAGGAAAATGAGAGAAGAAGGGCGACATTGAAGGTTAAGGTTCCAGGGAGGATGCATATGAATAGGGCTGCTTCCTTTCTCCAAGTCCTCAACCAGGAAGGAGAAAAGGTCCCCCCCCCCCCGCACAAAACTCAGACAATGAGAATAGCCAGTCTAGATCAACACGGTCAATAATAACAATAATGTTCTCCCCCAAGCTAGACTCATGCCTGAGAAGGGGTTATCTTACCTCGTATTTTTGAGGATGGATCCAATGTAAGCAAAACAAGCCTGGGAGTTGCTGTCTTCTCTCAAATCCTTTCCCTTTGACTTGGCCTCTCGAGATGGGATCAGTTCTAACCAGAAAGCTCCCTGAACAGGAGCTACTTCCGAGAGCTTGCCTTATCCCGGCCCTGAAGCAGCCAGTTGGGGGAAGAAGGTGAGGGCTCAGCTTCTCTGCGCCCTGGACAGAAGGTGAGCCAAGCTCCTGGCACATCTCAGCACGACCATATGGGCTTAGTGTTCCTCGGCCCTGATTGCACATCAGCTTCACCTGGGAGATTTTTCAACGCACTATCCTGGAGGAGCTCCAGGCTCCCTGTTTGTTACAGCTTTCTAGCGATGCTAATGTGCAGTCATGATTGAGAACACCTGACTTCATCATTCCCTTCCAGAACCTGTTCTCTATCTTCCTGCTTCTCCTCTCAACTTCCCAGACCTGGAATGAGGGCTTCTCTAGCATGAGAGCTTCTCTAGCATGGGATTCTCCAGAGGTGGCAATGCCTTTGCCCCCGGGGTGGGCACCACATTCCGGAGCACCTCTGGATAGCACCCAGGACAGCGTCCCCACAACCCAAATCACTCCGTTGGAAGAGACCATAAGGCACATCTTATCCAGGGTAGCAAACAGGATGCATCCTCAAGCCAACTGTGCTGGACGAGAAGTGGTTCTTTAGGGCAGCGGTCGCCAACCAGTGGACCACTGGTGGTCTGTGAGGTCCAAAAGGTTGGCGAACCCTGCTCGAGGGCACTATATTGAGAAAATCCTCCTCCACAGGACATGTCCAAGCTCAGTGGGAGCAGGAAAGGGAAATGGTAGTACAGAAGCCTGGCATTTGTAAAGCCTCAAAAAATGTCCTCATTGGCTTAAACAAAAAAAGAAATACAGACAAACGAAGTGGCATGCCCACTAACCATTTAATAAATCAACAAATTAGCTTGAAAAGCTCCATCTGTATCTAATACTGTAGTGTAGAGCCTTGTTACTCACAACACAGTCCACAGGCCATCAGGATGAGCATCAGCTGGGGCCTTGTTAGACACACAGAATCTCGGGCTCCATAGAAGATGCATTGGATCCAAATCTGCATTTTAACAAGTTCCCCAGGTGATATGACTTCACAAAGAATTTTGAAAAGTGCTGCTAGAGGTAGAGAGAAGGTGGGAGTAACAGTGCGCTCTGCCATCGTCCAGATGAGGAATGCAAGGAAAAACTCAAGCAAAGAACAATGCTAAGCAGTGTAAGAGAACAGAAATGCTGTCTGAGCCCAGAAAGGGAAAAGATCTAGTAAGTGCAAAATCCCAGAAGGCTTCAAAGAGGAGGAGGTTTTTAGACCAAGTCTTAAAGGATGGAGTTTAAAATATTCAGGCCCCTCCAACAGCTGTCCTTCTGTCACCTCTGGGAGCTTTCTACCACCTTCTTCCCTGCCTTCACTCTGGATATAGATCAGTTGTTTCTGATGGGAGCCTTCTCTCCCCAAAAGGCTTGGGAGCTCTTTAAGGCCAGGGATGGTGTCTTGGCCCTGCCTGGTCCCCTGTCCATGTCCACACAGGACCAGGCTCAGAATGACCACTCACAACATTTCTGCATGAATAGACGAGTGATGGAATGAACAAGGAAGCAATGAAGCCAGGCCTGAGAACACACAGCATCCAGCTCCAATCAGTCCCTCTCCATCACCACCACCCCAAACTGACCCAATGGGACTTAGGCTGGTGCCCAAAATGATTAGACCATGACTTAAAAAAAAAGAAAAGAAAACTTAAGCTAGAATTCCAAACCTCACCCAGGTCTGCTCTGGCTGCTACTCAGCTGGGGCCTCTTTATTCTGGAAGAGAACTCTCCAGGTTCTGTGGTCCCAACATTTATGGCTGAACCCCAAGGGGAGAGAAGCCAAGAATACGGCTTAAAGAGAGGGTGTGGGAGCCCTGCCTAAAATTTATGAGGCTCTTGGAGGGTCAGTTCTCCCTTAGTCATGATGTTCCCCTTCTTTTTTTAAAAAAATATATTTTATTGATTTTTTTACAGAGAGGAAGGGAGAGGGATAGAGAGTTAGAAACATCGATGAGAGAGAAACATCGATCAGCTGCCTCCTGCACAGCCCCTACTGGGGATGTGCCCGCAACCGAGGTAAATGCCCTTGGCCGGAATCAAACCTGGGACCCTTCAGTCCGTGGGCCAATGGTCTATCCACTGAGCCAAACCGGTCAGGGCCCCTTCTTTTTTTAAAATATGTTTTTATTGATTTTGGAGAGAGAGGAAGGGAGAGGTAGAGAGAAACATCAACGTGTGAGAGAAACATCCATCAGCTGCCCCTGCACACCCTGCACTGGGATAGAGCCCACAACCCAGGCATGTACCCTGAGTGTCATGGGATAACACTCAACCCAACTGAGCCACACCAGCCAGGGCATGATGTTCCCCTTCTTATACAGCAGTGTTCAAAGGCCCTGGCCAGCCAGTCTGCAGACCATGTACGTGGAAGTACTTCAAACTTAATGTACGTGGAAGTACTTAGCAGAGAGTAGAGATGTTCCATGCAAAGTATCAGAATCTTCGAGTTGTAAGTATTTTCCAATCTTTTATCCTTTCACAGTCTTATGTTTGTGAATGAGAGAGAGAGAGAGAGAGAGAGAGAGAGAGAGAGAAAGAGAGAGAGAGAGAGAGAGAGAGAGAGAGAGAAGGTTTTGGGGTGACACTACCCGTGTTTGGATCCTGCCTCTGGCACTTTGTAGTTGTCTGACCTTGAGCAAGTTATTTCATTTCCCTAGGCCCTGTCCATAAAAGGGGGTAAGAGTAACACATGTGTCCCAGGTGCTCTCGGGATTAAATGTGCTAATGCACATGTGAGTTCCTGGAACATATTAATATTCGATACATGTGAGCAGTTAGTATCTGCCTTTGGCTCCAGCCCATCAATAGACATCTCCCTCTGTGCCTGCTCTATAAGCGCTGCCCCCAGAGAGGACCTGGTTGCCCAGATCCTCCATGGACACCACCCAGACCTGGTATAAGGCAGCATCTCACAATTCAAAGACCGCAGTGCCCTCTGACATTTGACTCTATACCTGCCACCCCAGGATATATTCCCAGTAAACTGGAGAAAAAGTATCTGATAGTCTAATAATGGATATGGATGTGTCATGAACTCATAGATGTCTATACTCCATTGAAGGCACAGAATATCTGCTCTTTAAAAAGGTACCTAAAAAGAGCAATGCCTCAACAAAAAGGCACTAAGAAGCACTGGAATTTCAGACACAGCCAGAGATCAGGCAGGGAGGTGTTTCTAAATTAAATGAGGACAGTCCAGTGGGCATGGCTCAGGGGTTCGACATATGAACCAGGAGGTCGTAGTTCAATTCCCGATCAGGGCCCATGCCAGGTTGTGGGCTTGATCCTCAGTGTGGGGTGTGCAGGAGGCAGCCGATCAATGATTCTCTCTCATCGTCGATGTTTCTATCTCTCTCTCCCTCTCCCTTCCTCTCTGAAATCAATAAAAATATATTTTAAAAACATTAGTTAAATGAGGACAGAAACCATAAGGCCCAGCTCTGGTGCCAGCGCTCCTCTTAAAGCAATAGCAGAGGACAAGAAGCCCCTAGGAAGAATTTCCAGGCAGATGTGTGTGTGGTTGGTTCACTGTTCCTGAACTTGGAATTCTTCGTTGGGTGAGAGCATGAAGAAGCACCTCTGTCTGCATCATCCCTACCAACAAGCAGTCCTCCTACAGCTGCAGACTGTTGGGGCCACCTCTACCATGAAGACAAAGTCCCCCTTGGGAAAGCAAGCCCCATGAGCTGATGCTCCCTGAGCCCTCTGCAAGCATCACCCAGTGGAAATCTCCACCCTTTCCTCACCTCTAGCCAAGGAAAACACCCTCCCTCCGAGTGCAGGGGCCGGGGTGCTCACAGCAGGGGGTCCTGTTTCCCTAGGGCAGCACTGAAGCACATGAGGCTGTGTGAGGACTGGGGGCTCCCAGAGTTATCCCCACTGCCCTCCCTGCTCAAAGAAGGCCTGAATGGCCGGAGCAAATTGAATATGAAATGCATCCCTCAGCGCTGCCGAGTGTAGGGGGGCAGGGAGTATTTGGAAGTAAAGCTGTAATATGCCTGCCATAAAAGTTTACCAGCTTTATATAGGTTCCCAATAATGAGGGGAGATATTTCAGCAGCTCGGCGCCGTGAGAGGAAAAGCAATTCCCAGCACCACCTCTTTAAGACTAGAATCTGCCTCCCCCTCATGGTTCATAACTGGGAGTTTTTCCTCTCTAGAGGGGATTGCATTCTGTTCTGCCTCTTTCATTCCTCATCAGGGTTTGTCATGATTGCTCAAGTCTTCTGAACAAAGAGTTCATCAAATGTAACTTTGCGCTGGAGGTAGGTGGTGAATTTTTATGCCCCCAAACCTTGGAGGAGTCGAGAGTTACAGCAACAGAAAGGTAAGGGGATGAGGAATTCTGGTAGGTTCTAGGAGTTCTGGGGGCGGGGTGGGGGAAGGTGAAGAGGAAATGTGTCCTCAAGCTATAGACCTGGGAAATCAATTGAAGAGGGATCAAAGCGTTGTGAGCCTAGACAGGGACTTTAAGAAGTGGTGTCCCCATGAGGTGGTCGGAAACTTATGTATAGAGAAAAATCTCCCAGTGCCTGGGAGCGGGGAACAAGTGAGAGAATGACTGGCCACTTAGAAGCAGAGGGAATGTCATCAGAGATACTGGGAAGGGAGGCAGAAGAGGGGAGGAGGCCAAGGCAAGGGGACAAAATGAGGGAGGCCAGGACGAGGGCAGGTGAGCCCACTGTGTGGCCAGGAGAGCAGCCTGCTCTTGCGAGCTGCCCTCCCACTGGTCAGAGAGACGGACTCTTTCCTGCGCAGGGACCTGACCGTGGCCTGTGCGGAGATGCCCTGTGATTGGATGCAGAGGCGTGGGGCCCAGCGGTCTTCACTGTCCAGTGGGCATCATGTCAAAGCTCATTAACAGAAACAGGCCTGACTTCAAACTTGTGATCATTTAGACACAGACAAGACTCGAGTTGACATATGAGCTTCCCAGGAAAATAGTTGGTCACACAAATTAAGAGTGTGAAGGAATTATGAGCCAGGGGGATAATTAATCTTCTTGAGGAAAACCAACCGATTTCAAGAACCTGCAACGACACTAGCTCCTCTGTGTGTGTATCCAAACCATGTCACTTACAAGGGACTGCCGTCTCACCTCAGGGTAGCCCTAGCAGACCCTCTGCCTCATAACACTTCACTAGTCACTAATCAGTGTTAAAATAGCAATGGTAACTCTCCCTTCATTCAAGGTCAAACTCAGGTCACCCCTCTTCCCCCTGCAGGAGGCCTCTAGGACTTCTCAGCCCACAAGACTTTACCTAAAGCATCTGGTGTCTGTACCACCTCTGTGCCTTTGACCGACTCCCTGGGACAGTGGGTTCTCCCGTCCCACGCCCATGTCTCACCGCCCTAACTGAACTGGAAGTACTTGGAGTCTGATTTATGCTAATTTGACCCAGTAGGTCACCAAGCACTCTGTGTTGGCTCACTGAAAGAGAAGTGCATTTTTCCAGCAAAGTATTTATAGCGGGATACTATGAAATGCAGTTATTAGGAAGTGATTAAAAAGGATGAGTTGGAGCTCTATGTATTGATTGACCTAAAAAGATATCCATTTCACTTTTTAGTGGAAAAAAATTGATGGCAGGGTCATGCCATTGTATGATCCCATTTTTGAAGGAAAAAAAACTGGTTGGGATGATTTAGAAATATTTAAATATGTTTGAGTGAGCACAGAGGAGAGGAAGGAAGGCTGTACACCAAACCATGGATGCTTGTTTTCTCGGTTTGGGGGTTGGGTAGGGGGTGGAGGAAGTATGGGGGCTTTCCCTTGCAGGGCTCAGGGTTGTTTGGCTCATTGCAGTGGGCGTGCATTACTTTTTACCTTGAGGGGGAGTTGGCAGGCATTACAAATAGTGCCAAGTCCAGCTCTGGCAGTCTTTGCACAGAATGAGACAGCTTCGCCTCCTCCCCATGAAGCTACAGGCCAAGCTTGGGATGGGGAGGGGCCTGGCAGATCATCTGTTCCTCCTGCCACCCATGTAGCATCCACACAATCTCCCTGGAGAGCTTTGTAAGGGGTCTTCAAAGACATAACTTCCCCTGGCATTCCCACCTTTGCGCTCCCAGTCCCATCACCTGCTTCTCCTTGAAGTAACCATGAGTGGATCTGTTTCTCGCATCCCAGGCAGCCCTGTGTGAAATCAGGAGATAGATCTAGAGAGCCGGGGATTGTTTGTTTTTCCTCCAGGTCCACTCTCCACCCCCTCCAGCTGGCTTTGTGCCCCAGGAGGCTGGCATCCACGGCCTGGGTCACTAGGACTCCCTTACAGGTTGGGTTCAGGAGGATCCAACAGGAGACCAGAGGGTGGGAGGAGAGTGCGGTCAGGGTCTTCTCTCCTGAGCCCCAGAGCTGCTGCGGGGCAGCCCTATCTGCTGCCATCCCTCTCTCGGGGTGTGCTGTGTTCAGGTCCCGGGTGCGGGGCGAATGTGGTAACAGTTTCTTGCTGTTACTAATCCCGAGGTGCTGCCCATTCCTTGCTGGTTCCCTCTAACTTGCCCACGCCCTCGTGAACTGTCTGTCCCTTTATAAACTCTCTTCAGTCTTCCCCTTGTGAGGGTGACACCTGCTTCCTGCCTCAGCCTGGGCTGCCTCCTTGCTCTCTGCCTCTAGTGACAGGCTCTGTGGCGCTCCAGCAGAGAGCAAGGGCTGTCTCCGCACGCTGCCTGTGCTGGGAGAAGCCTCTCCACGCCAGGCGTGTGCACCCTGGAAACAACTGTCTTCTCAGACTGTCAGGCCTGAAAGCAGGGAGGGTTGTTTCTCACAGCAATGCCTCTGATTTCTCTCACCCACTGGCCATGGAAAGGTGGTGAACAAGCCCAGCTCACCTCCTCGCAGTCCATTTGAACAAAGGAACCTAGGCGAGCGAAAAGAGGTGGAAATCTCCAGGCCCTTAGCCAGGGAGAACAGAATAGCAGGGTGCTGTGAAGCCAGCCACTATAGCCAAATCTCTCCCACAGCGAAGTTAGGCTCCTGTGCCTCTCACCCAGCGGGTGTCAATCAGGTGAGCAACAGGGAGAGAACAGATGCAAACAAGCCAACTAAAAATACACCCATTGCAGGAACATGCTCAGTCCCTGGGGCAAGGATGGGACCTCAGGATCTCAAGGGACAGAAGAGGGAAGGCAGCCAAAGTAAAACCCAATCTGAAAACAATAGCAGGCATGACAAAAATATATATCCAATACCAAAAAAGAAACTGCTCATGTTCAAATGCTGTGGATACTAACACCTAATTATTAACCGAGCTGAGCAAGAATGAGCTGCGGTCTCCAATCAGCTCCCTTCCACCATCCAGAGCCCATCATTCACTCTGTCTTAAGCCAATGAACTCCAGGAAATGTGAAAGGGGACCCATCTCAGGCCTGCTCCTAGATAAAGCAGGAGGCTCCACCACGTAGGGCCTGAAGGCCAGGCAGAGAGGTTAGCAGCCAAGCAAACAACCCCTCCTCCATTGCCCACCACCTCCTGGCAACAAGAGAATGAAGAATATTCTAGACCAGGTTTAGAACAACCAGGAGGACAAAAGACTGGTTTTCACATTTATAAAGGCCCATGTGTTGCCTTTATGTTATGTTGTGGAAGTCCCATTTAGACTGGCTTAAGCAGAAAAGGGAACTGACTGGCTAATATAAGTGAAAAGTTCATGGGTAGTTCAGGCATGGCTGGATCTAGGTGCTCAATGGATATCACCAAGAATCTCTAGCTCTCTCACTCTCAGATATGCTTTCCTTGGTGGGACATGATTCTCACTCCTCCAGGGTGGCCCCTCGAAGCTCCAAGCTGATATCTGTCATTAAGCAACTCCAGAGGAAAATACATGCTGCTTCCCACAGAAGTCTTAGATTTGAGTTTCAATGGTGGGACTTGTGTCACCTGCCCATCTATAACCAATCTCTGTGGCTAGGAGAATGGAATGCTCTGATTGGCCAGGTCTAGATCATGTGCTCAACCCTGGATCTTGGATGTGGAGTAGTCTGGCATATAGTAGGCACTCAAAAAATATATGCTTAATGCATTCATGAATGAATGAATGAATGAATGGCCCAGAAGTGTGAAAGTCCACAGTACATTGGGGAACAGTGAGTTGGCCACTGTAGGTGAAAGAATGTGATGGGAAAACCAAGACTGAACAGACAGTGTGGTTGCCATGGGCAAGGTGCTTGCCGACTGGACACATGGAGAACTAGATGCACCATCTACGGTCTGGAGCTTACACCCTAATAAGAGTCACATGATAACCACCCATGTGTTATAACATGAGGAAAAGGTGATGGGCCCCACCAGAGCAGAGAGAATGTCTTCCCATTTGGGGAGGACGTGGGGCATCAGAGGCCTTTTAGTGGAGGAGTTGGAATTTCCATTTGGAGTTGAGAGGGAATAGTTTGGACCAGTGAAAATAAGGATGAGAGCTTTAGGCAGAAACTCTGCTCAAGGAGGTGGGGTTGATCGTGAGTGGGTCTGGGGAAGACAGGCCTCTGTGGGAAAAGCTTAGGAAGTGGGGCTATACATGGGCTCAGGAGACCCTAAAGGAAGGCTGAGGCTTCTGGGCCAAGGACTTAGAGTTTTACTCTGTTGGCTGAGGGCCATGGCAGATGTGTCTTGAGCCCGCTCCTCTCAGTCACTATCCCAGAAATCGCAGCGACCTTTTCTTGGGGCAAATCAATTCAAATCCGAGGATTTAAGCAACGGACAGGATCTGTCCTCCAGATGGCTGCCCCAGCCTGCTGCTGCAGGAGTGGGCGATTCCTCTCCGAGGGGCAGCCTCTCCAGGCTGCAGATCGCCCCCCTGACTTTCAACCATTTGCAGCAACAGTGGCATAGCTCATCTTAAAGAGGCAGGTTTCTCTGCATGCCTGACGAACTCAACTTTAAACTGATTATTGCAGTCTACAAGCTGTTAATCCAGTGGCTGCCAGCAAAGCCTCATTCTCTCCACGATTTAATCTTCACTTACAGTGACGGGATTCATATGTTCTCTCAGCTGCTCTCTGCCTCCCCCACCATGCCTCCTTCTGGAGACCTCTCCCGCAGACACTCCATGCAGCAAATTCAGTCACATCCTCTCTCTCTCTCTCTCTCTCTCTCTCTCTCTCTCTCTCTCTCTCTCTCTTCTTTCTCCCATTCTTGCTCTGTCTCTAAATAAGGCATATCTGAAAATTGCTGGTAAACGCAAGCACAGGAATCACTTGACAGGTAAATTCTTTGTAGGGGAGAAGAATGGATGCTCATGGATTTTATCAGGGCAGTGAGTGGTCCAGCCGGCTCAGAGGAGTGTTCAGTCTGATGAGTGGCCTCAGCTGGCCACCTGGTGGGCCCTGCGGCAGTGGCAAGCCTTGTCAAGAGCTTCCAGGGGTAACCAGGAGTATGACTACAGTCAGTTGGGTTGTCCCCTGTCCCCAATAAACTGCTTTACTCACACCCAGCAGAGTCAGACCTGCCTCCCTGTCCCCAGTGTCAGATGAACCATAAGCACAGGGGTAGACCAGGCCTACTTCAGCTTCCTCATTGTCTCTCTGCCCCTACTCACAGCCCACCAGGAGGCCTTCAGTGGCATCCAGGGTCCTTCCCAGACTGGTCCCACTTACTTTTTCTGCCTTCTCTGCCCCCCATTTCTCCACATACCCTTTGATCCAGCCATACTGAATTGCTCCCTGTTCCCCCAGATGCCCTCTACCCTTTCTCATCGCTGTGCCTTGGCCCCTCAGACTCCTCCACCAGACCACCCACCCTGCAGCCACCCCTCTGAACAAATACCAAGCTCTCAAAGGTCTACCTACCTTCCAGCTCAAATATCACGCTTCCACAAAGCCTTTCTAAGGTCCTGAGCTCATGTGGACGCCTTCCTCTGAGCTGCCACGGCACTTGTGGACATTCTTACTGTTTGTGCATTTGTGGACATTCTTACTGTTTCACTTCCCATTAAAACAGCACAGCATAGAGTCTACAAATATAAAGCTATGCTGTGTGGCTCTGGGAAAACGACTTAACCTCTCTATGTCTCAATTTTCTGATCCATAAAATAGGAATAGTATTCCCACCTCATTTGCCCAGCACTGCAAAAGACACATTCCCTGCCTCATTTCTCAGAAAGGGAAACTGAGGCACAGAGACAGGAACAGGGCTAGCCCAAGGTAACCCTTGGGTGGTGGAGCAGAGGCTGGCCTTTTTCAATATCCTCGGCCTTGGCCTCAATGAGGAGAAAATAGCAAAGTGGGGACAGGGACAGATGGGGAGATGCTCCTCAGAGCCCTGAGAGGCTCAGACAGGACCCCCTCTGTCCAGGCTGACCCCACATCTGCCAGCAGGGGTCCTGCTAGAGCCTTCCCACACCCCCTTCCTTCCCCTTTGCCTCCCCCATGGCCTCCTGTCCCCTCCCTCTCTCTTGTCCTCTTTCACTTTAGAGAGTAATTAACAAGGTGGGATTATTGCTCTTACATTCACACCTCCCAAAAGGAGGAGCTGGTTGGGGGCCATTCACTAGCCGTTTTATAAGAAAGCCATCTAAACTGAATCCAGTGTCCTTTCCTGCCTCAGATTTTAGCTACGAAGTCATTTCTCTGAGAAACATGATAATGAAAAATGGCCTCCAATTATTCAAAGACTGTTTCCATAAATACTTAGGAGCAAAGATGCTTTGGCTCCTAACTTGTTTGCCACAGCACACTCCTCCACCCCTCCTCACTCACTCCTGGGATGTTTCTTAATTCCCCCAAAAGTCTAACTCTCTGCACACTCAAATACCCAGAAACCCGCTCACCTGGAAATGCAGTTAAGATAACCACCAGTATGTGTAGGACCTGTGCCATGTGGCCAAGCCCGCTGTGTGCATGCCCTCATGCACTTCCCTCGGGATCTGGTATTGTCCACATTTGACAGATGAGGAAGCACAGGCTCAGAAGATGACGTTATCCCAAGGTCATACAACTAGAAAGTGATAGAGCCAGGATTCAACCCCAGGAGATGCCAGCGCCGGAGCTCTCCACCTGCACTCCGGGGCTGATGTCCATTGACACAGAGGGCACTGGGCCATTTCCTGGGCTGCATTCCTGACCGCCCCCTTCGGGTCCCCACTCTCAACTTAGAGGCAGGAAAGCTCTTTCCGCTCGTTCAGAGTTTTAGGATTTGCACAGAATCATCCCTCTTCCTGGGGTGCCTCTGGACTCCCCCAGCTTATAGCATTGGCTTCTCACAAGACCTGTTCGGTGGACTAAAACCTAGGAAACCTTTTTGAGCCGCTGGCATCAAGGGGGCAGGCTTTACCTTATCACAAGTCCAGCTCCTTTGGAAACTCATACAACGTTTTATGTGTAGGTGAAAGCAGCCTCTGCACCCACAATCCCTTCCCTCATCTTCCTGGCGCAGCAACCATACCCCATCGTAACCACGAGAGATGGAAGGAGCAAGCTTGCAAGTATGATTTTAGCCTCTTGATCTAAGATGCTTGTACTTGGGTTTCCTGTGGTTCTTTGCCTTCTCCCTGTGAGACATCACGTAGAGCAAAGGATATCATGTGGATATTCCATCAGGAGAGGGGCCCAAGTCAGCCAAGACCCAACAGAAGACCAAAACCTAGACATCCAATAAGGGGAGCAGAAAGAAGGCACAGTTGACTCTGTCCATCCCAATCAGGTAAGGACTTTAATCAGCTCTATAGCAGAGCCAGCCAGTGGACTAGGTACCCATGTCCTTCTTCCTCAGGAGGAAGCCTCAGAAGCTGACCACTAAAGACCACTTGGCTCGAGTCCTCTGTCTTCCAGGTGGGCCTGGCCAGTACTCTGTGCTGCCTTCCCAAGCCTCCCTCAGTTTATGTGGTGTAGACCCCAAGTCAAGAATCACTGCCCCTGCATTCTAGGTGCTGGCCTTCCCGAGTTCCTGCTATTCCCCACACACACACCAGACGCATTGTCCCATGCCCTGAGAGGTGTCCCATGCACTAAGAGGTCTCTGGTTTAGTGCACATGCCCTAGAGGCAATATTGATCCCCAGTGAGGGAAGGGAGTGCAGGAGGCAGTTGATTGATGTATCTCTCTTATCAATGTTTCTCTCTCTCCCTTCCTCTCCCTCTCTAAAATCAATAAAAACATATTGGGGAAAAAAAGAATCACTTTGCCTTTTGTGGGGCCCACTGAGGCAGGGGTGAAACAACCCTATTGCAAAGGCTGGGGTTAGGCCTATTGGGCCGGGGCCTTGATGGAGGGTGTGGCCAAACACTGAGATCTCTACTGAGAACTCCACAAGCCTCTGTCCTCCCCCTCCTTGAGTGCCAGCAAGGTGAGCAGTAATCAGGTGGGCAGTGACGTTACTATGGAAACCATCAACACAGATCTGAAGACTCCTGTACCGGATGCTTTGAAAAACACCCCATCCTTCCCAACATCAGTTTGGGCAGGGCCCCATGTAGAACCGTGTAGGCCTCATGTGTAGAACCTGTCATAGTTACACAGTCACACTTACTTATGTGAATGTTTATCAATGTCTGTCTTCCCAAGCCGTAGCCCAGATCAGGTAACATAACGAATATTTTTCCACTCATCAGAATGCCAGATCATTTATGGTTAGAATGGAAAAGCGACAAGCTTTGTACCAGAGAAGATGCTCTCACAACTTCATCTTTTGTCCCTTCACTTGGAACAGAATTCCACCTTAGGTACCTAACATGAGCTCCTCCTGCCCTGGCCATGCAGGTAGGTCCAGACCCACATCCCAAAGCTGTGGGAACATGGCTGAAAATTAAGAAGGAACAGAAGGATGTGGGGGTGAGGAACAGGGCCACCGTGCACTCCTGCAGGTTGCTCACCCCACAAGGGCTCCTGGTAGGCAGGGTGCCTTTTCTGATTTGCACAAAGACTCCATGGGGAGTAGCTATGGCCCTGATAAGACAGACTTTTTAAATAGCTTCAGAAATCATTTCCCATCTCTGATGCCCAAAGTCAAATACCTCTATTATTAGCTCTCATAGCCCGTGTAGGTCCCATGTATAGAACCTCTCATAGTTACACGTTTACACTTATTTATGTGAATATTTATCAGTGTCTGTCTTATCTCTGGACCATAATGTCCATGAGGGCAGGGGGTTGCTTTGATGCCTAGCAATGCCTGGCACATAGCAGGTCGTCAGTAGAGGTTTGATAAGTGAAAACTACTGTCCCAGCTGTGGGTCACCATAAAGTTCTGCAGGTGACTTTTGTGCCCAACCTCTTCTCCAGCAGTGGGCTGGCTCTAGTTCCTTGGAGAAGGGCTGTGGATTGGAAGTGGGTGAGAAGTCTGGCCATCACTATGCTCTGGCACCTCCAGATTTAGAAGAGAGTGTATTATGTAAAACTCCTCAAGCCACTGGCGAGGGTGGACCCGAATTAGGCTTCCTCACCCCTGGTGTCCCAGCCCTTATGCCACCAGTAATGCAATGAGCTGGCCAGGGAACGTCATGACAGAATGATGGAAAAGCCCAATTTTCTAAAAGGCATCCACGTCAGGCTTTGTCTGAGATCCACACAGCCTGCATGCGCACAGGCGTTATTCTGGGCTGCAGAGTTACTCACAGAAGTCAGCAACAGGGAAACACCTTCTGGAACAATGGGCTGCTTTTCAAAGAAGCCCAGTTTTTTCCTCCCACAAAAGCCGTCATCATTTGGGTTTTCACAGCAACAGGCTGGGCTTAGAGAGGAAGATGTTTGGGAAATTTTTACACCCCCTCCACTTCCCTTGAGTTCTCCATATTGGGAATAACCAACCATTTCTTCATGTTCCATTCTTCCTAAAATGTCCATGTTATCCCTTAAAAACAACTCACATCTCACGGCCTTCTATGTTTTTCAGCCAACATTGTAGGTTAACAATTGTATGAAGTAGCTGTTGCTACATTATAATCAACCTCCCAGTCCCAGTGGCATCAACAGTGGGCATGTATTTTCTCATAAGTTTGCAGGTTGCCTAGGGCAGCTTTGCTCCATGAGTTTCTCATCTTTATGGGGGGGGGGGGCAGGGGTGAGTCAGGTGATAAAAAGAAGTACAGGAAGGCACGTCAACTGCACCAGCACATCCCAAGCCTCTGCCTGTACCATGTCCACTAGCATCCCATTAGCCAAAGCATGTCCAGTGGCCAAACCCAAGGTCAAAGGGCAGGAACACAAACTCTACCTTTGTGAGAGGAACTGTAAAGTGGCATGACACTGGCACGGGGCATGGATATAGAAAGGGGGTAAGCTCACCCCCCAATAATGAGGGAACTACCAGCTACTCACCACGTCACACATTTGCTGAGTTTCCACTACATGCAAGGCACTATGGGATGCCAAGTTGAATTGGATCCAATCTCTGCCCTCCAGGAATTTACAACCCAATAAAGGAAACAAGCGAGTCCATAAAGAGGTGACATTTGAATGTGAAGCAAAGAGCTTGGGAACAGGAGGAAGTGACACATTCTGGCACATTCCCTGCAGGAATAGTCTGCAGGGGAGGGAACATCTTGGCACAAGAATGATTTTAATGGCTGTAAAAGGAAAGGGCCCTTGGCTCTCTAGCCAAGAGCATGAAATCCAAGATCAGTGATGGGCGTCTAACATTGTGTTCTTTTGTGTTGTAAACTGCTTTCATAATACTGGGCAGTGATACTGAGGACGCAGAGAGATCTAGAATCCCAGCATGATAGTGCTGAAGAGGATTCGAGAGGTCCCCTAATCCAAGCCTGTATCTGGGCCCCGAAACTCTGCTAAGCCTGAGGACTCAAAGGTAATGAGACATAGGTCTCTGCTTCCCCATTCGGTCAGTCCTTAAAACTGTCAGAATAGATGAGACACCTGCAGGTGTGGACAGGAGTATGGCTCGTGATGGTGAGAAATCAGCAGGACTAGTTGTAGCACCAAAACCACATGAAGCAAGGAGAGCCCTAGTGTGACAGCCTCTAATGTGACAGAAATGCTGAAAGGCTTTGGGTCAGGGTCCACACTCCCCGCCTCTTCATGGAAGAGGATCTGAATTCTCTCTGTGTGCATGTGTCTGGAGTGGAATTTCACTTGAAGCTCCCAGGCTCCAAAGGGTCTGGGTCAGTGGTCACAAACTCATTAGTCAACAGAGCCAAATATCAACAGTACAATGATTGAAATTTCTTTTGAGAGCCAAATTTTTTAAACTTAAACTATATAGGTAGGTACATTGTTATTAACTTAATTAGGGTACTCCTAAGGCTTAGGAAGAGCCACACTCAAGGGGCCAAAGAGCCGCATGTGGCTCGCAAGCCACAGTTTGCCGACCACGGGTCTGGGTGAACCCTGATTATCTTCCTAGCCCTTGGGAATTAGAAATATGATTGCCTCTTCAGAGCCACCTGTTTTCAATTACCCTGGGGAAACCAAGGCAGCAAAGCAGACTCTTCTCTCACTGATGATCCTACCTAACAAATGCTCAAGGGCATCTAGAGGTTAATGCAGCCAGGAAATCACTAGTAAGTCTGATGGCACATAAAATGTGTGTTTTCCTGAGTACAATTTTGGAGGAAGAATTCATAGATTTCACTATATTTATATTCTCAGTATAATTAGGACCACCCCCAAGAAGTTAGAAAACTTGGTCCACTCATCCTCATCCCTTCATTTCTTCCACAAACACTTATTGATGGTTACTATTCAGGGACCAAGTACCCGGCACTAGGATACAAGGAAGATAAGACATCACCCCAGACTTCAGCTAGGACCCTCCATACATCCTCTCTCTCTTCCAATGAGCCTGTTATAAGGTCAGAACTTGAACCCTTTTCATAATGTGGGCCCATCTGGCCACCCAACAGTATTCCTCATGAATCCCCGAATCCTTTACGCTCCACACCACTCTCTCCCTGCCTCCCTCTCTGCCTTCAACAATTATTTAAGGGGCTTCCCCTATCTGTGTCTTGTTTAATTTCTGGAACCGTGCTTTGGACTGAGCCAATTTGGAGGCAATACATCTCAATGGGGGGAAAACAACAACAACTAAGGTCTCTCCTCCCCTCTTGCCACCCCCCTGCCCTGCCCCAGTCAGGAAATCTCTGTTTTCTACTTGAAGAAGCCATAATGAAGACTCCCCCTATGTTTATGGTTTATGGTGGAAGAACATTAGAGAATTGCCATGGTTACAGGCCCTATTCTGCCTCCATTCGAGGACCAGAGGGAGCTGGAGGGAAGCACTGAACAGCAGCTCCTGATGCCACTCAGCTCGGAATCATCATAAAAGAAAATGTTTACATCACAGGAGAAATTGCTTCTCAAATAGCAAAGGGAAAACGCCAGGTTTGATGAGATTGTTACACAGAATCTTGGCTGGGTTGTTTCTCTCACCCCCCTTCCCCCTGACCCATGATTATTTAAGGTTGTATTAAATCAGGCAAAGGGAGCGGACGACAAAACGCAACTTGGTATTGGCAGCTCTGGCAGGATGCCCGGGCTCAGCGTGGCCCCACATCTAATCCTCTTCATCTTCAGCTGCCAGATTAGCATCCCCTGCAGCCCTGCCTGAGGACCAGCTGACCCCAGTGACCCTACTCCATCTCCCTGCGGGCTCATGGGCTGGAGTAGACCATTCTGATTCTGAAACAGAAAGAGGGCAGGCTAGAACCAGGCAACCAGGTCCGAGTCCAGCTCTGTCCCTTGTTAGCTGTGTGTCCTTGGGCAGGTGCCTTTGCCTCTCTGAACTAGTATTTCCCTGCCTTTAAAACAAGGGCATAGGGAACCATCCTGAGAGGGAAACAGTGAAATGCTGTTGTTAAGGGTCAGTTCCCTCGCCTGAGAAACAGAAAGGATGGAGGCACTCACCGCAGGGAATTGTGAGGACAAACACAGCATCCATCACTCAGAAGTGGGCGTGGTATAACCACTCTGGCCTCACAATTACCTGATGAGAGAAACACTATAGTTATTCCCATCATGGAAGGAAAGGGCACCTTGGAGAGGCTGAGTGCCCTCTTCAAGTTCCCAAAGTGGATTTAAAGTCAGAGCTGCTAACTCCGGAACCTAAAGCCCTCTCTCTGTGCCCACTGGATCCCTCCTCAAGGCAGAAAGTGAGGACTTTCATGAAAGCACAAAGGCAGCTCTGCTTAACCCCAAGCCCATGATCTTACCATTATGACAAGTCCTCTCCCCTCAAGGAAGTCCAGCCAGCTGAGAGTCAGGGCAGCTCCCAAAGCCATCGAAGCGGAACTCTGAGGATGCCCCTCAGTGAGGGATGAAGGCAGGAGGCATAGACACGTACAGAAGGAGACATCCCTGAGGGTTGTCGGGAGGACGGGAGCTGAGAGGAAGTGAGCTGGCAGGATGGACCCATCAAAGCAGAGGGGGAACCAGCCCAAGCAAAGGTGGAGAGATGGGGAACCAGGGAAGGAGCAGGGAAGAGAGGAGAGTCCACCTGGACCCCTGAGAAACCTGTCGGAGGAAGTCCCCTCCAGGGGGCCGCGAGGGGTGGCAGGAGGTCTCTAGGTTGGGTGTGTGATGGACTTAGGGTTTCGAGAGCAGCTGTGGGCACTGAGCCCTCAACTCCCGGCTTGTCCCACAGAGGGGCTCTGGGAAAAGAACAACGCAGCTCGGACCAAGAAGCGGGCCCTCACACCCTGCCCGCCCCTAAGCTCCCTCCTCAGATGGAAAAGCAATTTTCCATATTAATGTATCTGAGTCCCAAACCTGCTGACCTGTGAAAAACCCTTCCTAGTGATTTATTTGTCTCCTCTTGCTAAGACAACGGCCTCATTATTTTAAGTCACCCACACAACCGGGCACTCGCTCCCTTCTGTGCTGACAGGCTTGCCATGGGGGCCAGAGAACGCCCAGGGCAGGTCTCCAGGGTATCGGACCCCAGGAAAGCATCACCAGGCAGGGCCACGTCTCTGTGCCCTAGAGGTCCCAGTTTGCAAGGGATTTGGCCAGGAGGAGACAGACCAAGAGAAAGGCTGTGCTCATGCCAACAGCCAGTGAAAGAACTTCTGGAAGCTTCTGTTTGCTACCTATGAAACCAGGCACCTGTGTCATGGCAGACATCCTAGAATAGCTTTCACGGATTTCACCGTGGACTCAGCTGTGATCAGGAAGTCTTATACTTTAAAGGACCTTATTCTCAGATAGAAATAGAAATAAAAATATCCCACCCACCCCATTTCCTCCTGTGCTGGAAAAGGTTAGATGTTAGAGACCAGTCTGTTCAAAGACAACTCAGAAATGGAAACTCGGTTCACAATGGAACAAACATTGACTTAGCACCTGGTGCATGGCCAGCAGGCTTCCCAATGTGCAGGGAAAAGAAGATAATTAACTGCACAAGAGCTAATGGCAGTGCCCTCCCAGCCTCCCTCAGCCAGAGAGGCAGAATAGTCGAAAGAACAGGAGCTTTGGAGTCTGAGAGTATCTGGGCTCAAACAAGCTCCCTGTGGAACTAGGCATATTATCAAGCTCTCGGTGTGCCTCCATTTCTTCATCTGTAAAATGGGGATATTGGCAACTATAGTAGACACTCAATTCACATATTTCTATCCCTTTATATGTCTCAGTTATTCCACTTTGTGAAATCTTTCAAAGCTCACCTCTCCATTAAAATATGAGCTATCTACCCTTCTATCTCTGCCAACTAGTACTGCTTACTATCTACAAACATTTAAATATCAAATATTCTCATGTAGTGCATCAAACTGTTTTCAGAGTGAATGTGCTGTTCCTCAATTACAAGGACAGTTTCTTGAGGACAGGGCTGTCTTTATACATATTGTGGATCCCCTCTGGGAACTGGCACAGGGCTGGTGCAGGGTGGGAACTCAAGCTAGAGGTGTTTCACCAGCTGATCATGGAGGCAGAAGAGAGCTGTGGGTCATAAAACTCGGTCTGCTGGACTGGCCAGTTAAGAACTGGCTCAGTGTGTACTGAGGATGTGGTCTGCCCATTGCCTACACATACAGGGGATGGATGGATGGATGGATGGATGGACGGGTGATGGTTGGATAGATGGATGATGGATGGATGGATGGATGATGGATGGATGGATGGATGGATGGATGGATAAATGATGGATGGATGATGGATGGATGATGGATGGATGATATATGGGTGGATGGATGGATGGATGGATGATGGATGGATGGATGGATGGATGGATGGATGGATGATGGATGGATGGATGGATGGATGGATAAATGATGGATGGATGATGGATGGATGATGGATGGGTGGAAGGAGGGAAGGAAGGAAGGATGATGGACACATAGATGCATGGAGGCATGGAGAGCATGTCCTTACCCTGGGGAGATTTCTCTAGGTTCTTGGTCCCTTCAAGTTTAATCTGAATCTTGACCTTCTTTCCTCTTCCACAGGCTGTTATTCTAGCCAGGCACCCAGAGGCCTGTGAGGCAGGCTGATTAGTTTTCTCACTTGCTTATGTTATGTAAATAAATAATATAAAAAACAACTCAGTGTCACGTCCCAAACGTTTCTGCCAATACTGTCTGCCTCCTAATGAATGCCATTGCCTGGCTCTGCCATCTGGCGACTGTTTCACCTGTTTCCCGCCTGTATGATGTGAAGTTGGGACTAACAGATGCCTGAGGTCCTTTCCAGCTAGAACATTCCAGGGCTCTTCAGACACTGAGTGGGCAGCCCTGCCTGAGTCAGAACCTTGAAGTGGGGATATAGATGGATTAGTGTCTAGGGAGCCAGCCTGCCTTTGTCTTTTTACTCCAAATAATGCCAGCTTAATCCCTCAAAGCCCCAACTCCTTCCAGGGCCCAGATCTCAGCAGTGACTCACCCATCACCACTCCATGGGGTCTGAGTTTGGTTCCCACAAAGTCACCTGAAATAGGGATGATCCCGTGCTGTAGTGTAGAAATTTCCTTGAGTAAAGCAGATGAGAACAGATGCATTGAAGAATTTCCCTCAAGGACCCCTTGTTTGGGCTTCCATCCCTTCCTGCAAGAAAGTGCATTCAATTGTCAGGCCATCAGGAGAAATATAAGTAACATTGACAATCTGTGTAGGAAGGCACCAACCTTAGCAGCACCCAATCTCTTCTCAACAACCCCTGCAGACATGAGCCCAGATCTTCCTGGTGCTGCAGACGGTGGTGGCGTCTCCATTGAGGAACAATAACCAGCCTCCCCATCCAGACAGGCCAAGGCCCTGGCTTGCCTACCGGCTCTGTCTAATGCCTCCAGAAGAAGCCCCAGGAAGGGATGTCCTCCCCTTCCTCCCTCCAGGAACTCCTGACATGCCAGGAGTGTGGGCATATCACTAGAGTTAGGAGACCTGGAGTCTAGTCCCAACGTTGGCACTAACAAGCTATGGGGCTTTGAGGTTTGTCAACCCTCCTTCCTGGGACTCAATTTCCTCATAGATTTAATTCTTTCCAATCCTGTATTAATGACATAATTAATTATAGTAAGACCTGAACTGCTTACCCTGTAATGATGATATATGAATTCAGTTAGATAACAGACAACAGCCCTGTCTACTGAAAGAGAACTTACTTTATGACAGATCCTGAGCTAAAGCCTTTTACATTCACCAAAAACCAAACATTTCATGCATAACAAATTACTACCATCTTAGCTGCTGAAAAATAGTATCTATTTGTTAGTTTTTGGTTACGTAGTTCAGAAGTCCAGGCCCAGTGTGGCCAGGTTTCTCTGCTCAGGGTGTCATAGGTGAAATCCAGGTGTCAGCCAGGCTGCATTCTTTTTTGGTACGTCTGGGGCAGTGGTTCTCAACCTTCTGGCCCTTTAAATACAATTCCTCATGTTGTGACCCAACCATAAAATTATTTTCGTTGCTACTTCATAACTGTAATGTTGCTACTGTTATGAATGGTAATGTAAATATCTGATATGCAGGATGGTCTTAGGCGACCCCTGTGAAAGGGTCGAATGACCGTCAAAGGGGTCACGACCCACAGGTTGAGAACCACTGGTCTGGGGGAAAGCCCACCCCCAAGTACTACAGTTCCTTCTCGTTGGCAGAGTGAGGTCCCTGCATTTGAATCATTGGGAGAAGGTGCATTGTGTACTAGGGACCAGAATCTTGAGGCTAGCTTAGAATTCTGCCTACCACAGAGTTCTTAGCTATTACAAATAAAGCTGCTGTAAAAATTGAAGGAAAAAAAATAAGCATGTTGCATACATTCAAATCAGCTCAACCTGGGATAGATTGAATTGTGTGTCCTAAGTCTCAGCCATGGGTCCATTGAATGGTAGCTAAGCCATTCTATGCTCTTCATGCCTCAGAACCAACAGGGGGCTAGGGTGACTGATCCAGGGAAGGTGACTGATCCAAAGGGAAGTTGGGCTGCTGCTCCCCAGTGGGGCAAGGGAAACTGTGTCTGGAACTCCGAGGAAGCACCGGGTACCTCTGGCATTCTTTTGTCCAATAATCTCAGCCAATGCAAAAGGCAGCAATCTCAAGGTCTCACAGAATGAATGCTTGGGACGCCCGCCAGGTGAAGGACCCCACCCAGTAGGAGCCCACCGACAGCAGCAGGCCTTCCTGAACTTCTTTCCTTCATTTCTAGAGGGAAAAATCCAGCCACAGCAACCCTACCCAAATGCTCTTTTTGTTGTGCTTTAAATCGCAGAGACAATCTACTACACAGACTTTTAAGATTGAATCACAGACTCTCCAGATTGGCAATCACTTCAAAAATAATTCAGTTCACAGGCATCTAGAGGAGTCAGACTCACAGAGACAGAAAGCACAGTGCTGGTTGCCAAGGGTGGGGGGAGGGGGGAGGGGTTCTGCAAGATGAGAGAGATCTGGAGATTGGTGGCACAACAATGTGAACGTACTTAATATCCCTGAACTTAAAAATTGTAAATTCTATCTTATGTGCTTTTTAAAACTGTGGTAAAATTACAATTTTAATTAATAAATTTTTAAAAAATAATTTATGCTGTAACCGGTTTGGCTCAGTGGATAGAGAGTCAGTCAGCCTGCGGACTGAAAGGTCCCAGGTTCGATTCCGGCCAAGGGCATGTACCTTGGTTGCAGGCACATCCCCAGTAGGGAGTGTGCAGGAGGCAGCTGATCGATGTTTCTCTCTCATCGATGTTTCTAACTCTCTATCCCCTCTCCCTTCCTCTCTGGAAAAAATCAATAAAATATATATATATATATTTAAAAATAAATAATTCACAATTTATAAAAATAATTCAGTTAAACCATGACCACCACCAAAGTCCAATTCTCCTCTACAGCATCCTGAGAGAACTGGTCCCTCACCACCACTGGCACCCTCTCTGTGCTCTCAACCGGGTACATTGGGAGGGACACTGGAGCAGGGGAAGTCTGGGGCAGGAAGCAGGGGAAATAGGACATGGTTCTTGCCTCTGCAGCTGTGTGCTGGGGACGCAGTGGGGGCTCACAGTTTAAACACACACAGAGAATCTGGGCCCATCCTCACCCCTCCCCTACTCTGACCTTGGAGGAGCTTGCTAGGTCAGCTGGTCTGGCTGGGCTGGCCCGATGGACAGCATCAGTTGGAGACTGGAGGATGAGAGGAAGGGAGAAGTCAGAGTACCCCCCTTCCTTCCCTATCCGAGGGCATGTCTATGGCAACAGATGCTTCCCTAACTGGCACCTGCTCCCTTTGGAAATGCCGGCCCCATGACTCCAGTTTCTACCAGGTGACTCCCTTGCCCCCGTTCCTGGGCTCTCGTAGCACCAGCTCTTCGCTTTACGTGTCCAGCCTGGGAAAGACAACTACTTTCACTATTGCTGTCTCTGGGATGCCTTGCCATGCCTTGCAGCTTGAGGCTTTTTCGCCACATTGCACTGAATATCCAGCATTGTAAAAACTTCAGTGGTGCCTGCGTTTCTAGTCAGACCCTGTCTTTGATACCAGCTCCCCTGGTTATGTCAGAATCTCAGGCCTGGAAGGCAAAGCACCGTTGGTCTATTGCTCTCCATGCAGCTCATCAATGGGTCTGTGGTCCAGAGGAGGGACCCCCAGGCCCCAAGCAGCTAAGGAAGAAGCTCAAACACCTTGTAATTCCAGGGATTGGAACTGCTAGGCCATGAGCTCCTCAGCTATGGCTCGGGCCCTCCCTCTGCTGGGGACATACCCTCCATTCCAGATGCGTTTGAGAACCCAGTGGCCAGATGCACCCAGAGACCACTCAGAGCTGGAAGAACCTGCCAATGACCTGGGAGCAGTGGGGGCCCTTGGTGGAGAGGGAGTCCGGAGCAGTTCTGGGCGGCCATGAGGGAAGCTGACTCCCCAGTGGAGATGCGTAAACTCTCGCCAGGAGTCCAGGGGTTCTGCAGAGAAGCAGGTGAGGGTCATTCCCTCCTAATCAGGAGTGATCTTGTTCCTAGACCTACACTGTCCACAACGGGGGGGCCAATGGCCACATATGGCTTTTTCTCGCTTCGATGTAAATTAATTAAAATTAAGTAAAGTTTAAAATTCAGTTCTTCTGTTGCACAAGCCATATTTGAAGTGCTTGTGGCTAGTGGCTGCCGTATCAGCAGATAGAGAACATTTATCTATTGGGCAGCACTGTTGATAGGTAAAGCTGTCTCCATGAACAGGAAAAGAAATGAAACCTACATAATACAAATTAACCGATTGCATTTAACAGCTAAACCTTCTCCTGGCCATGTGTGTAACCAGAGGAGGATTGCATTGTTATGCAGAAGGGGCTTTTAGCTGGATTAGCTGGGGTTTCCCGTGGAATGGAAGAGGCAGAGAGATTATTTTCTAATGCCTTTTCCAAAGATGCGTAAACCGAGAGCTGATGGGATTAATGTGAGAACGCAAGCCCACCAGAGCAAGGAGCCTTCAGAAATGAAAGAAAGATATTTACTTAAATGGAAAAGAGAAAAACAACATATTTACTCTTTACTCGGTTCTCTAAAGAAGAAGAGAAACAAAAGAGCAACAGCAAAGAAAAAAATGTGTTTAACTACAGCACAAGCTGAGTCTGAAGGCAATGCTGGCAGCGGGCGAATGAGAGGCTATTTAACCTGTCTGCTCTGACAAGAAAATTAAAGACAATGAGCATGGCATTGAGCCTGGAGACACAGACGTTCCTTTGCATGATACCTTCTCACTACAGCTCTTAGCTGGAAGGAAACAGCTCTATTTCCAGTTCATTGAAAATCTACATATTAACTGGGATGGGAGAGGAGGGAAGGGTGCAGGGTTCCAGAAGGATAAAAGGGAGTCATTTGTTAACCCTTGGAAACTTGATCTTTTTATTACAGATCAAAAGGGTCAGAAGGGATATTGTCCTGACCTGGAGAGAGAAGACTCTATTCTCCAATAAGGGGCTCTCCCTAGCAATTTCCTGGGCTCCACCTCCTGACTGAGTCCATCTGGTATGAAGCCCAAGAATTTTCATTTTAATAAGTTCTCAGATGATGTTGCTGCTGCGGTGGGAGCCACTCTTTGAGAACCACTCTCTAAAGTGAAGTTTCAGACAAAGCAGACCAAATGAGGGTCATGTTCACTGTTGTCCACACGGGCCCATGTCTAAATGAGCAGAATGGGATGCACTAATTGTGATTTTTTAATGTTACCTCAAAATATTATTTCTCTTGCCCTGGCTGGTGTGGCTCAGTTGGTTGGGCATCATCCCATGCCCCAGAAGGTTGCAGGTTCAATTCCCAGTAAGGGCACCTGCCTGGAGTTTCTGACTCAATCCCTGGTAGGGGGCATGCAGGAGGCAGTCAATCAATGTATTACTCTCACATTGATGTTTCTCTCTCTTCTCTTCTCTTCTCTTCTCTTCTCTTCTCTTCTCTTCTCTTCTCTTCTCTCCTCCCTCTCCCTCTCCCTCTCCCTCTCCCTTCCTCTCTTTCTAAAAGTCAATGAAAAAAATCTTTTAAAAATTATTTCTCTGGTTACTGAGGTTTTGGTGCCTCCCTGCTTAAATTTGGCACCAAGGTGAGTGCAGGACTCTCCTTACCCTAGTCCTGGCCCAGGCTGCAAGATTGCCATATGGACCCCCATTTTCTCCCTTCTGAGGCTCAGAGAGAGATGTGGAGTGACTTGCCCAAGATCACAGAGTAAGTGCAGAGACTCCAGCCCAAGACTCTTGGAATCCCAAATTCAGCACTCTTTCCACTAGACCGCAGTTCCCCAAATGAACACCCTCTGGGGTGCCTGCTTTCCCCTGCTCACCTGGGGAAACTAAATCCTGAGAGTGTCCCCACCCTTCTCCCAGAGGCTGCCCTGCCCCCCCCCAATCTGGGCCATCCCCCATGCATACAAGGAACTGCTGTGATCCCCTGTCAGTCAACACGCCTAGTCCACACCAATGAGCCTTTTTGTGTGTCTTATAGGTATCCAGCTGGGAACTGACAATTCACCTATTGAATAATAAGAAACAACTCTGAACCAAGAAAAGGTAATTGCTAACATTCATTTAACATTTACCACATGCTGGGCACTTTACCTACATCATCTCATTCCATCTTTATATCAAATGGGGGTGAAAGGGAGATACTGCTAGCCTTTCCATTTCACAATGAGAAACACATGCGACCTGCCTCCTGGGGCTGTACCCACCACCTCTACACAACACACAAGAGGAGAAGGGAAGGTCATAGATTCAGCAGAGGCCCACTACAATTGTATTGATTGCAAATACCACGCAAGGACATTTCCAATTTCTTTTTTCGGCCAAAGACTGATTGCACACCTACTGTGTGTGGGCACCCAATAAGATTTAAAGATTCTTAGGCCCCAGGTCCAGTCCTCCAGGATTTTACTATTTACCTCTTCAGGCACACAGAGAGGGCTGCTCCTTCATGGATAATGCCCAGATCATTTTTCTTTAAAAAAAAAAAAAAAGAAAGAAAGAAAAGAAAAAGTGTAATAACACATTTTAGCAAGTAAGAAGATGCCAGAAGGTAATTGCTTTGCAAATTACTGTAAGTTATAAATGGATCAATGATTTTCTCCCAAGCTAGAATCAACTGTAATTAGCAATATGCAAATCCCACCCTGAGCCCTTTGCCGGCCACAATGAAGTGGGAGGCACCCTAAGCATCATTTACATTCCTTTGGAGGAGGCCCTGGTGGATGCCCACCAAGGGGGGTTTGCAGGCTGTGAACTGAAGGAAGGTGGAGAGGAGAGGAGAGTCCTGATAACGTTGGAGGGTGCTCCTGGGAGCTCTCCTAGCAAAAGTCCTGTCCCTGCCTGAGTGGGGATAGCAAAGGAAGACCTGGATGGCACATGACTTCCCTTCCACACCATACAGCGGGGTTGGGAGAAGGGTGGGGACACTGTCAGGATTTAATTTCTAAATGAGACTGCTATGCTTGTCACCTGAAGGAAGAAGTTGGCCTGGGTGAGAGGAATGAGCACTGGACTAGGAGTCCAGAAGTGTGGTCCCAGCTCTGCACTGTTAGCCTTGAGGCCTTGAGCCAGGCACCTCACCTCCTCGGTACTCAATTCTGAATTTCTACAAGGAGTGGATTGGACACAGTGCTCCTTAGGGTTCCCTCCATTCATTCATTCATTCACTACAAGCACTTCCTCTTCCTACTATGTGCCAGGCATGTGCTAAGCACTAGAGACAGAAACCCAAATAAAACGTGTTCCCACCATCAGGAGCTCTCAGTTTGCCAAGAGCAAAGGTTGTATAACCAGGTCATCTTAAGGATGTACAATAAGCACCCCGTACACATGTAAACAGGTTCATCCCAAGGGAATTGGGAAGGCTTCTTAGAGGAGGTGACATTTCAGTTGGACTTCAAAGAATGATTCTGTACCTCATTTCCAAGAAATTCACTGTCACTCCATCAGGGGCCACTAAAGGTTTAAGGCAGTGCTTTGCGCTTTTATGAACATGTGAATCTTTGAGGAGCATCTTAACATGTCCATTTCTGGGGCCCATATCACAAAGATACGGAGCAATCTGTCTGAGACTGAGATTGCAAATGTGCCTTTTCACAAGCTCACCAGTGATGCTGGAGGAGTTGGCCTGTGGACCACATTCTGAGAAAAAAACTAGTTCAGTCCTCCTTGATTCTACCTGTATTATTACAAAAAGAAAAGTCAAGGGCTGTTTGCAGACACTTAACATTTGAAAATTATTCTCTACATTTCCACATAGGGGACCTCCTCCCCAAGAAGCAAACCGACAGCTGCTGCCACTACAGTGGTGCCACCAAGAGGCTACAAGAGTTTTTTCAGAAATGAAGACCATCCCCCCAACTCCCATCCATGCCCTGTGAAGGCCAATGGCTCGACTCGGGCTGTTCTTCAAAAGCACCCAGGAAGCAGTCCAGGAAGATGGCCCCAGGCTGTTCCTTCAATCCCTGACCAGCCCACCTAACATCTTCATCCCCACCTCATCAGTCACCCATCATCTAGTTGAGCATATCTGGGACCCTGTAAATGATGGTCCTGATCCCTCATGGTCCTGATCCATCGTGCCTCTGGTATTTATGCCCTACTCTGTCTCATCCCATTGAATCTGGGCTGGGCTGATGCCTTGTTTTAACCACAGAATGTGGCAGAGGCAACGCTGAGCCTTAAGAAGTCCCGGCAGCTTCCACTTTTGTGCTTACGGACACCTGGAGCCCCCTCCTGGACAGAGCACATAGAGAAGCCCCATGGAGAGGCAGAGGCCCTGAGACTACATGAAGAGAGAGAGAGAGAGAGAGAGAGAGAGAGAGAGAGAGAGAGGCCCAGCTGACCTAGCTGATCCCAGACACCTCCAACCTGCCAGCCATATGTAGCCACACAGGCAACCATCAGCAAGATTAGCAAAAGACCCACCCTGCTGAGTTCAGCCCTGAGTGTAGAATTGTGAACAATTTAAATAGGTGTTGTTTTAAAACACTGAGTTTAGGAATGGCTGGCTGTACTATGCAGCAATAGATACCTGATACCAAATCACTCCGTTTCACTTTGTAGCACCTGTCACAAATCAACACAAACATTTCTGTACACCTCCTCTAGAAGGTAAGCTCCAGGAGGGCAGGGCCGTTTGCTCCCTGCAGTCTCCCCTAGAGCCTTGCCTGGCAGCAGCAATAACCCTAATATTGGTGGAATGAATTCACCACCATTCGTCCAAACTCCAGGCTGGAGCAGGAGAAAAAATGTAAGACGCTAATCTAGTGCCCGGCAGCCTCTCTGCCAGAGCCGGAGTCAAAAAAATCACGTTGATTTTCCATTAACAAACTTCACACTAATCAAAGCAAACGTTAAAGGATAAAGAAAAACAGCTATTGAGGGATTTTGTGCTTGTTCAGAGACGCCATAAACAGCTGGTTTACAAGCAGCAAGCACTGTGCTTCCCTGGGGTCATGGACGCAGCAGCCGAGACCAAATGGCACTAACGCCAATCTTCGCACAGTCCGAGCCCACAGCTGGCCTTCTGCGCTCCCACTCCCCTCTACCCTGCCGTGCACGGAGCATGCCCACCCGGAGTAATGACACTTCCCGAGCAGAATCTCAGCTGCCCCTCCTGCAGCGCACAGCCAGCTGCTGATGTCCAAGGACCCAACCGGCCCCTCTGGGATGGGCAAGCTGGCTCCATATGGGACAAAGGGAAACAGTGTGGAAAGATGCTTCTTGCTGCTGTTTTTGCACAAATGGTCCCCAGACACCAAGCACTTTACTCCCATTTGCATGCTCTTCTGGCCACGTTGTCCTCTCCTCCATCTGTGTTTGCAAAGGCCAGCTGGACCTCTCTCTCCCCCTAGCAACTGGCTGCAAGAAACGCATGGATGTGTGCAAGAGCGCTATCCGCCAGGATGCCAGAGCCCCTGCACGAGTTGGCACTGGGGTTTTTGAGAAGACCCAGTCAAGCCTCTTCTCTTTGTTTTTTCTTTTAAAATATAATTTTGTTGATTTCAGAGAGGAAGGGAGAGGAAGAGAGAAGTAGAAACATCAACGATGAGAGAGAATCATTGATCGGCTGCCTCCTATATGCCCCCCACACTGGGGATCCAGCCTACAACCAGGGCATGTGCCCTGTCCGGGAATCAAACTGTGACCTCCTGGTTCATAGGTTGACACTCAAATACCGAGCCACACCGGCCGGGCAACCCCCTTATCTTTAACCTCTCCAGGTTTCCTTGTTTTCTCTTTATTGGGGATTCTCTTAGCACTTTTGTGAGAATTAAATCAGGCAAAGTATTTACAGCAGTGGTTCTCACATGTTGCTGGGCATAAGAATCATTCAGAGGCCTTGTTGAAACACAGATTACTGAGTCTCACCCCAGAGCGTCAGTAGGTCAGGCACTGAGGCCCAAGAATTTGCATTTCTTACAAGCTCCTCATTGACACCGATGCCACTGGTCCAGGGACCACACTTTGAGAACCACTGACTTAACATAGCCGAAATGTAAATATGGACATCTGTATTCACACACATACACACGAAGAGCCAGGAATTTTCTGCAACTGGCCCAGTTTCTAGTCAATAGAAATACATACATCATCTTAAACTGCCCTTACTCCACAGCCCTCACTCAAGAGGCTGTCAAGAAAACAACTGAGCAGCAGAGAGACTGGAAAGGAGGCAGAGAGGAAGGAGATACAGGCCACAGGCTCCGAACCTGGTGTTCCTCACCGGTCCAGAAAGAAACCAGGGCGTGTCTGGGGAGAAGAGAAAGGCATTGTGCATCTTCTAAATCCACTGTCCAGGGAGCATTCATGACTTCATTACTCATCAGTCAAGGAGGACTTTTAGGTGGAGGCGGGCTTTTAGGGCTGTGAGAGTTGTGGTGTACTAGGATCAAGGGAACACCCTCCTCAAGCTCTAAGATCCATAGACTTGCCATAATAGCATCACAGAAACTCAGGCCCCCAGACCTCACTCCAGACCTGTGGAATGAGAATCTATCAAGGGGAGGTTTAGGATGTTTCATTTAAACATGATGCCAGGTCAGACTTACAGGCACTTGAAGAATTCTTTCCTGGGGTGTCTCGTGTCCCAGTAAGGATGCAAGGAGCTGGGAGCAGAAGAAATGGGCAATGTTTCATGGGTACAGAGTCTCAGTCTGGGAAAATTAAAAAGTTCTGGAGGTAGCCTGGCTGTTGAGTGTCGACCCAGAAACCAAAGGTCATGTGCTTTTGCCAGGTTGTGGGCTTGATCTCCTGTAGGGGGTGTGCAGGAGACAGATAATCAATGTTTCTCTCCAATGATGTTTCTCTCTCATCAGTGTTTCCATCTCTCTATCCCTCTCCCTTCCTCTCTCTCTAAAAATCAATTTTAAAAATATATTAAAAAATCAAAAGTTCTGGAGGTGGATGGTGCTGATGGTGTAGAATAATGTGAATGTACTTAATGCCACAGAACTGTACACTTAAAATGGTAAGTATTCTGTTATGTATATTTACCATAATAAAAAATAAAGCCCCATCAAGGAGATAGAAATGTACCAATGAGATAAGTTTTACCTAATTAATTACAAATTCTTTTGATAAAGTTGTCATAATGTATTGGACGGAGTGCAGAAAGACACAAGAAATAATGCTTGGCGGGGTCCCTGCCCAGTTAAATGTGTGGTCTGATTCTAATACCAAACGCTTCTGAATGAAGCAAAAGCATCTTCAGGATGAATGGGAGGCATGTTCCTGATGAATATCCAGCTCCCTTTGCTCCTCTCCCGGGATCTGCAGGCAATATTCTGACGTAGGATGGAGGTCTTGTCAAGCACTGCTCTCCACCCCCACCCAACCCCCCTCCCAGGAGGCAGTGTGCCCTGCAGGTGCATGTGGCTGGAGAAGCCCTCTGTTGTAAATTTCCACATCTGCACTCTGCTACAGGCCTCATTCCCCTGGGAAGAGAGTCCTGTTTGGCCACAGCACCTCCATTCCCCAGCACCTCAATGCCTAGCCAATGGAAAAAGCTGAAGTTCTAAACCTGCAAAGCCCAGGAAGCAAATGACCCCCTAGAGCAGTGGTTCTCAACCTTCCTAATGCCACGACCCTTTAATACAGTTCCTCATGTTGTGGTGACCCCCAACCATAAAATTATTTTCGTTGCTACTTCATAACTGTAATGTTGCTACTGTTATGAATCGTAATGTAAATATCTGATATGCAGGATGCATTTTCATTGTTACAAATTGAACATAATTAAAGCATGGTGATTAATCACAAAAAATATGTAATTATATGTGTGTTTTCCGATGGTCTTAGGCGACCCCTGTGAAAGGGTCGTTCGACCCCCAAAGGGGTCGCGACCCACAGGTTGAGAACCGCTGCCCTAGAGGATCACAAATTCTACGAGGCCCAGTCTGGAGAGTGAACTGTCAACCCCATCCACCATCTTTCTCCCAACACATACCTGTTTATAAGGAAAGTATACATCAAATCTGGGAATGCTCTCATTTTGCCCAGGAATGAGAGAAGCATCATCCACTGATGCTTTCCAAACTCCTCATGGGGATCTGTCACATCCCACTTTAATCTCCCCTCCTCAGCAAAACCATGGCTGAATTCTCCAATCTCATTTCCCCCTCTCTCTCTTCTAAATGCCTCCTGAACCAGAACCAAGTGCTGGGCATTTCATTATGCAAAGTCTTGTGTCTTTTCCTGGCATACATAGCTTGAGAGGATGCAAAGGGTGTGGGTTTCATAGCCAGAGATTTAGGTTCGAGGCTAGCTCTTCCACTCCCTGGCTGTATCACTTTGATTCTGAGCCTCAGAATCCACATCTATGCTTAGAATTTAAGAAATTCAGTGAAGGTAGAGAGAAAAAGAGGTAAGACAATGCCTGCAAGAGTGCCCAGCACTGTGCAGGCATCCAACAGCTACTGTCTGAGCTCCTACAGAGTGAGGAACACTAGTCTTTTTCCCTTTCTCCCAGAGCCACGGCTGCATATCAGTCTGGTGAATAGCTGTGAATGCCCAGAGATCCCAAGGTGGGGCTCGAACCTCATCTATTCTTTTAAAGCTCCCTCGGCCACCTCCCTATAGTAAATAGCACAGTACTGAGTTCTACAGATGTTCAAGAAGGACTTAATAGATTGAGGTATGCAGAGTTGTGTGATCAATATAATTGAGAAGAAGAGATTATTCCTTGCAGGCATCATGATTCGGCTCTATTTTCATAGCGAAAGAAAACCCCACAGAATATTAGATAACTGCAGATGAACATTACCTGAGCTGCCAAACACATGGTCCTAAGGCCAAGGATCCCAACCATGTTTTTGTTAATTATTCACATTGGACATCAGCGTCTCTTCATGAACTGAGGCTCCTTATTAGGAAAATAAGCATCTTCTCCACACTTCGTTTGCTGCAGCGATAAAAAAATAAAGGGTCATGGAAGAACCTGGGGAGGAAGAGCTGAAAAGCCCAGTACGTATAAATAGATAGCTGGATGGTTGTAAACTTGACCCTAAAGTCGTATAATTAGAGAACAGAGTGGGGGAAACCTCATTAACTACAAAAATCATTAGCAGAGAAAGACAGAAGAGGGAGGGCCGAGGTAGAGGTATTGAGCTGCCCAGGGAAGACGGCTCTGAAGGAGGCCGGGACTGTAGCTGGAGCCAACTCTGTGGGTCAGAGCGGAAGTTCGAGAGATGGGAAGAGCTGGTGAGCCCCCACACCCACCTGGGCTTTCCATAGATTAAAACAAGAAGTTGGAAATGCCAAGGGCATGGAATTGGCCGTGACCTCTGTCTTCCAATGCCTATGCCCAGGGTAGCGTGGTAGCACCCCTGCCAGCACAGAGGTCTACAGAGGTGGCCCTGACTCTCTGCACTCCATGCATGGACATGAGGGGTCCTCTGTGACCTGCAGACTCAGAATGAAGCCAAGGACTCAGACAAGCCAAGGACCCAGACAAGCCAAGGACCCAGACAAGCCCAGCTAGCTAGCCCTACCTGATGCCGCTCCCCAGTTCCCTCTTGGACTCTCCACACCCAGGTCCTGCCTTTGACCCAAGTAGAGTGAGCTCTGACATCTGCCCCATGACTCCATGAGCATAACACACCTCGTATCCCTTAAGCCCAAGGGAGTGAACACACCTGCCTACCTAGGAGCTCATATGTGCCCATATGACCAAAACCCACCAGAGAGCCCAGCGTTGACAAGACAGGGTCAAAGGCTCAGCCTGCTTCTCCTCAGCAGATGCCATGTGAGAAACTGCTGGCCTGGCAGTGCCCTGAAAGGAAGGCTAATTAGTCAGTCTGACATCCAAGGGGGAAATGCTGACAAACTCAAGAAGCAGCAAGTGCCTGGGCCCTGGGGGGCGGGGGTGGGGGGTGGGCTGGAACCACAGAAACGCAGAGGGCAGCAGGTGGGGGCAGCGGAAAGGCAAACAGGTGTTCTCCAAAGAGCCCTTTCCCTGCCGACCTCTTCAGCCTTTATTCCAGAGATTCTTTTCAAGCAACATTAATGTGGCCTTACCCAGTGCCAGGCACTGTGCTCACGCTTTCTCAGATGCTCATACCTTTGAAACGGAAGAGGGGTGGGTGGTGGTAACAGACAGCAGGTGCCAAAAGTCCCAGGCTTTGCAGGGTGTGCACACTACAGCATCATCCTGGAATGTGAGTTCTCTATCCAGAGATGTGGGGGCAGAGAGCATCACCGGATATCAAAACAAGCCTGGGTATAGTATGGGATATAATGCACGCTCTGCAAAACGTTTAAAATAGAGCCGAAAGCTCTTGGATTAGGGCTGCATTCCCGGACACACACACACACACACACACACACACACACGGCACCTGGTCAGTGTCCTCTGGAATTAGGATGCATCAGTAGAAAAACAGAATATAGTATATTTTATATATCCCAATAGCAACTGTAAGGGTTAAATTTCAGTATCTCTTTCTCAGGTGAAAATAATAATAGTAACTTAATGACTAGCTGGAGCTCACCAGCTAATGACTGAGCTAGAAGTGTAAACTGTGTCTGATCCACCTCCCATTCAATAAGACAGCTGGGAGGACCGAAATCCCTGTTCAGACTAGAAGAGCATTGAATCCCCTCAGCATTCCCCCCAGGTTTCCCAGTGAGCTCTGAGGGTACCCTGACAGGTAGAAAGAGACAGCTGTCTAGAAAAAGACACTGGACAGGCCCAGAGAGCAACAGGTCACCCCTTAACGTCCACACAGCCACCAACAGAACATAAGAAAATCCTGAAACAAACAAAAATTGTCCATTTCCCTAGCGATCAGGTGTGACGGACACTGGATTATACAGAGGGGAAAAAAATCTCTTTTCATCTCGTATAATGTACCTTTCTTTTGATGTGTCGTGACTCAGGACATCACAGAAGCAGGCCAGTTGTGGAAAACTGATTTCAATTTAATAAATGTATTCGCATACTTTCTGGATCTTGGTGGAAACATTCAATTATAGCGATGTCAAGTATTTCTGAAGGTTAAAATTCATAAAGCTTGAGTGAGCTTTATTTCATTGGCATATCTTTATTTCATTTCTTTCCTTGCATATCTTCCAAACAGAAAGAAATACTATAGGCAGGTCTGAAAAAGCAGAATATATATTTTATATATGCTCATACCAACTATAGGGGTTATTTCAGTGTCTCTTCATCAAATGAAAGGCTGCCCTGAGTGGGGGCAGGAACCAGGGTCCAGACTGCTCTCTGGAGGCCCCAGAGCTTTCCTGCCCAGATAGCCCTGTCTGGCGGGCACAGACTAGTCTATGGAGGTTATAGTCTAGCAGAGGAACAGCCTATGGAATTCACCCATTCACAGATAGTTACCATACACAGACTAGTCTACAGAGGTTACAGTCTAGCAAAGGAATAGACTATGGAATTCACCCATTCACAGATAGTTACCATACACAGACTAGTCTACGGAGGTTATAATCTAGCAAAGGAATAGACTATGGAATTCACTTATTCACAGATAGTTACCATACACAGACTAGTCTACAGAGGTTATAGTCTAGCAAAGGAATAGACTATGGAATTCACCCATTCACAGATAATTACCATACACAGACTAGTCCACAGAGGTTATAGTCTAGCAAAGGAATAGACTATGGAATTCACTCATTCACAGATAGTTACCATACACAGACTAGTCTACGGAGGTTATAGTCTAGCAGAGGAACAGCCTATGGAATTCACCCATTCACAGATAGTTACCATGCCAGGCAACTGACCCAGGTACCAGGGATACAATAATGAGCATAACAGTCAAACGTCTTCCCTCAAGGAATGATGCAAATTCAGACTCTTCAGTGAATTGTTGACCTATCTCTAGTATAGGAGCCCCACGGTGCTAGTATTCGTAACTCACTCACTAAGTCATTTCACCTCCCTGGGCCTTAGTTTCCTAGCCTGAGCATGAAGGTGGTTTAACAGCCATCATAAGAGGCTGTGACAATTAACTAGTTTAAAATGGATCACATAGGAAGCACAGCCCAGGATTGTGTTAATGACATGGGCTTGGGGTCAGAGACCTGAGTGTGAGGATGTGACACTTAGGACAAGGCCTCGGACATATCAGCACTTCATAAGGATTAGTTTTTCTAATGTACAATGACACAAATAAGAAGCTCTAACACTGGTTGCTCCCTGAATGGTATTTCATAAGTGTTCAATATATGTATGTCAGTTACCATCCCTGCCTCCTCCTCTTTCTGTCCCCAGCTGGGTGACAGAGGGGGCTGGGAACGCAATGAATATTAGTGAATATGTATGTCCAATCTCTGGCTTCACTACAAACCAAAGAAACAATTGATTTTGAACTTCCTCTGGGTTTGCAACAGTTGTCCCTGAGAAGAGCCGAATGGTGTTTCGTCTGAGTTACCCAGGCACGAGGCCAAGCAGGAGTTTTGTTAGCATTTGGTTTTGTTTCTCAGCCTCAGTAATCCAGATCATGGCCTTCTTCCCCTCTGGATGGGGCAGTGGAACTAGCTCTCCTTACAGGACAAAAATAAACAAGTGAAGCAGGAGGAGGGGATGGATGCAGCAAACTGTGTCCCTGGGTTAAAAAAAAAAATCAGATCTGTGCTCAGTTCCCAAATAGAAAGCGGACTGGCTCCACCCAGGGTAATGTTAAGTAAAAAGCCAGTCCTGAGAGCACACCTGGAGGTGGGAGCGGGGAGCATGCTCACAACCCTGCTCACTGCCCTCCCTCTGACCCCCACACTGGCCTTCAGTGAGGAGGGGGCCCATTCTCACAAAGCAGCACAAAGGAGCCGGTTGGGGATCTGTGGGAACAGATGTCTGATTTCCTCCCTGGCTCCCTGATGCTGCTTTCAGCTCAATTAACCAACTGTGCCACTTTCACACCTGGATGGGATCTGGAGGGCTAGCAAACACCCACTGCGCCCTCAATGGGTGGCCCACACCTCAGCCCTCCAGGCTTTGTCTGAGCCACAGAGCCTGCACCCAGACAAGGCTGCTCCTGAGTCCGGGCTTAGCCTGCACCCTTGAACCCCCGCAGGGGGAGGCTCTTAGGAAAGGCCCGTGTTGCCCAGCTTCCACCTAGGCCCCCACTCGCCATGGTCCTTGGGAGGGAAGAGCAGGATCTCAGAGACCAGACTACCCTCTACAGCTCAAGTGCGTGGATTCCCTTACTCCTGACAGGAAGGCTAAAAGTGGGGGAACTGAGGTGCAGAGGGACTGAATAATATGCCTAAAGTCACTCAGCTAATGAGTAGTTTAATGATATTAAAATCCAGGCATTAGCCCTGCCGGTGTGGCTCAGTGGTTGAGTGTCAACATATGAACTAAGAGGTCACACAGGCTTGATCCCTAGTGGGGGGCTTGCAGGAGGCAGCCGATCAATGATTCTCTATCATCATTGATGTTTCTATCTCTCTCTTCCTCTCCCTTCCTCTCTCTGAAATCAATAAAAAAAAATTTTAATACAAGCATTAAAATGGTATTAGAATCTGTGTTCTTCTCCATGACACCAGATGCCTGATGAATGACCTCACCAGGGAGCAGAAATGGGTGACTATGTTTTAGGTTTGAAGACAAAAATATGGATGCTGTTCACCCATCAGTCCAGGCAGCCAGTGCAGCTCCCAGCTGCCCTAGAGAGAGCAACAGAGGAAGGGAACGTGGTTTCTGCCTGGCAAGGTTTACTGTTTAATAATAACGGCTGACATTGGTCAAGCATTTACCCAGCCCCCAACCCTATGTTATTATTTTCATTTTACAGATGATGAAAACTGACACCCGGAGAGGACCATGCTCGAGGTCACATAGAAAATGCAAAGTGGAGGGGAGATTTGAGTGGACCTGTCTATCTCTCGAGGAGGTGAGCTGATCCCTGTGCCAAGTGAAAGGCAGCCTTTATTCGGGCATAGGGGACAATCACCAGTGGGAGATCCTCTCCCCTCACCCCTGCTCCGAGCTACAGAAACTCCTGGCCCCGAAGAGCTAGACTTGGCCCTTGCCCCCATTGGACCCACCTTTGGCTCCCCTGGCTAATCCTGGAAATAAAGCAGAATCATGGGCTTTAGCCTCTGCCTCCTGCCCATGCAGCCCTCTGGACCAGGAACCAAGGTTCCCCGCAGCACATATTTGAGCGGGAATCCTTCTTCCCCAAACTCCTCCCAGGAGAGTGGGCAGTTGCCCCGAGAAACCTGATCCTCCTGGCCTGGACCTGCCCCTGAGCCTGCTGTGGAACCCTGTCCAGCCTGCTCCGTCCCCACACCCACCCGTCCCATTTCCCCAGGGCACGGAAAAGGACAGCCTGACAGCCTCAGGGGGATGCTCTCAGCAACTTCAAATTTTTGTTCAAAAGGTTACTTTCACTTTTTGAGAAGGCTCTCCTGAAGCTCTGTGTTTGGACCTTTTGCTGTCGCCTTTCATTTCTGAGATTAGTAATTGTGTCCTCTCTTTTTTTCTTAGTGTGGTTGGAGGCTTATCAATTTTATTGATCGTTTCAAAGAATTGGCTTTTGGCTATTAAATTCCCGTTTTCAATTTCATTGATTTCTGCTCTAATTCTTATTCTTCTGCTTACTTTGGATTTATTATTCTTTTTCTAGTTCCTTAAGGTGAAAACTTAGATGATTGATTTTAGATCTTTTTTCTCTTCTAATACATGCATGTATTGCTATAACTTTCCCTCTAAGTACTGCTTTCACTGCATCCCACAAATTTCAAAGAGTTGTGCTTTCATTTTCATTTAGTTCAAAATATTTTTTAGCTTCTGTTAAGATTTCTTCTTTGACCCATGTGTTTAGAAGTGTCGTTTAATCTCCGTGTACTTTAGGATTTTCTAGTAATCTGTTACTGATTTCTAGTTTAATGCCATTGTGGTCTGACAACAGACATTGTATGGTTTCTATTCTTTTAAATTTGTCTTATGGCCCAAAATGTGGTCTGTCTTGGTGAATATTCTATGTGAACTTGAGAAGAATCTGTATTCTGCTGTTGGAGGAAGCTGTCTATAGATTTCAATTGTATCTAGTTGGTTGATGTTATTGAATTCAACTAGGTCCTTACTGATTTCTGCTGGCTGGATCTTTCCATTTCTGATTGAGGGGTGTTGAAGTCTCCAACCAAAATAGTAGATTCATCTATTTCTCTTTGTGATTCTAAAAGTTTTGCCTCATGTAGTTTTATGCTCTATTATTAAGCTATAGAGCAATTGTTAAAGGATTGTTATGTCTTCTTGGGGAATTGACTTCTTTATCACTATATAATACCTTTCTTTATCCCTAATAAGTTTCCTTAGTTTGAAATGTGCTCTGCCTGAGATTAATATAACTACTCTTGCTTTCTTTTAAATAGTGTTAGCATGGTATCTTTTCATCCATCCATTTAGTTTTTATCTATCTGTGTCTTTATATTGAAAGTGGGTTTCTTATAGAGAACATAGATTTTGGTCTGTGGGGTATTTTTGCTCGTTGGTTAGGGTTGTTTGTTTGTTTTTTTATCCTCACCCAAGGATATTTTTTCCATTTTTTTTTTTTTAGAGAGAGTGGAAGGGGGTTTCTGTGAAGTCCTTAGAATGGGGCCACAAGAAGAAACTGGGACAGTTTTTCCCTGCAGACTCAGTTTCTTCCCCAACAGGAAAAGAGCACTGGGTTGGGAGTCTGGCACCTGGGGTGTGGAAATTCATTCTCTCCCATATCAGCTGGCTGGACTTCAATCCCCCCTGTGACTCAGGAGGCTCTAATTCAGTGGTTCTCAACCTTGGCTGCACATTAGAATCACCGGGGAATCTTTTTAAAATCCTTTGTTATGGGGTGGGGCCACAACATTAGTAACAAAGAAACAGAATTTCCACAGGATGAGGCCCAGAAATCAGGATTTTAAAAAGATTCCCAGGTGATTCTAATGTGCAGCCAAGGTTGAGAACCACTGCTCTAATTGGTCATAACTGCAGAGTCAGCAACTGTCTGGTTCAGTTGGGAATAGAGCTGCGTGATGACCCCAGGGGCCCCAATCATTGTTCAGAGCCAGTCATGCCCTGGATTTCCTATTAGAGGTAGGCTGAGCTCCCAGCCACTGGAGCCCCAGCATTAAGAGGGAGAAATCTAGAAACCTTTGCTTTTTCCTGTGATGGTTCATTTACAATCCAAAGATGCATGGTGTGTAGGTGTCAGAGAAAGTGGAGTTCCTGATTGGGGCCAGGAAAGCAGTAAAACTTAAGTAGAGAAAAAACATTAAGAGCAGGAGAGATGGGGTGAGGGGAGAAAAGAGGAGATGAAGAAAGAGGCTCCTAGTTAAAGAGCTGCATACTTCTAGACTGAAAAAAAAAGAAAATTAAATCCAGGGGGGGAAAAACATTAAATAGGGTCATCAATTCATGTTGGGACTGATGCTGGTGCCACCCCAGCTCCTTAAGGCATTTGCAACCTTGGCTTCTCTGTCCCCACTCTGCTAGGATGCTCTATCTGCTCCCCCTCCCCCTCCATCTCCCTCTCTCCCCTCCAAGATCCGGCTGCTTCCAAATGAGCCCCAGTTCTGTAAGCTGTTTTCTTAGATTGCATCTAACAGAAAGTGTTCCACTAGAATAATTTTGTTTTCATTTTACCAAGCAAGAGAAAAGACTTGAGATGCTTTTAAAAAGCAGTGAAGCCCAGGCAGTTTTAATAGGCTAGCGGGTGGGGCAATAAGGGTACTTTAACACAGATTTAAAATAAACACTCCAGAGAGAGAAAATGACAGAGAGAGAAAGAAAGAGAGAGCGCTCAACCACAAAGGAGTGGGTTTTGGATCAGTCCTTGCAAACTCCAATGCTTCACCTGAAATCTAAGACAGGCTCTAGGAAAATGAATGTCCACTACCAGAATGTCACCAATCTCCATCGAGCAGCCTTGACAAGACACTATCCCTACAGCTGGCCCTAGATGATGGTCCCCATGAGAGACCCTCAGCCAGGAGTGACATTTAGGGAGACCTGTGTAAATGTTTTCCAGAACAGTAGGAGGTCCTTGGCCTTTCAGAAAACCACCCAAGGGGCCCTGCTCACCCTGAGGCAGTATGGCACAAAGTCCCCTGTGAGGAGACACAGGAGCTCTAAACCCTGCTGAATCATGGGTGGAGCATGGTCCTCCTTTAAACCTGAGTTCTGGAACTTGGAGTGGGTTGGAGAGGAAGAGAATAGTCCTCTCCACTGGGCATGAAAATCAACTTCTCCTTCATCACTGTAGCAATATCTCCTAATGGGCTTGCTGCCTGCCTGCTTGACCCCACCCATAGTGCTTTCTCCTCACTGCAGCCAGAAGCCTATCTGGGAAACTTGAATCTGATTCTGCCAAGGGAGGATCTCATCTGCTGAAAACCCTGTAGTAACTTCCCATATCCTATATAATAAAAGGCTAATATGCAAATCGACTGAACTGCAGAACGACCTGTCACTATGACTCGCGCTGACCACCATGGGGCAGACACTCAATGCAGGAGCTGCCCCCTGGTGTCTGTGGGCTCCCACAGGGGGAGCGCCGCTCAGCCAAAAGCCAGGCTCACGGCTGTCGAGCACAGTGGTGGTGGCGGGAGCCTCTCCCACCTCTGAGCCAGCGCTAAGGATGTCTGCCTAAGCCGTCAGTCAGACATCCCCCAAATGCTCCCGGACTGCGAGAGGGCGCAGGCCGGGCTGAGGGGTTCCCCCCCATTACCACCAGTGCATGAATTTTGTGCACTGGGCCTCTAGCTTTAGAATAAGAACAAAATCCTTAACAAGGCCAAAGAAGGTGACTGTAAGTTCTGCCATCCAAACCAAGATAGTGTTGGGAGTAAAAGGGGACATTTTTCTAATTTGCCAGAAAAACAGAAGCAAACTAGGACTGTCCCCAGCAAAGTGAGATGCTTGGTCCCTATCCATTCAGGCCCTGCATGTTCTGCCCCCCAATCTCTCTCTCCAACTCAGCCTGAGATGCTTTGTTCTGCATTCCAGCAGTTCTGGCCTGCTTTCACTCCCCAGAATTCCTCATGCTCCTTCCTACCATAGGACCTTTGCACGTGCTGAATCCTCTCCCTGGAATCCTTTGGCCATTGCCTTTATCCAATTAACTCTAGCTCATCACCCATATCTCAACTTAAATGATACTTTGGGGAGGCTTTCGCTGAATTCCTCTCCCCCACCCACAGCCAGCCTGGTCAGATCCTTTGTTATGTGCTCCTAAAGAAACATGTTCCTTTCCTTTCAGTGGTTCTCAACTTTCTGGCCCTTTAAATACAGTTTCTCATGTTGTGACCCAACCATAAAATTATTTTCGTTGCTACTTCACAACTGTAATGTTGTTACTGTTATGAATCGTAATGTAAATATCTGATATGCAGGATGGTCTTAGGTGACCCCTGTGAAAGGGTCGTTCGACCGCCAAAGGGGTCGCAACCCACAGGTTGAGAACCGCTGCTTTAGATGATTTCTCTCCCTTTGTGTTACATGCTCATTTCTTTAATAGTCTGACTGCTGTTTATTTCCTTGTCAGACTCCATGAGGGCGGGAACTGGATATGTTTACTCACATTATGCACTTAGCATCCAGCACAGTGCCTGGAACACAGTAGGTGCTCAATAACTCCATGACAAATCAATGTTTGGCTGAAGCCCTTCCTAGAACATAAAGAAAAACTAACTCACTTTCTGCCCAACTCTCAAGTTCTGGACCAACTTTACCTTGGTCCTCATGTCCCATCACCCTGCTTGCCCCAAGTCACTCACCCCTCCTTGTTGTTTGTCCACCCGGCCTGGTCTCACACACAGTCTGGGCCACCAAACACAGCACTGGTGTGTGTCCTGCTCTGAAACATTCTTGAATGGTTTCATGAGTAACTGTCATGTCCCCAACTAATGTAAGTTCAAGGTGGAGGGATTCTCCAAGTTCTGAGCCAACTTCTCAACCTGAGTGGTTCTCAATCTTTTTTTTTTCCAGCTCCAACCCACCTGAGAAATGCAGCACCCTCTCATCAGGCTTCAGCTCAGTGATTTAGGGCATAGGCATTAGGGAACGGCATTGTGCGGGCTCGGTGGCAAGAGGAAATAGGATATACAAGAAACAGAAAAAGATGTGGGACAACTAGATAGATAGGGACAAGGAGAGAGTATTTGGAGGGAGCTTAGTGAGGGGACCCAGACTGAGAAGCCTGGTGCACAAAGGGAAGCAAATCAGATCCTTGTACTTTATAATTTACTGCCAGAAACACACATGTTCCAAAAATAACTGAACAAATCAATGTGTAGTCATCAGGGAGATAAGCGATCCAGAACAGCCCTGCCAGGACCTTTACGTGATGATGAATAGAGGTGGATACGGTATAATCTTTTAATCTTCTATTCAAATTTAAATAGCTACAGGTAGCTAGTGGCTATTGTATGGAACAGCATAGAAAAGAATAAACTCAGTTCTGAGAGTTTATAACAAAGGAACTGGTCTCAACCAGGGGATCAGGGTAGGCATTCCTAGAGAGGTGATGAGTTAGGGTTGCAATAATGAAGTGGCAGATACTGCTGACTGGCTTGTCTCAAAATCCCTAATATACAGTGGAGGGGGAAACTTTAAAACCAAAATAGACAAGATTTTGGCTCTAACCTAGGCTCAGTGATTTACAAGCCAGGCAACGCATTATTCAAGTCACTGATTTGCTCTGAGCCTTAGTTTCTTCATCTGTGAAATGGGAATAATTGTTCTACTTAATTCCCAGAACTGTTATGCAGATCAAACAAAAGGATGTACATAAAAAAACACATTGGAAACTATAAATACTTTATACATGCAAGTAAGATGTGATTTTAATATCTCTTTTGCTCATTACAAAAGAAATACATGCCCATTGTAGAAAATTTGGAAAACATAAAGATTGAAAGGTAAAAAAAATTTTAGTAACATTTTATCTGTCTCTTCATCTTTTTCGTTGCGCCTACGTGTGCATATATGTCATTTTTTAAACAAGAGCTGGGGACATACCTGTGTGCTGTTTTGTAGACTGCTTTTTTCCCTTAGCAATCTATCATGAAACTTCCCCCAAGTCATTCATTTTCTACAATATGGTTTTCAATGGCTGCAAAGTGTTCCATAAGATGTTGTCATTTTACCGTCAGAGCCCATTACCTCCTTCATTAGCAGGTGGAGAGTGAGTCAAGGGAAGTCCCCACCTGCTTCCCCATGCACAGAGCTGTCAGCACATTCAAACAGTCCTGGTTCCTAGACCCACTGCCTCAATGTCCCCAAACAAACCAAATTATGACTGAGGAAATCTCCTGGGGAGCCTGCTGACCCCGCCCAGATCTGTGCCATCGCTTCCCAGGCCTGGAATCAAGCCAAGCCCAGATGGCAGCTCTGCCGGATTCACCAATCATTACACCTCAACACTCGGCACCCAGCGCTGTGCGAATTCCCAGGGGTGACCACCCAGCTCCCCTCCCCACTCTCTGGAGGATAGCTTCCTTTTTTTGCCACCTGTGAGCTTTGCTGGGCTTTACCCTTTTCAAAGTTCAGGTGGCCCCGGGCCCTCCGAGAGGCACTCCTGCTGAATTGGTTTGCAGACTGTGCCACTTCAAACATGATTTAAGAAAAATGACCGGAGCCTCCACTCCGTCTGCCTCTGGAAATGGTCTTTGTGCTCAGATCATTTGCCAGCGACACTCCATCTCCACAATTACCTCGGCTAGTTTATCTTTATCTGTCTGGAACACCGAAGGGGGAGCAGCAGATAGATCACACCATTATTTAAGTGGCTTGTTCAGCTGAAAGACGTTTGCACCTCAGAGCATGAAATACCCCGCTGCTGCCCTGGCCTTTCCCTGGGAGACCAGGCCCTGCACTGTCTTTAGCTTTGAGTGTGATAGAGAGAGGCTGCCAAGGAAACGGTTCCATTATAATAGGGCTGCATCCTTAGGGGCGCAGGATAGGTGGCCCATGGCCTAGGAGGGTATTTTAACAATCCTGTAGGACCAGTGTGGCCTCTACACAGCTATTGGACAAAGCTATGGCAGTGGACAAAGCTACAACATGCCTGAAAGGTTAAAAGGGAAAGAGCAAGGATCAGACCACTAGGAAGGTCCCTTAACGTGGATCTTTTTTATGCACTTACTATATACATACACGTAATATAGATACCGAGAGGAAGACCCCACCACATGCCTCCTGCCTTCAGGGAGATAAAATAGCAAAAGATAATCAACAAAGCCAGGCAGTGCATGCCAGGCGAATAACAACAGCTGGCAATGATTGAGCGCTTACTACGTGCCAGGCATTCTGCTAAGCCTATCACACGTTCGTATTTACTGCTCGCAACTATCGTATGAGGTGTAGGGGCTGAGCCTCGTTTTTCAGATGAGGACACTCAGCACTAGTACGATTAAACAACTTGCCCAGCGTCACACAAGCAGAAATTACAACCAGAGCTATCTGCCTTGTAATTGACACAGTGCTGTTTCCAAAGGGAGCAGTTAGAAGGAAAAGAGGGGTCCCAGCCCACTTTCAAATAAAGCCAATCCATTGCATTTCAAGTGGTAGGACTGGGCACTGATACAAGAACGCAGGGCAGCCCCAGTGGGTGGTGAACATGGCTCTCCATCGGCCCTAGCCCTTCTCGAGACACACATCCCTCCCTACATTTGACGCCTGAGACATGGTCCTTTCAGGCTTTCTTTTCTTTTCTTTTCTTTCTTTCTTTCTTTTTCTTCTTTCTTTCTTCCTTCCTTCCTTTCTTTCTTTCTTTCTTTCTTTCTTTCTTTCTTTCTTTCTTTCTTTCTTTCTATACCTTCTCCTTTCAAAATGAGATTCCATTCTTTCCCATCAAAGATTGGACCAATACCAGCGGGAATACCAGCCACATGGGCCAGGGAGGGGCCTGGGAGACAAGCCAGGTCATTGCTCAGAGGAGCCGGAGACAGAAGTGACCTGAGAAGTCCTGCCAATTCTAGGTAAGGACGGAGCAAGAAGAGCTCTGACAACACCAGACAAGCCATCGGTCAGACCTTAGATCCAAGGTGAGAGTCAGGGCAGAGACCGGAAACAGGAGTGAGGTCTTAGGTGTGAGCCCCAGAAGCAGGCTCTGAGACAAGGCTGAGTGTGAATGGTTTATTTGGGAGGTGGCTCTGAGAAGTAGCAATAGGGAAATGGGGATCTGACACAGGAGAGGAAGGAAGCGAATACAAGGTGTGTTCCTAAGATTATCATTTGGTGCAATTGGAGCTGATTGCACCAGGAAATTCTGGGAGACTACGTGCAACATGGCTCATGCAACATGGCTCCAAATTGTTCCCCCAGGGGCTAGGGAGCTGGGGTATTTGTCTACCGATGCCTTCACATAAATAGTTGAGGGCTGCTCCCAAGTGAGGTTAAGTCCCAGCATTTCAGCCCGCCCCACATACTCACGCTAAGCGAGCTCTTCCTGCAGCCTAGGAAGCCCGAAGGCAGAGTCTCACTCAGGTGCTTGCAGAAAAGAAGCTCTGATTGGGAGTGCCCGGGGATATGACCAGGCCAGAGCCAGAGCAAACAGTAAGGAGGAGGGAAAGAATGCAAGGACAAGGTGCAAGTCCTCAAGCTACAAAGGGAACAGAAGGACTGTGAGATCCCTGGTGCAGCCTGGCCAGTGACTGCAGGACACAGGGGCAGGCAGGCCTGGGGGTTTCAAGGGTCAGGGCTAGGCTGATGGGGAAGCAGCTACAACTGGCAATTCACCCAGGCCCCCTGTCCCTTGAAATCCTGCTCCTCGATCCCTTCCCTGTCCTAGGGATGGGCTGGCCACCAACCTGAGGATCAGACCCCAGGCGATGGAAGGGCGCCCTGCAAGTTTCTCTTGTCACCTTCGAGTTTCTCTCCCTGCCCCACTCCACTCTACAGGGCCTCATGAACTTGATCCCCGGGCCCAGGCAGGGTGATGTGACTGAGATGGTACCTCCTCTCTTTCAGCCCAAAACTAGTGCCTCACCCCCTGACAATGGCCCCAGAACTGTCACTGAAAATACTTGTGGCCAGGGCGAGAGGAGTCAAAGTGAGGATCTAAGGGAGGCATCTGGAATTTCACATTTGGAAAAGCCCAGACATTTACTGTAAACAGAGGTGCTATTTCAATTCTCTCACTCCCATTCTCCTTTAACCTTAGACTGAGGGAGGAATAAACCCTCTCTGCTTGGTAGACTGAATTCTTTAAAGAGCCACCTTGTCCTTTTTCAAATGTACTTTTTTCTTGTTGCTTGGGGCAGACATCAGGGGCCCACAATGGAGATTTGGTACCTTGGTCAGATGGCTCAAAATGCCAAAAGTTACCATGGGAATAGCGTGCTACCAATCATCTTTCCTGCTAATCCAGAAGTCAAATAAGTCTATGAAAGGCTTTTTTTTTCTTTCTAGAATTTCAGGCTCCCTGAGGACTAATTTCTCTGAGAGCTGCATTAAACTAATAGCACCATAAAAGGCCCATTGTGAGATATAATGGGTTTGCAGGACTTTCCTATAAAAATAATAAAAAGACTGCCAAAGGCAATTTCCAAAGGTCAATTATCTTTGTGTTGCTTGAGCTGAGTGGAGGTCAGTCCCAGAATTCCATTTGATGGGCATATTAATCAAAACGGGGCCTGCCCTACCCATCTGACCCCATCACTGTCAGAGAAGTCACAGGTTCTTCCTGATGCTGGTTGCCAGGAGGGGGCTCAGGGCTCCTTTTTTCCTGGGAAGAGACTGACCCACTACCACAGTGAATGCAAAGGTGGAGGCTGAAGTTTCCAAGGCAGAATGCAAGGGAAGAAAGCTACACCCTGAGCACAGGAAAGAAGACATGACACTTAGAGCCAGGCAGCCATGTGCCTGGCCACATGCACAGAGACTAGGCTAGACAGGGACCCTGTCCCCAAGGAGCTGGGGAAGTAGTTATGACCAGGTTATATTTGACCAAAACCAACTTTAGTTAGTTTTAGCAATAATGAAAAGTTTGCTCATAGATACAGATAACAGATTGGTGGTTACCAGAAAGGAAGGGGGAGGGAGGAAGAGCCAAATTGGGCAAAGTAGATCAATTATATGTTGGTGGATGGAAACTAGACTTGGTGGTATATACAGATGTTATACACTTGAATAATGTTATACACTTGAATCTTATAGGATGTTATTAACCAATATTACCTCAATTTAAAAAAATTGATTGAAAAAAAAGTTAACTAACCTAAGTGGGAATTTTAAGGGTGGCTGGATCCAAGGCCTCAAACAATGTCAACTCACTGATGAGAGAATGTTCTCACATCTCTCTCTCATCTCTTTTCCTCCCTCCATCCTTCACCCTCACTCCCTATGTCTATCTCTGCACTACCGCTCCCTGCTCTCAGACAATCTCCTTGTGGCAGGCAAGAAGGCATCAGGCTGACCTCCGACCATTTCCCCCATTGAGCTACCTCAGTGTAAAGAGACTTTTTAATTTATCAATTGCAGGAAAAACCTCTGGTTACCCCTGTTTGGATCATATGCCTACCCCTGGACCAATCATTGTATCCAAGGGGTTGCAAATATATGGTTTGCTCAGCCTGGGTCACATGCTCACCCCTGTGGCTAGGAGGTCTGGAGAGAGAGGACACATCACATATTGGATAATTAATCAGATCACATCCAGCAGGGGGAGAGGTGGTCCCCCAAAGGACAGGATGCTGGCAGACAAAACCCTGCCCACCCAAAGAAAGTAATCCAGCTTCAGAATGCACTCTACTGGTTAACTAGGTATTTTCATTCCAAATATTTCATTAATCTAGTCATCCCTCCTCTCTTCCATTCATTCATCCAGCCAGGCAGCTTGTTTATCTAGCAAGAGTGTTAGCTTTACAGAAACAAGTTTTTCTCCTTCTGGCCCCTGCTCTAAATAAAACCTGAAAAACAATTGCTCTTGCAGGGCCCTAAGATTCTGGAAGAATTCATTATTCTCAAGCCCTAGAGTCTGCAAGACTCAATAAGGATGCATTAAAAAGTATGGAAGGGCATACGCCAAAATATTACCAATGGCTATCTCTAAATAATATATATAGCTCCCCTTTTTTTCTTTATTGCATATCATTATTTTCTAATCTTTCTGTAATGAAAATGTAGTGCATGTGTAATTTTTAAAAGCAACAATAATGCTAAAAGCCTTTCAATCGCATTAATCTGATTCTATATGCACCAAGCAACCCTTTGGGGAATGGAACTGGTTTCCCGAGTCCATTTTGCTACTAAAGAGAGAGCAGACTGACCATCCTAAACACTCAGTAGCTGTGTCTTTCCATAAGAATAATACTCAGCCAGTTGGTTTATCAAGTCTTTTCTGAGTCCTGGACATGGAAATCTGCTCACAAGGTGCTGGCCCAGCAGCCAGCCTCCTCCGCATACCTCAGGGCAGCATCCAAGGCCCTGGAAGAGGAAAGTGTTTGCCTTCTCACAATAGCCCTGGGTGGCCAGCCACATCTGCAGCGGCTGGAGGCCACAGAGCCATTACTCATTAGCAACCAAGTAAAAGCCAGGGCATTTGTATCATCTACAGGAGGGGTAGTCTCTTGATGCAATCAGTGACCCTTCACCTTGGACATGACAGGTGGTGCCCTTCATGGGAATTGTGGCAGAAATGTCCCAGCTGGGGTCAGGGGCTCCATAAAGAGTCATGTCTGTGTTGGCAATAAAAGCGGAAATTATCAGACCTTTAATATAGCGTAAACTTAGATCTTAATATTTTGAGTAGGCTCAAAGTGTGTGGGTATAGTACAGTACTTTTCACGGAGTCTCTTGTCACACAGGTAAGAAACAGATATATACAGTATGTTGGTCAAAAGTACTTTAAACTTTTCTACCCAGACTCACCTTAGAAGACGTAGGATTACTGATCGAATGAGGGATACAACTTTTAAAGGATGTTGGTGCTTCTCAATGTGAAACTGTCAAATGATTGAATACCAAGCTACATATATAATGTTCACATGGACTCTGAATCTATTTACCAAGGACAGGGCTAGTGATCAAAACTAAACTAACATTCACTATTAATTACATTTTTTACTATTCCTCTCCTAAGATTTCAAGCAGTCCCTTACCACATCCCTGTGAGTTTTTGAAGGTGGGGAATGAATAAATCTAGTAATTGGAAGAATCAGAGTTTACCCAAGTTTGTTTTGTCTCCATCCCACGCCTGCTCCCAGTGCCCCTATGCACCCTTCTCAGCAACACCGCACCTGTATGTGCACACAGCGTGCACGCCCATAGGCACCACATGTGTGATAAGCTTGTGCAATGCTCAGGTGCCGCATTTTCTGCATTGATTGCATATTAATATGCAGGCAGTGGAAAGGAATGCAATGTGAGGAAAACTCCAACAAGAAAGGAAAATGGAAGGTAGAGTTAACTCCACAAGAGAAAAATCAATTTAACTTAACCCGTCCTCCTTCCCGATGTATAGAAAGTAGCAGCTGAGCAGTGGAATCTGGACGGAGTTGGCCGTCTCTGACTTAAATACAACCTCTTCAGAGGAAATTTCCTGAAATGTCAGGTGGGCATAATTCTAAAACGAACACTAAACATCAGCAGGGAAATAAACCCTGCAGTTATAAATCCCCCGAGGAAAGAGTAAAAAAATGGCTCTGGCTAGATAACACACCAATATCCCAGAAAGACAAACACAAGCCTAAGTTGCCGCCTGCTTTAAAAAAAAAAGAAGTAGCAACAAATTCACTGCGCTAGTTGGCCGAGTCCTGCCTATTAATGCCTGGAAAGTTACAGGGCCCCGGGGCCTGTTCTCAGATACTGTTCTCTGGGAGAGGTGCCGGCCAAACTGGGTTTATTTCTTCTAATGCTCGGACTGGGGGCGAGTACAAATCTTTCTTTAGAGGTTCATAGAAAACAAGACTGGCTTATGGTGAGTCTGGCTTTTCTGTTGCTTTCCTTACAATAACAAGAGGATTTGGAAACACACTTGGGTTTATGAAATATAAATCCTGCTAAAATCTGTAGAAGTTAAGAGGACGTGAGGGTTCTTTGGAGAAGAAAGCAGAACCTGTGTCAGGCTGCACTGAGCAATGTTCTTTCTTGTTGGAGATATTGACAAATCTCCAGGTCTTCGGCAAGGGGAGCTGAGACTAGGAAACTCATTTCAAATAATATCTCATGTAGGCGTCTGAGCCAAAATACGATGAAAGTCATTAATTTCTTTTTCTGCTAAGCCATCAAGCACAAGTGGAATAGTTCTCTCCTTTTCTTATTTTGGTCTGAAATCTGTTCAGAATAAGAGCCAAGATTCCTGTTCTAAATTTTCAGAGAATGGCACAAAATTGTTCTTTTTCTTTCTCCTTAACCAAAACAACTAGGTGTGAACAAAACTGTCACTTAACATGGTAATTAGTACAGGGAAATGTAATTAACTGCCACAAACCTTCCTTTCTCATCTCAAACATCGATGACGCCAAAGAGATCAACGTCTATATCACAGATAGGATAATAAGCCCACCTAATGGATAGGATGCTTTACCTGCCTTGATTTGGCAACAGGATGTCCCAAGTTAACCATCCATTGATTTTTCCAAGGCCTCTTCATAGATGAAGAGAGTCCACAGAGGCAAAATGCTTCCAGAGGTAAATCTTCACATCTGCAAACATAAACAGCCTTATAACAGACCATTTAACTTTCTGTAACAACATATATAGGGGTAACACAAGTAAGGCAGCCAAAAGCTGACCCTGGATTTGAGAGCAAAGCTAGAACAATCTCTGATGGTCACAAACTAGACAGCCAGCACTCATGTATTTAACCACCTACACCAAAAACCACACTGCCATCCGGCGACATGGGGCCCTATAACAAAAAAGATTAAAATACCACCTTTAGCAGGCTGTGTTTAGATGAGGTTGTACAAATTTATACTACACCTGGCTTTCCATTTATTACAAGAAAGCAAAGGCTGTTCGATCAGAAAATAAAATCCAAGCGTGCAGTTTAAGCATGCTGCTTCGTGTAAGCATGCTGCTTGTTTAACTGGATCATTTCATCACCACAACCAGCCCTTTCTCTCTGCATCTAAAACAGAACACAAGCTTCTGGGGGCCCCATTACCTTCTCCCATGGCCCACCTTCCTCCTTACATCTGTCTATTCTCACCCTCCCCTCTCGCTTACATACATGAGTCAATTCACTGTAGTCTTTGCTTCCTATTTTTTTTTAAATTGGGAACTTTAATGTGATCCTCCCTGTATAATCAGTTATAAAGTATAATTACTTATTTATAAGTAGAATCACCATTCCACTAAGTTTATTCATTTCTTCAGGAAAAATGGGGTTGCATAATATTTGAGTTGGGAGTGCTTTTTCCAATGTCGTCAGTTCTGGGCTCTCTCTGGGACACAAATCCTGTCTTGAAAAGCCTCATTCATGATCTTCTCCCTCTGCTTAAACACTTCAGGTAGAAAGAAGGTCACCATGTGTGAGGTAACCTGTTGCATTGACAGGCTGCAAACAGCTGTAGACTTACATTTGCTGGAGACTGTCTCCTACAACTTGAGATGTTGATACTGGTTCCACTCTCAAGGGCTTGTGGACGAAAAAGGGGCCACATGCTAACCTGACTAACTCAGAAAAGGCCTGTGTGGCAGCCTTGCAAACTCAAGAGACCTGAAGTAACCACAAAGGATGGTAGGAAATGAAAAACTTTTAATTAAAAAGCAATGTATAGTGGGTAGTCATGTCCTAGGCCATTATCTTCCTGACAAAGTCAATCTTTACCTTAAATGAGCCTATTGTCTTTTTGCATCTAAGATAACATGAAATATCAGGGTAACTTGCAACTTCCCTTTTTCCAGACCCCTCAGGGCAACCAAATGCACCAGGGCACCACAAATTCCTTCATTGTTATTATTATTGTTATTATGTTAATTGTTGACTGTTAACTATTCTGTACCCATCTAAGTAAAAGAAGTATGTGTCTATCATTTTACTTTTTATTCAATCCCAGAGGTTCCCTCCCCCCCCCTCTTTGCTTTCTCCCGCCTCCCTAATCTATCACTAAAGTAACCCACTTATGCCTTCTCCTTTGATTGTAATGTATAAAAAAAGGTGAAAAACTGCCATTCTCCGGAGCATTATTCCAATATGTTGAGATTCTGTTTCCCGGCAATTGTCAACAGTTTGGCTCAAATAAACTCACAAAAATTCTTTACTGGTTTGAGTGTTGTTTTTTTACACTAGAGTCTTGTCTAGAGAATACGTCAACTCCTTCTCACTAAATGGTCCCTCAATCAACTAGAGACAGCAATTTCATCAGACACTACAAAAGCCAAAAGTCAAACCAGGAGGCTCTTGGAACAGTGGGGAACCAGAGTGTGGCTCACCCGAGGGGATTGGCAGACCTGGCACCACGTGACTATTGTCATAGATAAAGACCCAATGCTGCCAGATCTTTCAATTTCTAAGAGAAGCATGAAATCTGAATTTGTACATAAAATGTCCCAGTTTTTGAAAGTTGACAACCAAGCCAGAAGATATTTTTAAACACCATGTAGCCCAAATGAAACTCATCTGGAAGCCAGATCCAAACTACAGAACATAAGTTGGAATCTACTCCTCTACAACCTTCTCTCCTTGGCACTAGAGGCGTGTGGTTTAGTTGACAATGACATATGTTGCTTGGTTTGCCTTTTTATTTTTATTGCCCTACGCACTCGCCTGCAGAGACTGTTAAGTGTCTTCTTGCTGAGAGCATATAGTTGTATTTACCTGGAAGCTTTCTTTTTTAAACCATTCAAACCAAACTAATTCCTCATGCAAGTCTGCCCACATGAATACAAGTCAGATGGCTCTAAGTTACTTAGATAATTAGCCAATATCATTAGTCAGACATCTATGTGTGGCCTTAGAAAATTCATTTAACCTCTCTGAGCCTCAATTTCTTTATTTGAAAACTGGGATAAAAAATATTTTCCTTGGTGGAACTTAATTACTATCATTCCAGGTTGAGGTTGCACTGAATTAGTGACCTGCTTCCAAAGAAAATAAATATGAAAAGTGAAAAAAAATAGTAACTTTATACTAGAGAAACCTGGCAAACACTAACTTACCCAAGTGATAAAGGAGATCATCACCTGTGATGTCATGTAGTGATCATGTACCCCTGAGACGAAGGGATAAAAGGGCACTTCACCTCTGTGGTAGTCTTCCCCTAAAAAACAACTCCAATTTAATCATGAAAAAAAAATCAGTTTCATATTGAAGGTCATCTACAGGATAGTGATTCAAGGAAGAGGAAGTTGCCCGTTGAATCAAATGTTGTTGAGTGTATAAGATTAGGACAGGAGAATTTCTATTTAAAACTTTCCAGAGATATAAAAGAGAAGAGAGAGGGGATTGGGTCAGTTTGAGCAAAATGAGAATGAGGAAAAGCTCAATGTTATGATAAGGGGCATGATAGGATCAGTTCAAGTCTTGCCTCTGAAAATGAAGCTCCATGACCCAGGAACCTTTCTCTCTCACTAGTGAGGCCATGTGGGTCTGAAGACGGGTTTCTTTCAAGGAGGTGCTACTGTATGTTAAAGCAGCCATTCTCAGGCTGGCTGCCACCTGGGAGCTTTAAAAAATCCCATTGCTCACATCACACCTGGGCCAATAAAATCAGAGTCTCTGGGAGGAGGACCCAGATATCAGTATTTTTGAGAGTTCCCCAAGTGATTACCACTTGCAACCAAGTTTGAGAACCTGTTGTCTCTCTCCCAAGATTCTGGGATATGGCATGGGCATGAGGGTGTTTAAAAGCCTTTGTGATGGTGGCTATTACTGTTATTTTCACAGTATTATGTTCCCTTACATCATCACAATGGGAAGGAGGAAAAGGAATTGTCTTTCTTTAAATACTAGTAGAAGAGAACAATGTTATTTTGAAACTAGAGGAAAGAGTTCCTGGCATTGTCTCAAATTAAGTGTAAGAAAGACTAATCACTTATGGAAAGAGACAGAATTGGCACAATATACTTTAACAGGCATTTAATCTTCTAATACCTATTTAAAGAAAATAATAGAAAGCTCCACAGTCCATAGAGGACTCTTGATCATATCCATTCAGACAGCAGTTAAGCAGTTTTTATAATGTTTATTATCCATTCCCTTGACCACTTAAAAACATTTTAAAACTTTCCTGGCCATTATTAGGAGTAAGGAGGTGATTATCAGATAATAATAATGAAAGCTGACATTTGGGGGGCACTTACTATGTGCCAGGTACTGTGCAAGTAATCACATGCGGCCTCCTGTAATCCTCATAACAATTCTATCAGATGGGTGCGTTATTATGCCCATTTTACAAATGAGAGTCCAACGGCTGGAGATGTTACTTACGTTGTCTGAGAGCAAACATCTGTAATTGAAAGGGTATGGATTCAAATTTAAAAGTCTGCCTAGTCCCCAAACCAATGTGCTGTTAACCACTAAGCCATCCCATCTACTTGCAATATTCCATTAGACATGAAACGGTTGTAGGGAAATATGGAGGAATTAGCCTTAGAGAAGGCAGTGACATGCTCTCTTGCTTGATAGAATAAAAGAGAAAATGGGAAAAGAATGTAAAGGAATTCAGAAGTGAAGAGGAGAAAAACGCAAAAATCCTAAAATTTATAGGCCTTTACATTTCCTAAAGTGCTTAACATTGTAAATTATATACAGTAGAAACTCAACACATATTGTTGACTGAATGTTCTTTCAATTGTCATTGTATCATTAAATGAGAAATCTTAATGGAAACAGTTGATTTGTCAAAGGCTCAGGTTCTAGAAGCTTTTTGTTCTTTCCAGTTCTCATACTTATTACAGCTATATTGTTGGTACAAATATCTTAGAAAATATAAATATTAGAAAGAAGGGAGGGAGGGAGGAAGGAAGGAAACATTCTTTCTTCCAGTAAGGAGCCAGCTAATAAATAGAGAAGTGGTAGAGTAAGAAAATCACCATTTGGCAAAATATTGTAATTGCTGTTGATTCAAGAAAGAACCATGGTGCTAAAACTAGTGGGTGAAGTCTCAAATTGTTTATCTCGTAGATATTTATTATTACAATGGATGAAGAATAAATTTGCAATGGAGAAACATAAAAGATACCACCTTAAACAAACTATTAAACAATGAGATTTACCATCTGCCTCCTGATATGATGCATTGAGAGCTCAGCATCACTTCTATGATATTCCTGCCAAAAGTGTATGACCTAAATGTAACCATACACAAATATAAACAAAATTGAGTTAAGTTTAAAAATAATCTTCAATACCATGAAATACAAAGTCTCAAGATCTGTCCCAGATTAAAGGGGTCTAAAGAGATAAGACAATTGAATATAACAAGCTGTTACGTTTTTACATTTGCTATAAAGAACATAACTAGGACAACTTGTAAAATATCAATAAAGTCTATAGATTAGAAAACACTATTATGTCAACGTTAATTTTCTGAAGTTGATTTTATCGAAATTATGTGACAGAGTTCCTTGTTTTTAGAAAATATGCTTTGAGGTATTTAGGCTTACAGAGGCATCATCTCTACAACTTACTCTTAAATGGGCTCAAAAAATAGATGAATGAATAAAGCACATGGAGTAAAACAAGGTGACCCAAACCAGGAGAAATATTCAGTCAATAGAGATAACCATAAATTACAGAGATGATGTAATTAATAGGATTTCAAAACAACTAAATGTGCTCATGGATGTAAAGAAAAGCATGAACATAGAGAGGAGAGAGATGAAATATATACAAAGTAAGCAAATGAAGCTTCTAAAGCTGAAAAATATAACATGTGAAATTTTAAAATGTACTGAATGAGGTTTAATCACAGAGTAAACAATGCACAAGGAAATATTAGGAAAACACTAAGACATAGCAACAGAAACTCTTCAAAGTGAATCACAAAACAGTAACAACAAAAAGATTAAAAATAAATAGAGGAATCAATGGCTATAAAATATTATCAAACTGCCTAACATAAAAGTAAAAGGAATCCCAGAAAGAGGGTGTGCACACAAAAATTTTTGGAAGAAATAATGGCTAATTTTTTTTTCAAATTTTATAACAATTATAAGTCTAGAATCTCAATGAATCCCAAGCAGGATAAACATTTTAAAAAAACAACATACCGAAGCACATCATAATCAAATCCTAAAAATCTGTTTTAAAGGACAAATTTTATAAAGCAAAAAACATTCAGGGGAACAAAGATAAGAACACTGCAGCCTTATAATCAGAAATAATACAAATCAGAACAATTATAACAAAGGAGAGGTTGGTAAAAGAAGACAAACTTTCAGTTGTAAGGTGGAAAAGGTCTAAGGATGTAATGTATTACATGGTGACTATAGTTGATAACAATATATTGTATAATTGAAAGTTGCTGGGAATAGAATTTAAGTTCTACTCACCCGTCACAAAAAGTGTTAACTCAATGGGAGTAATCCTTTTACAATGTATACATATATCAAATCATCCCATTGTATACATATATATCTTATAAAATTTTGTCAATTATATCTCAATAAAGCTTTAAAAGCTCAGTATAGAAACAGACTATAAAAGAATTACAATGAATGAATGGGACAAATAGAAAACAAACAGCAAGATGGTAGACCGAAATGAAATAATATTGATAATTACAATTGAAGGGTAATTGATCTAATCCCTTCAATTAAAAGGGCAAGATTATAATACTGAACTTTTAAAAAAAGCAATATCCAACTATATCCACAATGGATGAATTTTAATATAAAAATACCAATAGCTTAAAAGTAAAAGGATGTGAAAAGATATAATATGAAAACACAAATAACATTAAAGCTGGAGTGACTATATTAATATAAGACAAAGTCAACTTTAAAACAAGCAATATTATCAGGAATCAAGATATTTCATAATAATAAAAGGGTCAATGTATCAAGAAGACATAATCTTAATGTCTATGCACTAATTTCTAAGCTTCAAAATACATGTAGCAAAAACTGCTAACAGTAAAACAGTAGATAAAGCTACAATCATATTTGGAGATTTAATACTCCATGTTTAATAATTAATAGGACAAGTAGACAGATAATCAGTAAAAATTTAGAAGACTTGAGTAATACTAGCAACTACCTTGACCCAATGGACATTTATATAACACTCCACCCAACAAAAGAAAAATAAACCTTCTTTTTAAGTGCAAATAGAACAAGCACCACCAAGATAGTCCATATTGTGGCTTATAAAACAAGCCTCAATAAATGTGGAATGATTCAACGCATACAGCAAGCATGTCAAACTCGTGGCTCGCGGGCCGCAGGCCTCATACTTGGTATACAGGGACATGTTTTCTGATGACAGCGAATTGAATTAAAAATCAGTAACAAAAAGATATCTGGAAAAGCACCTAAATGTTTGAAAATTTAAAGACATGATTCTAAGTAGTGCATGAGTCAAAGAAACGGTAATAAAAGATAAGTAGAAACAAGTTAAACTGAACCATAATGAGAAACCACATATTAAAATGTGTGGGAGGCATTTAAAGCAGAGCTTAGAGGGAAATATATAGCTTTAAAGGCTATATTAAAAATAAAGGAAAAGACTAAAATCAACTGACTACCTAAGAAGCTATAAGTAGAAGAGAAAATAAAAGAAAATTTAATCCAAAGTAAGTAGCAGGGGAAAAAATACTATTAAGGCAGAAATCAATGAAAAACAAAAACCTGGCAGTAGAGAAAAATTAATGAAACAAAAAGCTGGTTCTTTGGAAAGATCAATAAAATTTTACTGACAAACTCCTAGCTAGACTTTCAAAAGAAAAAAGGAGAGATGATTCAGATTACTAATATCCAGAATGAAATAAGGGACATCTGTCCATATTCTAGCAATGCTAATGGTAGGAATAGGATATTTTCAACAACTTTATGTCATTAAACTCAGCACGTAGTAATACACAAATTCCTTGACAGACCCAAATTATCAAAAGCAGCACAAGATGAAACAGAATATCTGAATAACACTATATCTATTTAAACCATCCCATAAGAAAAAATTTAATTTCAGATGAGTTGACTGCTAAATTATATCAAATATTTAAGGAAGAAATAATTGCAATTATACTCAAAGCATTTTAAGAAATAGTAGAGGAGCATTTCCCAACTCAGTTTGAGGCCAGCAGAAACTTGATACCAAAACTAGACAAAGGCATTACAAGAAAAGTACGGACCAATAAACCCCATGAACATAGTTATAAAAGTCCTTAACAAAATGTGGTCAAATCTAACTCAACAATACATAAAAATTGTATGTTGTGACCAAGTGGGGTTTACCCAAAGACTGCAAAATTAGTTTCATATTTAAAAATCAAAGTAATTCATATGTGGGATATAATGATCAACATAATTTGATAAACAAGCATAGATCCAGAGACAAATGGCAGGGGAGTAGGGGGTTAGAGAGCAACCAAAGGACTTGTATGCATGCATATTAGCATAACCAATGGACACAGACACTGGGGCGGTGGGGGCTTGCCCAGGGTGGGAATGGCTGGGGGGAGAGGGTCAAGTGGGGAAAATATGTAAAACTTTAGACAATAAATAAATAAATAAATAAATATCAAAGTAATTCACCATGTCAATAAGAGGAAAAACATATGATTATTTCAACCTATGCAGAAAAAGCATTGGCAAAATTCCATATCTGTACATGATTAAAATCTCTAGCAAATAATGGAGAAGCAGGCTTCCTCAACCTAACTAAAGGCATCTATGAAAATTCTATAGCTAACCTCATACTTGATGATGAGAGACTCAAACTCCCCTGACTCCTACCCCCCAAAGATCAGGAAGAAGGCAGAGATGTTGCTCTCAGCATTTCAATCTAACATTGTGCTAGAAGTCCTGGCCAGTGCAAGTTTGGAGATTATGAACAAAGAAACAAATAATAGAAAGCATACTGATTAGAAACAAAGAAAAACTGCCTTTATTTGTAGAAAACATGATTATGATCACAGAAAATCCTAAGTAATTCCAAAAGAAATTGAAAAACAAATGAATTTAGCAATGTCATGAGATACAAAAATTAATTGTATCTCGATATACTAATAAAAATGATACTTAAAATACCATTTACAATAACATCAGAAAATGAAAAATAGGCATAAATTTAACAAAATATGTGCAATATCTATACACTGAAAATTACAAGAAGGAGCTGAAATTTTAAAAAGGTCTAAGTAAGTGGGGACATGCATACCATGTTCATGGATTAAAAGTCTCAATATTGTTAAAATGACAATGTACCCCAAAGGGATCTATAGATTCAATGCGATTCTAACCAAACTCCCAGAGGCTTTTCTGTAGAAACTGACAAGCTGATTTTAAGCTGTATACAGATATTCAGAAGACCTAGAATAACAAAAATAATTCGAACAAGGAGAAAAAAGTTGAGTGTTTTATGCCATCCAATTTCAAAACTTATTATATAGTTATTGTTATCATGATAGATAGATATAAAACTACAGAGACTACTCAAATACATTCAACTGATTTTCTACAAATGTGCCAAGGTAATTCAATAGGAAAACGACTCTTTTCAGCAAATGAGGCTGAACTACTGGTTATCCATATGGAACAAAATTGAACCTGTACACTAATCACATACCTCACATAAAATTAACTCTAAATGGATCATAAATCTAAACATAAAAACTAAAACTATATTAAAACTTCTAGAGAAAAACACATTAAAAATTACTACTGTCTTGGAGTAGGCAAAAATTACTTAGGACAAGAAAAGTACCAACAACACAAGAAAAATAAAGATAAATGGGACCTTATTAAAATTTAAAATGTCTGGCTCTTCAAAATATACTGCTAAGAAAATAAAAAAGTCAGCCATAGACTCAGTGAAAATATTTGTAAGAAATATACCTGACAAAGGTTTTATATCCAGAATATACAAAGAACTTTTACAATCTAATAAGAAGATTAAAAATGGGCAAAAGATTTAGACACTTCACAAAATAAGACATATAAATGTCCAAAGTATATGAAAAAAAAGTTTAACATTGTTAGTTATCAGGAAATATAAATTTAAATCACAATGAAATATCACTGTATATCCAAATAAAATGGCTTTAAAAATACTGACAATACCTAATATGAACAAAGATTGGAATAAGTGGAGCTCAAACACATTGTTGGTAGGAAAGTAAAATGGTTCAATCAGTTAGGAAAACACTGGCAGTTTCTTATCAAGTAAATACACTTACCCTTTGATTCAGCAATTTCATAAGCTCAGTATTTACTCAAGAGAAATTATAATACCTGTCCACATAATGACTTATATACGAACGTTCATAACAACTTGATTCTTAATAGCTAAACATCAGAAAAAACCTGACTTCCCATCAACAGGTAAGTCAATGAACAAATTGTACTATGTCAATATAACAGATTATTATTCAGCAATAAAAATGAATGAATATATATGCAACAACATGGGTATATTTCAAAAAATTTATAGCTACATGAAAATAAAAGCCAGGCACAAAAGAGTACATAATGTATGATTCCATTTATCTGACGTTCTAAGACAAAAATATATAATGACGAAAAACAGATCCGTCGTTGCTTAAACTGGGTGGGGACTGGGAATATTGACTGCCAAGAGGCATGAGGGCATTGTGGTGGTGGTGATAATAGTTGGGTATATGCATTTGTCAAAACTTACCAAAATGTACACTTAAAATACTTTAATTATATGTAAATTATATCTTTGATTTTTAAAAATATATCTATATATACTCATTTTAAATGTCCATTAAGATACCCTCAAAATTATAAAGCAGTAGCTTTGCATAGGTGATATTCAAAATATTTAACAATTGGGGATTATAATATAAGCACCAAGTAATTAAAACAAATTGTAGGTATGAGCAATTGGTATAGCTAACTCATGTGAATGAGACAACTATTAACTCAGAAAAACCATAGTTACCAATAGGTGGTGAGATTATTGATGTCCTCTTTCTTCTCTTTGCTTATCTGTATTTTCTAATTGTCTATCCATATTTTTAATCAGGTACTTTAAAATAAGGGGGAGGGAACCTATTTTTAATTATAAAAAAGAAAAATGGTGCCCTGTTGATATCACATCTTATACTGTTATAAAATTTTAATGGGTCTCAAAACCCTAATGGAACTTTTAAATAATAGATATGAGAAATGGTATACTAAAACAGCATTGAATTGGAAGTTAAAAATGGATGATGCCATAAAAATATTTCCCATCTACTATAAAGAAAATAGTGAGATGTATTTTTAAACTATTTTACCATTTTAATATTTTAAAATGCCCTCCCTCAGCTCCTGTTCCAACTAGATCTCCATGTAATTGATTATGTTTAAGAGAGAGATAATATCTTTCCTTAAATTGTCCAGCCTCTGAAATACCATACTGCTCAAAATTCATTACATAGTATTTTCCAAAGGGTATCAGAGGCTAGGTCAAACTTCAGAATCTCGCTGAGCAAACCAAGAAATCAAATGATAATTATCAACCCTGGATAAATTTTTATAGCAAAATTACAGCTCTTGACAAGGAAAGTTGCTGCCATCTCCTCCTAGCATGACTACCACCATCTCTCTGGCTTATCACAGCAACAAACCTTTGCTCTGAGCAGTTTCTTCAGAGGTAAGCACCATAAAAGCCTCACTATAAGAGCCATCGCTGAGATGCTCTGATCAGCAAATAATGACCAGGCAGTTCCCTTTATCATGTCTCTCTCTATCAACAGAGAAACTATACCAGCTCCCCAGTAGCCCAGTAGAGAGTCAACGGCTGGTTTAGCAACATGAGTTCTTTCAGAAACTTTGCAAACCCCAGGGTAAAATGATGCTACTGTACAATCTCTTAATGTCGCTCTACAGTGCAGCTCAAATTTGTAATTTTAAAAGCACCTCATCCCACTGTGAGATCACAGTTATCCTTAATGATTTGCAAATCTCAGTGTTTTTAACAGCTCATTTTTGTACTGTGGCCACAGTGGTAACACCTGCACCTAAACAGTTATTGCTTATAATACCCTGGGCTCTCAGGATGTGCAGTAAATGAGAGGCAGCAGCAGTATCTTCTACTTTTTCTAACCTTAATTTATTTCTGCATTTGAAATAAGCATATTGAGCCCATAGAGCAGCCATGTCAGCTCCCAGAGCCCATGCCATCTTAGCTCATGGAACAGCTGTCACCAGCAGAGGCTGACCACCCTGCTCCATTACATGGAGAGAAACAAGAAGATGGTAGCTCAAGGCCACTCGTGTCTTTCCCTCTGGAAGCTCTGTATATTAACAAAAATAAAAATAAGTATACAGAAGTTTTCATGAGACACCCAATATGGCATTTTTGCGAGATATTCAACTATAAATTTCATGAACAAATACTGCTTCACCCAGACATATTAGTGTCATTCATCCTCTAAATAAGCATTAGGATCACCTCTATCATTGATATAATAAAGCATTATGTAACGATGTTTCTTATCTAGTTTTAAAACATTAGGTATCTCTTACGTCATAACAATGACGGTTTTGTATTCAACAACTATGTGCCTAACATTGTTGTATGCTTACATGCATTAACTCATTTAATTCTCAAAAGAACTCATTTTTCTGAAGTCAGGATTTGAACCCAGCATCCATCTCTGGAGTCTTTGCCATACTGGGATAGATCAAGAATCATAGGCCCCATTTCCCTAGAGAAGTGACCTTTTTATAGTTACCAAGGACTCAGATGGATTGGCTATCCTTCAAAATGTCCCAAAGCAGTTGGTAAAATATCCAGTGTTGTGCATATTATCATAACTGCCTTGCTTACCTGCAAAAGCTTTTGTCTCAACAGAATATGGTTGGCTCTGTGGGAAGATAGCACCAGTGATTTTCAAACATAGAAATGGCCCCACTGTGATCCTGTAGGTTTAAAGTGCTCTCAGCAAATTCTCTAGGGAACATACCCATTCGCCACAGCTGATGGTCACACCTCACCACAGAGAGGTCAGCTACATGGAGGTTGATTTCTCTCTATAATTCTCCCTCTGGAACCATTGGGGAGAAATGGAAGACCCATTCCCAAGCCCTTAATCACTTGCACTTCCCAACAGTCGTCCCTTTGTCCGTCTGAGGCCACCCCCAGGCTGCCAGACCCTGCTTTGCCCACACACTGGAAGAACCAGAAGGATCCCTTCAGAGCAGTCCTTGGTCAATGACCAACAACATGAGGCATATGAGCACCCCAGCTCCCTCACCCCTGATGGCGACAACTCTGAGATGTTATTACACTGTCTTCAGAGTTCCCTGCAAGATCCGGCCAAAGTCCCCAGCATTGCACTGGACTTGACATTGCACCCTCGCTGGGTTCTCCTTCCCTTCCCAGTTCCACTTCCCCACTCTTACTGGGATTTCTAAGATCCCTTCATAATAAATCACTTTCATGGCCATCATAGCCTGGGGTCTGCTTCTGGTGTCAACTGAGAGAGACAGCCGAACATGCAGAAGATGCCTCTGCAGTCCCAACTCTGTATAATCTGAACCAGCATCTTGGGTCATTAGTCATCTGCTCCTCTCAGTGGAAACCTTCGTCCTGTAAAACAAATGGATGATCCACTGCACGGTCCTTGTTCATTCCTGAGCTTACTCCTCAATAACTTTTAAAAATTACAGAACTCAAGTTATTGTGAGAGAGATGGCCAGAGTGTCCTCGCATAATATTACGGAGGGAACGTTGAATGTTTTCCATCTAACTGTGGCTTCAACGAAAAGAAAATACAATGGATTCAATAGCTCAAAAACGCTGACGGCAGCTTATGAAGCCAGATCCCTGTTCTATGTAACTCCATTCTGCAACAGTGAGGTAGAAAGGAGAGCCTTGAGAAGAATACCAGCCCAAATCCCTCTTTTCACAGTCTTGAAAAGGAACCAAATGCTTACGTTAAACATTTCTCACAGAACCTCTAAACCTTACTTACTTTGCCAAAGTAAAGACCAAAATCTCTACAAATACTCCTTTTTAATTTTTATGATGAATATTTATTATGTCTCTTTGCAATAGATTTTCATACCCCAGGCCTAAAAAGGAATTCCACATAGAAATCATTCTGAAAGCGATTAACATTATTTAATTGTAAGTATGAATAATTAAAATAGATTCTTACTAATAAGAATGCACTGCATTTCAAAAATGTTTTTTAAAATATAAAATGTCTTCAAATGCACCCATGTCTCATAACAGAGAAATAAAGGCCCACAACTTCGTGCGTACGGAGTGGCTAGATATGATGCATTTCATATCAACCAACGCACGTGGTCGTAACGAAAGACCTGCTTCATGCCATGGGTCAGCCTAACTGAATAGATATAATTCCAAGCTGTTCCTATCCATGTGGACCGAGTAGAATGTCGTCACTCTTATTTGTACATGACTACACATGTTCTTTCCATCCTGTAATCTAAGCACTGATTTCTGTAAATTCCTAGGGAGTTTGAAAGAGACTTCTCCAAAAGGTTCCAGAGCAAATGTCATGAGCTGTTCAACTGGACCCAGCCAGCAGCTTCGAGTTAGGATTGCACTTGGGGTGACTTGCTGAGGGGAAATCCACCCCCAGTAAAACGAGGGCCAGTTGGTTTGCCCACTGGGATGGCGACATCCATGGATGTTTTGTCCTTGTGTCTGTAAGAGAGGAGGTGAGAGTTAACCTCCTGAACATGGTTTTCCTCTTTTAAGTCTGGCGTTCTCTAAGTTCACAGGGTGAAAACTGCTTTATTAAAGCTCCAGTTTTAGACAAGGTAGTTGTTTAAGATCTAATTGGGTGTTTGCTGGTAACACATAGACTTAGGGAAAGACACAATTAAATCTTCCATCCTAATGGGTAGACGACCTCATTATAACTCAAGCACTATGAACTTAAGGCTCCTCTCATTTGTAATCCCCTTCCTGTTTTATAAAACACTGGTTTAGTTCCACAGATCAGAAGAATCTTTCTCTTGGCTCAATGATAATGATTCATTCATCATTTATCAACTTTTATATTCAAAGTACCAGTACTAACATAAATATTTACCACACAAAGGTATCTTCATCAAACTTGGGCATTTATAAAAGCAAGTTATCCTGTAGCTTTACACAAGCAGCAATTATTATTAAAGAGTTTAAGATGCAAGAAAAGCCGGGAAAGATAAATAAGATAGTACATTTAGCAGTAAAGGGAGTTCTACCATAAAGTCTACAATGTATCTTCTATATAAAGCTCCTTTAAATACACACACCCATAGCACACATACACATACCACACATATACGCACACATATTTAGGTTTCCTACAGAGGTACCTTAAATTTACACAAATTACCTATTGTGTAATTAGGGTTCTTATGAAAATCAACTCCGGAATCCCTTTTTAAAATAAAAATTAAGCAAACTACTAAGACCAAAACCAATTATATTTGACAACTAGGAATGACTTACTTGAGGGGAATAAACCCACATTTTGCAAAAAAATCTGACTGGTACTTCAGACTCTAGACCAGCCTCAGAGGCCCAGTAGGGGAGTCGGGGGCAGATGGGTAGGGGTACAGGTTGGGACCGAAGCATGATAAAAAGGGTGTTTGGAGGGGAAAAACAAAAGAAGGCAAAAAGGTAAAAATGATATGAGTTATTTTATAAAGTGCATGTGTGGGGAGAACATCTACAGAAATTATTCTAAATTATTCCATTTGGAAAGAACCTGTAGAGGATTGGTTCATCAATCCAGCCATCTCTTAGCAGAGTTGATTTCATTATTATAAAAAAAAAAATTCCTCCCTAAATAGAACAAAATGGAGTGGACCCAGCAAAGCAGATCCAGCAAAGCGGATTCCTTCCAGCACTCTGGCAACTGCCTTCCTCCTGACTGTAGCTACATGCAGGCAGCTCTCCTCTCCCCCTCTCCCCTCCCCCGCCCTTTCTGGCCTTAAATAACCCCATTTTTCCTCTTTGAAGGAACTTATGCTTAAAGGCTTCTCACTTGGCCTAAGCTGACTAATGGGAATAATGTCTCCTTTATATTCCCCTTTTCATGTATTTATAATTCTCTTCAGCCGTTCTCCTTCCGATCTAAACCACGTCAGCACTTTTGTTTTTGCCTGGGCTTATTTTCCTTCAGCCCCTTTCATAGATTTTTGCAGTTTCTCCTCGGAACTCATCTCTCTGTCTACCTCCAGTTTACAGGTCACCAGCTAAAAGGAACCACCAGTGACACTCCAACCAGGTCAGAGTGGCTGCCAGTAACGAGCACATAAGGGCAAGAGAGGACAGGTAAAGTCAAAGATTCTGCTAGAGCAGCACTGATAAGACTTTCATGCTGAGGGAGTACCTCTGTACCTAGGCAGTGTCCACTAGACCACTGAGCCGTGGAAATGTAACTAATGCAACTGAGGAACTAAATGTTTAATTTTATTTCACTGTCATTCGTTTCCATTTAAATAGCTACAGGTGGCATATGGCTGGAGCCCTGAAGTTCTGGCAGATGGCAGTTGGGAAGGGCTGAGTTCACAGAGGGACGCCCTCTATGGACTCAGCATGCTCTTTGTGTCCAAAAAAACTCTGGAAGAGGGGGATCAATAAGGTCAAGGGAGACTAGTCCAGTGATGGCGCGAACCTTTTGAGCTCGACGTGTCAGCATTTTGAAAAACCCTAACTTAACTCTGGTGCCGTGTCACATATAGAAATTTTTTGATATTTGCAACCATAGTAAAACAAAGACTTATATTTTTTATATTTATTTTATATATTTAAATGCCATTTAACAAAGAAAAATCAACCAAAAAAATGAGTTCACGTGTCAAATCTGACACGCGTGTCATAGGTTCGCCATCACTGGACTAGGCCACCCAGGGCCAACCCAGAGGAGGTAATCAGCTCTAGAAAGATAATCAACAGTTTAGCCAAGCTAGCAGTTTGTTGGTGGGTAATTCATACCACCGGTCTCCGAAATGAAATCCAGAAGGTGAGTGACATGACGCACTGGGGACTGAAAAGAAGAGAATGGAATATATATATATATATATATATATATATATATATATATATATCACACATACATATATATTCCTTAAAAATTAAAAATCTCGCTTTACTAATAATTAGTCACAGTGTGACAATACTATTTGTATGTAATTTGTAAATTAAAATATATTGGAGGTAAAAAAATATTCTAAAATTAAAAAAATTTATTCTAAAAACGACATACATATATATTGGGAAGCTGCAAGTTCAAAAATGTTTTACTGAGAAGGCTGCACGATACAAAAGTTTGAAGGTCACTGATCTAGACACCTGCCTCCTGTAGAAACTAGCCATTGGACAGTTTATAAGCACGCCTTTTAGTTTCCTAAAAGAAAACTACAGTGTTTCCACTCCACTCATCTAATTCACATCAGTAATGTCCGTGGTTCTCAAACTTCAGTATGCACGGAAATTGCCTGTGGAGTGATTAAACTGCAGATTTCTGAGGCCCGTCCAGAGCCTGCTGAATCCTAATATCTGGAAATAGGGACTGGGGGCTGCTGTTTAATACGTCTCGCCAGTGATTCTGAACCAGAGAGTTGCTAGACCCACACATTAAGGCAGACTCGCCTAAATTAGCTATAATTCTTCGCATATTTTATTCTAACAAGGAACTGACACTGAAATGTAGAATAGGAGACCATTCTCATTTATAAGGGTAGAATTTTTACTGGCAAGTGAATTTGCATCCAGTTTCTTTAAATAGATGTTTGCCACTAATGAATCCTAGGCAGATGCATTCAAACCCTCTTTCACCATGTCCCTGAAATGCCCGTGTGGAAGAAATCGAAAACTTGACTTTCAACCCACCATGTGAGCCACAGTGCAGTGAACTAGAGGAGTTGGGTAATGCCACACAGCCAAGCCAAGGTTCTAACCTACTGCTGTGGGCTCACTCTCTCACCCTCAGACCAGGCAAATAACGATAACAAAGGAGAAAAGACTTGCTCCTTGACATCCAGGCATCCTGAAATGCAAAATGCTAACCTGGCACCTGCATTCTAGCTCCCAGAGGAATGAGAGCTCACATCGATACCCCAATGCAGATGCTGAAGTCAGTTGCTAGACACAGAGATAGTTTATCTAAATCATAGGTGAAAATTATTCACAAACTGCTCGTAAGTACAGTGGTACAGCTGTACTATAGAAAGAACAGCTTTACCAAACCCAGACGCCAGACCCACTGGCAAAATTACCTGTGGTTTTCAATGTGAATAAGCTGAACAAGGCTGACTGTGAACATCATTTGCAAATGCAGTTATGTCATGATCATTTCCAAATTGTGAAAACAGTGTGAAGGGGGGAAAAAAATCACACTTTCCCATGGGCCACATTAGATCTACCAGTGAGCAGATAGTAATGGATCCCTGTTAGGGTCCAATGGAGAGGCCTTAGTATCAGCCGAAATACTGATCTTGCTCTGATACATACCCAGTGAGTGACCTGTACAATGTCAATTGTTCACCCTGTGATTTAGTTTACCCCATGAAATCTGCAACTCTGTGACTGTACACCAAATATCTTCCCATCCGCCGGTAATAGGCACACCAAAATTAGAACACTGGTCTGATTCTTACTTCTGAAGGTGCTCTTTACGTTTCTGAGCGAGGTATTTCTTCTTTAAATTCATTAGTTCATTGCTAAGTTTTCCCAGCTCATACTTATACTCTTCGCTCTGTGATTCATACATATTCAATTCTGAAGACAAAACCTAGCATGGCAAGTAAAACAGCATGAACAGAAGACATGCAGTTAGACATATGCTTTTTCTGAAAAATCTTTTTAACCTGCTGCCATTTCCCTCAGTGGGGCTAGAGGTACAAAACCAGTGTAACAGTTAGCCTGCACGCTTCTACCAGGGCAAGGCCTGTGTTTGGGCAAAAATCTGGCTGAGGGCTGAAGACTCATAATCCAGGCACAAATCTAAATGAAACCTCATTCGCCTGCTTAACAAGGAGAACTATCAGGCAACATTCAACAAGCTCACACATGAATGATGTGATGTGTTTCGAGGAATACTGTGAGGACAGACAGAAAAACTCCCAGACACACAGTATAAAATTGCCTTTAAAACCTTTTTTAGAAAACATTCAAGAAAGATATCACTAGGGAGTGTGACTCATCTGAGGATTATGGTAAAAAATACAAATAAATAAAATATCTGAAGTCACCCTGCCACCACCCCACTAAGCAGGAATTCAATTTATGTGGTTTCTGCTAAATGCCTGTCACCTCTTTATTGTATTCTTTGGGACTAGTCACAGGTTCTTGCTTTATCCCAGCACTGGGATGCTTTCTTCTATGAACCGGGGAGCTATGACATGTGCATGGGGGAGTCTAATGTACGTGAGGGCTGTAATAGGAAGTCCGATTGCCTGCCTCTCCCATTGTGTGTTCAATAGATGCTACTGATGTCAGGCTGGGCAAGAAGAGTGGAAATTTACTCACCGGAACAGCATGTGGAAAGCTTGCCAAAGCTAGGGGTGCTCCCCGCAAAAACCAAGGGCGGAAAAGAAAGGCTGTTGTTCTAAGAGACGTGCACTTGACTCGGATTTATTTTTCTTCTCATTCAATTTTAAAATTTTGTCTTTTGAGTGTGCATCTGCTTCTGAACCCTCCCCTCTTAATTGCTGGGGAAATGATTCTGACTCTGTTATCATGAGCTAAAGGATATGATTTTCATGTTGGAATGAAACCTGTCTTAACAGTTAAAGTCTTAGAAACCAAGACCTTGTGAATGTGGAATTTCCTAAAAAAAAAAAAAGAGTCCAGATCATGAGGACAAACTTGCCAAGAGACTCAGTGCATCTGCCTCTGAGCCGCTTCCACCATTGGTCATATTTCATTCAACGTAAAAAAACACACCCAGATTTTCTTAAATAAAGGGTTAAAGTGACAAAAGGCTCTTATGAGCCATCAAGTGCAATCCGGTGCTCGGTGTGGCTTTCTGACAGTAGTGTAAAGACAGACATGTGCTTTTCTAGTCTATACTCATCCCTGGAAAAAAAGCTTCTATTTTGTTTGAAATATTCAACTATTTAAAGGGATGAAAACAATCAAAAGATTATGCCTCATGCAAAACTCAAATTATGTCTCAGGATGATCATGTGAAATGAATACTTAGAGTGATAAGTTGAAAATTAATGTTCTAATTAGACTTCTGTTTCATCTGCCTTTTTTAACTAAAAGGATGCAATTTTGTCCTATTCGTGAAAGGATCAGTACTATATTAGAAGCATGACATCTATTTTACCCCAGGCAGGAAGGCAATAATTACCACCCTCAGTGCCCAGGTAAGTGCCAGAATCCAGCTGGTGTGTGCTACCCTCTGTGCGTGTGTATGAATCAGACTCCCCTGACATGCCCAGAATATCAAAGTACTCACTTTGAAGAAAAAGCTCAAAATATAATGGGAAAGCATCGTTTTCTAGAAAACTTTAAAAAAGGCATGTGTAATGGTAAAACATTATTATCTCTTCAATTGAGTTCTTATGTCATTTAGAAAGGAATTTATACTAAGAGGTTTCCTCAGGGTTTTATTTCCCGTTCATGGCAATTTGTTTGATAGAAGGTCATGAAGCAAGGCCCCAAGGGCTGGGGAGGAGCTGGTACTTCGTGTGTGTTTATTTCAGGTGGAATGGAAGAGCAAAAATCAGCATTGTCACGGCGATGTCCTTCAATGGGCAATGGTGTTAACGTTTCCTTTGTTCTTCCCCACCATCCAGATCCCCTATAACCATCTTGAGATCATCCATACAAACCCTAACCCCCAATGTCCATCCCATTGCCATCATCTTCTCCCTGACTCTCTCCCCACTTGCTCACTCCCCTCTTTTGGGAGATGGAGAATTGTGGGGTCTATCAGTCTAGGAGCAGAGGGGTAGCTCTGAGGCTTGCCCTGCTCCTCCTGGGAGTAAGGTGCTAAAAGGGCTGACCTCGGTGGAGTAGGGCATTTGGGAAACCAGCTCCTGGAGCTGAGGCAGCAGACTTGCTCAGGTGTGTTCCCCAGAGTTTGGCCAGGAAAGAGCAGAGGCTACTCACTTTAAGCTGCTTGGTCTTCTGTTGCAGCGTCTGGCGGTAGATCTGCAGCTGCTCTGCAGCCTCGGGCCCGGGCTGCCGGGCCAGGATGTGCTTTAGTTCCACATACAGTTTCTCCTTTTCCTGATGGGAAGCATAACCACAGTGGAGATTAACAGCCCCAGCAAGACAAGGAAACTGCCTTTGCAGCACGGTCAGGATGGTTCGGGACCATCCTAAGCTACGTCACAGCTCCATGCTGATTACATGCACCCACAGATTCATTCAATCATGCACTGAGCCAACCCTGATCAAAGGGCTAGGATGTGCCCAGCATTTGGCTACAAATAATACGGCAGCTAAGGAAAAGAGAGTCCCTTTCTACCTAAACTTACGATCACAGGACTGAGACAAGGGCAGTGATGGAAGAGCTGGACAAAGTGTTACCTCAAGGCCAGGAGTGGCTACTTCCGGTTGCAGGAGCTGGGGGAGATTTCACATAAATGGCACTTAAATTGTCCCTTGAAGAATGAGTAGGAGTGTCCCCCAATTAGAGAGAGAGAAAAGGAGAGCTCTGAAGGCCAAGGGTTTAATAAGAGGACAGAGGAGTGTAATCCAGATGAGCAGGT
>NW_005871210.1:2352735-2373706 GCF_000147115.1 Myotis lucifugus | reverse complement strand
CAGTACAAGCTGGATGAAGAAAAGCTGGTCCCAAGGCAACCAGTTAGGATGGAAGGTAGGTAGATGTGACGACATTTCTGAGGTAGAATCAGTGGGGTTTGTTACAGACAAGTGAGGAAGGAAAGAGCCAAGATGGCACCAAAGTCTCTAACAGGGACATGTGGGGGCTGGAGGGTGATGGTACTGGAGACAGAGAGGCTAGAGAGGAGACAGCATTGGGGGAAGGACAAGGGAACTGTTCCTCTATCCTCTCCTGATAATCAGTGGGGTTTGGGATATGTTGAGCTTGGGGCTCTGTAAGATATTTAGAAAAGGAGTTGAAAATGTGGTTCCAGAGTTGAGAACTGAGGAGCAAGCTGGAGCTAGAGGTGGGTCCAGGCCAGAGCCATGAGAGTGGATTCCTCAGCCAGGACAGGATGAGCCAGGAAGACCAGATTTGGGGGAGAGCCAGCATATATGTAGTAGGAAATTAAGACAGGTACAGAGAAAGAAAATAAAGAAGAGTAATTGACTATCCCCAGATGTTTAAAAAGGGAGGCATGATGAGTGGTCAGTGACATCAAATGGGGTAAAGAGAAGAAACAGGAGAGGGACTGAAATGGCCTTGGGGTGGGCTATTAGGACAGCACCACTGACTTTACTCAGCATTTTTGGAGCAAAAGTCACAGAGGTTGAAGAACAAATCAAAAATAGAAAGTAAAGAAAATGAGTCTTTTAAGAAATATGACACGGGTAGAAAAAGATCTGGAAATGGTTTGAGGAAATAAGATTAAAAAAAAAATCCGGGAAAACTAGGATATGCAAATTTGTAGACTTAAAAGAAAGGACTTCCTAGGAACCCAACACAAATCCCAATTTGGTATCTTAATTTAAGCAATAAACAATATAGAAATCCCATTTGTATCCTAAAGTTTAATTGCTTATAATGTGTTTTCAGATCCCTGAACTAAAGATATTACATACAAGCAAAGATTTAATTCTAAGGCATTTTGATTCTTGATTTCCTTTCCCTACACTGCACTAACTTGAACAAACATTTATAAAGACTAGTGCCTAACCTCTACTCATTTGTCTCTGTACATATTATTTTCCTAAGATAATTATGTTAAAAGAACAAAATATAAATAAAAGCCTTCTCATTAAATGAAATATGCAGTCAAATGGAAACGATTTTTTACCTAGAGTTAAGTATTCTTAGCATTGTCATCAAATAATCTGTTTTTGCCGAAGAACATAAAAGTCTTTTTAAAAAACAGGCAAAAGAAAATTCATTAACTAGTCACAGTAACCATTTGTCTTCATTTTTTTCTTTTCCCTGACTAAATTATAGAGACTTTATTATAAATAATGTGGCTCTATTTTCAAAAGAATGTATGCAACCTAAAAATTAGCTGGATGGAATAAGCTTCTGGAGAAACACACTTAGCAACACAATACCCACCATTTAAGAAATAATTCCAGCCCTGGCCAGTGTGACTCAGTTGGTTAGAACGTCATTCTGTGCACTGATTCCCAGTCAGGGCACATACCCAGGTTGTGGGTTTGATCCTAGTAGGGACGTGTATGGGAAGCAACAGATCGATGTTTCTCTATCGCCCTCTCCCTCACTCTCTCAAATCAATGAGAAGCATATCGTCGGGTGAGGATTTTATAAAGGAGGAAAGAATTCCAGAAATGACAAGGAAATCCAAAAGCCTACACAGAAGAAAACAACATCAACAGATTGAATTACAAAGTGGTGACTTCCCTTTGCTGTACAGCACCCCGTCACACCTTTCAATATAATCTTAGCCACTTCATGCCTGCTCTGTCGGGAAGATAACACTTTTGCCACGGCTTCATGATTCCATCCGAAAGGGTAATAGATATGTGGAGAAGCCCATGAGACTGTTTTGTCCATTTCTTTCAGCTCACCTTTCTCTAGACCAGAATACAGGTGGATTTGAAAAGTAAAGAACCCCACAATGAGGAGGAGGAGGAAGCAATCTGGTTTGGGATAGAATGATATTGTAAAAAGACCCTCTTACTCAAGAACCTTCAAATGTTTCACAAGAGTAATTCTTTTCTATTGTTCTGGGGGGGAGGGAGGAAAGAAATACAGAAGAAAAGCTGGAAGAAGCAAATACTGTTACCTCACCTCACAGGTAAAAATCCCAAGCTTAAGAGGAATGAATGGTGTGTTCAAAGTCCCTTGACAAGTCAAAACCTCATCATGAGATACTCGAGGGTCCCCTTTCCCAAGTAACACCACCTCTGGAGCTTGAAACCATGTTATAATCCTAAAGCAATCTAGATCAATCTACATCATTATTATGAGCTACAAAATTCCTAAAGGCTACATGATAATATCCTAGGAGAGAGCCAGGTTCAAAGCCAGGTCAGAGGGCTTTAGCAGGAAGAGCATGACTCAGCTCCCACCTCCCCTGACCTACACCATCCGAATGAGTCTTGCCCGTGTCCTCTCCTAGGACGTGCAATCTTCATAGACCGAGTGAACAATGGTGCCCCTTATCCTGTCGTCTTCTATTGCTTCCTGGGTTTTTTTAGAGGCTGTAAGGGAATTGAAATGGATTTATTCTAAAGGATAACTAAGAGACTGAACAGTAAGGACCCACAAGTGTGGAGAAAAGCGAAGAGACCGAGTAAATTAGCATTAAGCCTGCCTGAGTGTTCAAGTCAAAAAAGTTCTGAGAGTTAAATAACCCAGGACAAGCGATGCCTGTGTGTTCACGGTGGCTGGAAAGAATACCGAGTAAAACTTCAGGGACTAAGACAGTGGATGTATGAAGAGCGGAGGGAAAGGGAAGGGGAGGGTAGTGGTTGAGATACACTTCCGGGCTCCAACGTGCATCATTTTAGTCTGTGCTTACGATGGAAAACCTGATAAAACAGACGTGGAGGCTGGTCAGCATTAACATTCTAGCTGTGTGTATCATCCAGATTTGTATTTTGGAAGAATGTGCTAGTAATTTAGATAAATGCGGAGTGTTTGATGGATTGAAGGTCTTAAGTACGATTGTTTTCCAATTTATTTCTCTCCTAACCCTCTATAAGGGCCAACGAAGCTCTTCAAACATTGTGCAATGGTGTGTATAATAACCCCATTTAGAGACAAAGCATGCAATTCTATTATAAGGAGAATTTATCTTATGCAACAGAGACTCATTTGCTGTTCGATGTATATTGTCTCCATAAGCCGGCAGTGGCAGAACCAGCTGCCTCCTAATACATACCCTGTCCTTCTTCATTAAGCCACCTCCGTTTCTTTTTAAACCAAGTCAATTAATTTGTCACTGGTTTAGAAGCACCATATGTCAATGAAGCATCATAAGGAAAATCATAAATAGTTTATTATTTCCCCACCAACAAAAGATTGTAGCTCCAGGTCGGCATTTATTTATTCAGAGTGTATTCCTAACACACATCAATATTATTTTGTAGCATGCCTCATCTTTAAATTACTTTGTGAACAGCTATACTAGAAAAAAAAGCTAGACTATTAACACCAAGAGACTGGCTTTCTCTTTGGCTGGGTATGTCTTGCGCACATTAACTGTACCATGTCCGTCCTTAAAATGATGTTCTCTTCCTAGGTGTCCCAGCCTCCCATTTGGACAGACTGCCACACATGGTTATGTATTCTTTTGTTACAAGGGTCTCGACCAAGTTATACTGGATAACAGTATGGTTCATTGTCAATATTAGCTAGTAGAGTGGTAAGAAAGTAATTATAGTATCAGCTTCGAAACTATGGTGATAGTCTCAAACCCCATCCTGAAACTCACAGAATGCCTCAGACTGCAGGTATGTGTATTTTATCTGACAATAAAAGTCTACATTCTGAACAGTCTACACAAATAAGAGTCAGTGTTATTCTGGGTACGATTCAGAGGAAGAAGCTGAATTGCTCACAGAACTCCTTTCCCCACCGAACTACAATTTTATATTCACTGTCTGTTTCTATTCCCTGCTCTTTGCTTTGCACCTTCAGCTGAAAACAGAAGGTAGTTCGCATTCAGTGTGCACCTAACACTTCTTCCTCAGCTCACCTACTCGAGGCACTAACTGACTAAGAGGAACTAATTAATCCTGCTTTAATCTGAATCTGTGTTTGGCAAATGCCGGTGCATTGGTTCTGCTCACCTTGGACTCATCAATTTGCTTGGGTGAGCTCTGGGAATAATCACCGTGCCCTCGCTAACCCATGTGAAACAGGCAGCTTTCCTCCGGAGTCCGACACCAGCTTATCTACACCCACCAGGGTGAATGCCACCCACTCAGATGCTTGGATACCATGTACTCCAAGGAAAGGGACTCTGTCTTGTCTTCACTCTAGTTCACCCAAGGGGTTCAAGATGAAGTTACTATTTTTTTTAAATCCCAGAACCGATGCTTCTGAAAAAAGGCTACTTCACAGAATGCACAGAAAAATCTCTTTTCCAGAATGTCAACAGATGCCATTTATGATCTTGATGAATCCACTCCTTCTCTCCAATTGCATTATGAGCCTTTAAGTTCAGAACCGCAGTGGATCTTTCTATATATATCTCTCGTACCTACTATTATGCTCTGCTCATTCTAGGAGCTCAGTTATTCTGTTGCTTGCAATTATATTGTCAGCAAACGATGCCTATTCATTGTATTTCAGTAGTACACATCAACAGGGGTAAGATATATTTATGTTGAAAAATAACTGCACACATAATTCTTTGCCACACCTAAAAAATACAAAACATTTTTGCTTCTTTGCTTGGTTTTAGTCCTTTTTTCATTGCCCCATTCCAATCCATAATTCTTTGCAAAAGACTAAAGCCAGATTTCGAATCTTAAGCAAAATTGCTTTCCTCTCTATATAAAGGCAACTCCAGGACACTGCCTAATTTATCTAGAAATGCCTGTTTTCATTAGTATGGAAATAAATTAGAAACTCTGTAAACATATTACATGTCTATCTAACTTAAGAAAAGGAAAAAATAATGGCTGATACTTTGGGACTTTATTGTTTATTAGCTTTATAACAAAAATGTCAGCTAAACTGAACTCTGGACCTATTTTGTTTATGGTGTCATGAAGTGGTAGAGCCCCCTGGAGAGGAGAAGAGATGCTGAATTTGGGGATGAAACAGAATTACACAGCTGAGTTCCTTATGAGCAGGGAACTACTTGGTTACACAGCGGTTCTTGGCTTCGAATGTAGATGATTAAGTATTTTATGAGGCATATGAGAAATTTGCATGCACTAACCTTCACCATTTTTGCAACAATAGGAAAAATGCTTCTGGTACATTCTGATAGAAGCAGCACAACTTTCCCGAGAGATCATTTTTCAAGGGATTTTCTTGAAAAATGCAAATGTATGTTTGTAAAGTCCTATAGAAAGTATCTAATCATCTAGATTAGCCAGAACTTCATTACCAAAATAGTTGACTTATTTCATCTTTGCATCTTACCTGACAATTTAATATGTGAAGAATTTACACATATTAAATAGTGATAGTGTACATTCTTTTAAAGCCTGTAATAAAACAGGTCTAGAAAATTCAAGTCAACTAAGTTTCTATTTAGTACCAGTACTATGCATATTACGGTGCTATTTCACAGAAAAATAAGTAAGACCTAAGAGTTCAAGGAGCTTACTATTCACTTGAGGAAAAATAAGTAACTAAGTCATAAAGAAGACAAGAGTAATGGCAGGCCCCCAAAGAGGTGCCAGAAATAGCGTGTGGTGTATGGGTAGATTCAAAGGTAGAGATGATATCCATTTGGTGGACCATAGGAAGGGAAATAGTTTAGATGGATTTTGGTGAGAATAATAGAAACAATAACATTTGTATTAATAAATTAGAGAAGAACCTCACGGTCAAAAGGCAAATTTAATAGTTAAAGTCAATACACTTAACATGTGACCAATTTCCATAAGACGTGATAAAGAAAAAGTTTGAGTAAGATTTTTTTCCCTTGGAAAACTGATCTAATACTTATAAAAAGAAGTTTATTTATCTTGTAATTTAAAATTTTACATTTTAACTTTAATAATGTACTACTTAGTGGAAAAAACTAATTAGTAAAATGATTGGGGTTTTTGACATAACAACATTATATAGTACAATTTGACTTCTTTCACATATCTGACTTCTACAATACAACTTTTTTTATTATGCAAAAACCACACAAAAGAATATATAGCTTATATAACAATAAAGCATAATAATAAAATGAAATAGGACATATCAGATACCTGGAATCTTTGTACTTCCTTCTCCATCCCATCCCTGTACATTCACATCAGCCAAGGTAAGCGCCATTCTGAATCCCATTATCATTGCCCAGATTTTTTCGTATAGTTTTAGCATATATCTATTATTTAACTTTGCTTTACTTTGAGCTTTACAAAATGTATCCAAATGTACCTAGTTTTCTTTGAATTGTTTCTCTCTCTCCCTCTCTCTCTCTCTCTCTCTCACACACACACACACACACACACACACACACACTTGCTTTTTTTGGTGTTTTTTTTCAGGTGTGGGTGAACTAGACTGCATGAATGTTGGAATTCGAGAGAGAGATAGCCTAAGGACATGCTTCAATCAAGTACATTACATATTCTTTGGTCCTAAAGGGGGCCCCTTCCTCAGGCCCTGTCTAATTTATCGAACTTAGGTCTCCTGTACTTTTCTCCTTAAAGTCTGGGGTCAAGCCAGACAGTGAACTCCCAGCTTCCTCTCACCAAAGGGCCACTCAGGCAGAAAACATAAGGGAAATTCTAGAACCATAAATAATTAATTGGGCCTATAATATGAATGATCTCTTGGGGGCTAAGAGGAAAAGGCATAATGATTCCAATTATTCATAAAATAATAATAATAGCTAACATTTATTGAGCACATACCACAAGCTCTGAACACCACTTTTAGACATTATCCATGTAACCCTCATATATCAGCTCCATTTCACAGATGAGGAAACTGAGGCTCAGCAAGGCTAAGTAATTTGCCCAAGATCATACACCTATAAATTACACTCAGAATTCTAACCCAGGTCAGTGTAACTCCAAGCCAGGACCAGCACACCCTTGGCTCCTTTCAGTCCATTGCCCAACAACTTCCCTCTACCACTCCACCAGCCAAACCAGAGGGAGTGAGGGGTAAGGAGAGGACAGAGCAGCTCTGTAACTATATATTGACAATGATAGCTGCATAAAGAAAGGACCTTACACAACCAAGTTATGAAAACATGCAATGGGGCCAATGAAAGGCAGCCCAAGGGAAATCTCGCTAACTTGGAAAATTTTTTGGAATAGAGCATAGTTCTGAGTAAGCCAAATTAAATTTTAAAACAAGTAATACTCTGATGGAATTACATAGTCAAGTTGAAATAACTCCAAGTGATGCAGAAATTGTGATTAAATCCTAAGAAGCTTCCAAGCAATAACAGGACCATGACATCACAGGATGGGCTCAGAGCAGAGCTCCGTCCTCTCTCTGCTCCCTGTCACATTCCCTATTTGCCCATCACAATAAGTCACTGTCACTCCCCGGCCACTTATTTCTCCAGAATGCCCTTCTCCCACTACCACACCCATCCCTTGTCAAACCTTTTCATCCATCAAGACCTTACTCAAAGTCACTTCCATTGGGAGATCTTTCCAATTTTAATTTAACTACATCCTTAGTGTTATCAGAGTATTGTTGGGTATTTTAACCTTGGGTTGGTTTAGTCATATTCTTTAGTTCACAATACATAAGCATCATTGATCCATCTTTAATTTTATATAAAGCATAAATAACACTACAATAGGCATCTTCAGTATGACATATTTTACACAAGTGATTTATTTTCTCTGGATTAATTCCTAATGTGGAATTTCTGAGTCAGAGTTTGTTCATTATAAGGCTTATGGTATGTGCTCAATAAATGTTAGCTATTATTATAATTATTATTTTATAAATAATTGGAATAATTTTTTTGTCTTTTCTTATTAGTCCCCCAGGGATCATTCACATTATGGGCCCAATTAATTCTTTATGGCTCTAGAATTTCCCTTATGTTTCCTGCCTCAGTGGCCCCTGGATGAGAAGAAGCTGGGAGTTCACTGTTCGGCACAACTCTTGACCCCAGGGTTTAAGGCAGGGGTGGGGAACATCCAGCCCTCAGGCCATATAAGGCCCACAAAATCATTTGGTCTGGCCCTGCCAAGGCATTAGGGGTCAGTTAATTAAATGTTTGACCAAGTATAGCAGGCTAATTTTTAAGCTGGTAATTTTGTAATGGCCCTGAATAATGTTATAAATATCTAAATGGCCATTGGCAGAAAAAAGGTTCCCCACTCCTAAACTTTAAAGAGACAAGTATAAAAGGCCTTGAGGTCTAAATTACACAAATTAGACAGACCCTGAGGAAAGGGTCCCTTTTAGGACCAAGGAATATATACTTGATTGAGTTTGACCTCTACCAAACTCTCTTTTAGAAAGTTTACCACTATATATAAAAGTGCCTATTACCCCCACTAGCACTAGGTATCATTCTCTTTTTCATCTTTGACAATCTGATAGGCAGAAAAGAATATTCTTTTAATTTTCATTCCTTTGATTCCCAATAATGTCAATCATATTTTATGTGTATTAGCCATACATATTTATTCCTTTGTGAATTGTTTGCTTATATCTCTACCAATTTAATCACTGAGGTAATCATCTTTTTCAACTGATTTGAAAAATCTCTTTATATATTGGGTTATTAAGCTTTTTTTATGCAACAGTGGCCACATCCTTCCCTCAGTTCTACTTCTGTTGGTAGATGCCAACAGTGATGACCTACTTCCCTCCTGAAAGTCTCCCCTCCCTTGGTCCCTGTGAGACTTCCCTCTGAGTTCCACTGTAAAACTGAACACCTTTCACTGAAGTACCCTGAAAACAGCCAAATGAGCTTTCCTTTTTCTTCTCCCAAAATCAAAGGAAGTGAGAGGAGTTGCAGAATGCAGAGCATGTGCTTGCACACAAAATGTCATCTTCCACATATCCTTGCACAACCACCTTCTCTCCTGTCTCCTCTTTGGGAAAAAAAAAAAACAAAGATGATAAAACCACACTAAAATTTCCGTAACCCTCAGTGTTGCTGAGGGGACTTCTGGTCAACCATCCTCCACATGCATGTCCCCAGGGGCCATAAAACTGGTCCTCCCTTCTTCAGCTAGCTTGCTCAGCTTCTTGCCACTCTACCTCTGTCATTACCTCTCTCTTGTGAGGAAGGGGCAACAATAATGTCCTAAAGATACAGGATTTTGAAAAATGAAGAGAGATTCAGTTTCTGGACAAGGAAAGGATGAACATTATATGTGGAGAATTTCATTTTAAAAACTAGAAAAGAAAATCTGTTTAGAGAACCACATTTAGATAAACCTTTTGAGTGTATGTTAAAATCAATGAGTGAGAGCATTAAATGAGGTAGTGTAGGTGGGAATGTTTTACAAAATGTAACTTGCTAGACAAATGTTAGATACTTCCATCATCATCTATCTCACAGAGTTGTTGAAGATGAAATCAGATAATATATGTAAAATTGCTTTGTCAACCGGATAGAGTATTTATAAATTGTAATTATTATGTGATATTTTGCTTCTATCTAGATTAAGAGTCAGACCATGGCAATAATGAAGAAAATTAAGATACCTGCTAAATTCTTTTAAATCCACATTCCTGGGACTGTTTATAGACAGAGAATTCTAATTAATCTTTTTTCTGACCTCTTTTCAGGTGAACTGATTGCAATAAACTTCAAAATCTATTAACAATAGAGTCAAGCTCCTGGTAACTATCAACTAGACTATTGGACTTTGGATTTAAGGCCTGAAAGTCATCTTGTGTGCCAGTCCCACAATAACTAGGCCAGTCCATTTTCTTTTGTGACTATTTCAATTTCCCTCAGCGTCATAACATCATGCTTCTACTGCAGCAGCTCCCTGGACATTCACTCTATCTTTAGCCTCTCTGAATTCCCATCCATCCTTCCTCCAGGTGCTGAAAAAAGAAACCCAACATCACTTTCATTATTCCAACTAATTTTTTAAAATAACTGATTTTATAAAAAAAGTGATGAGTCAGGAAATAAAAATAAATGGAATAATTATTGGAAAGGAAGAAGGAAACCACTTCTTTGAGAAGATGTGATTGTATACTTAGAAACCCCAGAAAATCAACTGAGAAGTCATGATGGGCTGGGCACAAATAAGCATGTAAGAATGAACAGCTTTCCAATATGCCAGCAGTAACCAACTGGAACACATAATGGGGGGAAATTGTCTTTGACCCTAACTGCCCATCCCCAGCAGAGGCACAAGAGAGAGCGTGTAACAGAAAGATTACTAGAATCTCTCACTTCTCTGTGATGGTAACAGCCTTTACGTGCCATAGGTTTTCTTTCCTGTTTTGTTTTCTTTCTGCCTTCTGTTCAAGATTTAAAGGGTCTCATGGTCCAAATCTCAGCCTGGACAGTTGTGGGGAAGAGGGAGCAGGTGTGGAGATATCGGGTGAGGAGGAACGGGAGGAGGGCTGTGATGTGGTCAGTGGGCCTGGAGGCAATGGATCAGCTGCATCAACCTAGGAGTTATCACTGACCTTGATGAAAAACTAAAAGCCACCTTTGACTTTTCTCCCTTGACCTTCATATATTCAATTGCCAAGTCCTACAAGTTGGTTTTTTTAAAGCTCTCATATATTTACTCCTTTCTCCTCATCCCCAGTACCTGTCCCTTACCAATATCCTCAGTAACTTGGGCCCAAATTATAGCTGTCTCTTAGCTGTTTCTTCATCCCAAGACTGTGACCCCACCCCTGTATCCCTTTCAGTCTTCCCTCCTCAGCAATTTTACTGTGTCACATTCCTGACTAGTTAATATTTTGCAGAATGTAGGCCTGAAAGGTCAACCAACCTGGGCTAGAATATGGGAGTCACCTCTTACCACAGAATGCATGGGTTTGAGCCCCAAATCTGCCACTAGTTAGCTCTGTGAACTTGACCATATTACTTAACTACTCTGAGCCTCAGTTTCTTCATTTGTAAAATTGGCTTACTACATAAATAATTAAAATTATTGTGAGGACTAAAAATAATACATAAAATAAAGGACCCAACACAGGATTAGACACATAATAATACAATAGGTATTCAAAGACCCTGACTGCTGCCTTGGGAGTGTGGTCTTTATCAAAATTAGAGATAGTTGTCTAATGGAGCAAGTTTGATGCCTATGCTTGGTCTCTAAGACTATATAATTGGTCCCCACCTGACATATCCAAAAGTACTCCTCAATATAAAATAGCCACTCAACCTCATCTCCACAGCCCGAATGCACGCACCCCATCTCAGAACTTTGACTCATCTTCCCTCAGCTTCAAATACCCTTTTCACTTGTTTCCAAATGTACCTCCTTCAAGAAAACTTTCCATTACTTCACCCATGTGCCTCCACAGTGCCTTTCCTATACCAATACCACCACCTTCATATGCAGTTAGCTCTGACAACCCTGCCTCCCTAGCTCTGTCTGTCCTGGACAGTTTACATGAGTTATCTCACTTGATCCACAAGAACTCTATGAACCAGGTACTTCTACTCTTGCTGCCACTTTCAACTGAAGTCACTGGGGCTCTGAGAGGGTGAGTTACTTGCCAAAGGTCACAAAGTTGCCCAAGGACTCAAAACTAGGTCTGAACTCTCTACTGCTATTCCATCCTTCAACACATATTTTTAGGCGATGGCTGGATGAGTCATTTTAACACGTCTAAGTCCAGCCCAATCACGTCTTCTTTGTCCTCGAGAAGCCAGTTCTCATTCATCTCCCCTGCTCTTACCCCTTTGGCTCTTCCAGCTGTTTTAAACAAATAGCATATTATATATGTCCTAGACAGTATCTCTGCTGCATAATTGGGCACTCACTATTGTCTGCATGCAATATAATGTGATTATGCATAATTGGGTATTGTTCAGTAAGTGGAACCATAAAGTAATGATCTGGATTTTCATACACTGCTCATAGAGACCAGTCTCATTTCTTCCCAGATACACAGCAGGAATCTTCTCAAATAGAATATAAATCTCTTGCTGGTAAGGACCACATCGCTGATTCAATTGTGTCTCACAAACTTCTGCAGACATGAGAGATACCCCCAAATACCTTTTGGTTCATAATTGGCCTTCCAAGCAGGCTTTCTTAACTGGGGGGATAGTGCATCCCCAGAGATATGCAGGACAAAAGGATATAAATGGGAATGATCGTCTATTCTTTCAGAACAGAGAGCACACTAGGTCCCTTATACACATTGGGAAGAATGTTTCCAATTGTCAAAGGCCAAAAGCAAACTGGATTTGATGGCATCAATATAATGCTTAATATGCTGCATATTTGGCATCTGTTCCAGAGGAGACTGCATGTCAGAAACTCAGAAAAGGTCTCCCGGGCATATAGGCAGCTTTCAGTCTGTCTCCACACATTAAATACACTCGGAGTAGGGAATATACATTTTTAAATGCATGGAACATGAGCCAGACTTGACACCCATCTATCAGCACTGCTTTAAGGGTAATAAAATCAGCTCTGCCATTATAAGGAGAGGGAACTTGATGACCCACTGGAGATTTCTTCCAATCTAAACGATTCTATAAATTCCCCTAAAATCATAAAAAAGCAGATTAAGGATTCATGTAGGTGTTTGGGCTATAAATACAAATTAATTTCTGTTCCAGCTGCAATTTTTCTCATCCTTGTAAGAAACACCTCCATCTCTGAGATATTTCTGGGTGCAACACCAACAGAGCAGCTAAAGATAGATAGGACTCCCTCAGGTTCTTGTTGGCAACTATTTTCTTCTAATTTCACAAATAAATCTGCATCTTGAAATGAACTGAATTGAATCCTGCTGCTGTCCAAAAACATTTATCACTGAAAATCTGTTTTGTTTGGGGAGTAACATGTAATTGTGTACAGATTCAATAAGAACCTAAATGTTCCACTGAGAAATTCTTTATTGAAAATGTTTTGTTCGGACTCTAAGTAATCTATTTATTTCCATCCTCAGTTACTAGTCATATAATTCAATTTGTTTTTACTTTAAAAAATGTGCTTAAACACTGCTTTTATTTTTTAAAAAATGGAATAGTTTGTGATATTGGAAATTCATAGTATTTTTCTCACTTGGTTTTGTGAAGCAATTCAAACTCACCCTTATAAAAGAAACAAAATTAATTCTTTTTTAACATTCCCTCACCTATTAGAGCTCAATAGAAATCAAAAGAAAATAGTAAATAACATTTTTAAAGATTAAGTTATCAACTAATACATTTTTGGTTCACTTATTTGCTCTGATTCAATATGAAGTCAGAGACCAAAATAGAAATGAACAAAAGGATTGTGGATCATGTCTCCAAATGCATGGGGATAAATGCATATCCCTAAGGAAATGTGCTCAATTATGACATCACAGCTGTTTCTCTTATAAAAAGAACTATGTCCTGCAGCAAACTATAATTTCCCAAATAAAGGGAATAAAAGATTAAAGGAAAGAAAAACATGTCAGCAATAAAATCCAAGGATAGGGACCAGATGCCAGGCATATTAAAATACCATATCCGACAAAGGATTAAAAAAGGAAATCTTATACCACTTGAATCCTTAAAAGCAAAAGTATTTCTACCCAAACTCACAAAGAAAGGAGATTGTTGCAATAATGCCACATGTATCCATGATCTTGGACAATCCTCTTCCACATTTACTCCAGGCTTGGCTACATGACCTGTTTTGGCCAATGGATGTTAGCAAGCATGACACAAACGGAGGCTCAAAAACTGTTTGCACATTGGGGCTTATCCTTTCTTCCTGGGAAATCCTAAGACTGTCGTAAGAATAAACCTGGGCTAGCTTAGTGGAGACATGTAGTTCAGTCACTCCCCTCGCCCCAGCCAACTGCCAGCACCAGCCACTGAACATGTGAAAGACGCCCCCTAGAAAAACCAGCTCCTAGCAACCTGCCAGCTGCCTGCAGAAACATGAGTCCAGGCAAGCGCAAGAGAAGAACTGGATGGCTGAAACATGCCTAAATTGCCAACTAATAGAACCATGATCTAATAAATGATTATAGATTTAAGACACCAAGTTTTGGACTGGTTTGTTATACAGCAAAAGCTAACGTACTGAGGTCATCACAGAACCTATTTCATGAGAACACCAATTAATGGACCAGTCACCATAGAGCAGCGGTTCTCAACCTGTGGGTCGAGACCCCTTTGGCGGTTGAACGACCCTTTCACAGGGGTCGCCTAAGACCATCCTGCATATCAGATATTTTCATTACGATTCATAATAGTAGCAACATTGCAGTTATGAAGTAGTAACGAAAATAATTTTATGGTTGGGTCACAACATGAGGAACTGTATTTAAAGGGCCAGAAGGTTGAGAACCACTGCCATCGGGGGAAAGAGAGAGCTGTCTAATGATGGATGGGTCTAGCAATTAATCCTGAGAGTGAGTTTGCAATGAAATACTGAGTTGTTATACTAAGCCATTCATAAGCTACTATTTTGGAGATCCTTCTAAAATCTATACCCAAAATGCAATACCATGATAGTAGCAACTAACACTTATTAAGTGCAAGCATTGGGCTCTGTGCTTGATAAAGACGATCTCATTTAATCTATACAATAACCTCAACTGTATTTTACAACTTAAGAACTGAGGCTTCAGAAAGCTAAGTAACTTGTTCAGGGTCACGCGGTACTATGAGTGAGCTTGAACTCAAAGCTGATTGGCTCAAGAGTCAGCGTTCTTAATCACTATGTTTTTTTTTCTACCTGATACCTACCTCACCCCATGAAAGGCTTCTCTGGTCCGTTGGGTTGGGGAAGTCTGGACCAAGAGATCTACTCTCTCTTCTTGAATCTCAGAAGGCCAGGCAGAGCAGACCCAACGGTGCTTACCCACCTAGTTAAAGTACAGAGGCAACAGTGGACTTAGTGGGTCTTGCTCTGGCCTGCTGACCTGATCCAGAGCAAGTGAGCGTCAGTGCATAGGCAGGAGCTATTTAATACATAATGGCCTGTGCTACCAGCAAGGTGCATTTGAAGTCTCTTGTGATTGTGTGCTAATCAGATTAGCAATGCCTTCCTTTCAGTCTTGGGGGAAGGGGGTGGAAAGGAAAAAGGAGTCTTGGAGGGGGCTGAAAAAATAGGTGGAAAGTTGGGCAGAGGTTCCTTACTTCTTCTAGGTGTGGAAGGTGTTTCCATGAGGAAAGGGAAGAGGTTCCATATCTACTACATACTTATTATCTCTCGTTCCTTGTTAATGAACCCATTGGAATTGGACCTGTTATTTCCTGGATTTCTGACAGTTTAAAATGCCTCAACCCTAACTCTTAATATTGAGATGAAAACAAGGGTGAGGAGAAGGAAGTCAGTCAAGACAGCCCCTTTTAAAAACTACTTGATTCAAGATACATAACAGGAACAAAACCCTTCCTAATCAAACCCAAAATCGAACCCACCAGTTAGCTGTGTAGCTCCTTGTGTTGGCTGAAATTCAAGTGTTTAGGGTATGGTTGAAGGTATAAACTGGTTTTTAACCTCTATCTGCCTAATCGAGCCTACCAAAGCCAATCTGTTTTTAACAAATTCTTAATGCTTGTAGGACTCTAACACTATGGGAAGTTATTCCTGGCACATTTATAGAGAACTGGTGAGAGGGAATATGAGAAGGCATGAGATAATTGAACACATTAAGTATACCTAAGCAAGTGTGAAGAGACACGGGTTGGGAAACTTATTTGCCTTAAATGAAGCTGAACATGATTTTAAGCCCCAAACATCTGCATATTAAAAGCCTGCTCCCGTAAAAGAGACTAGCAGGTCCTAGACAGCCCTGCACAATCGCCCTTTTTCTTAGGGCTGCCAGCAATGACAGAGGCAGTTCCTGGGGGCCCATAAATCTCTCCAACCTTTCCTTTCCTGATCTGTTAATTGGGAGTGTTGCAAAGATTAAGAGATAGAGTAATAGTTCCTGGATTTTATATTTCTTGGACCTGAATAATTCTCCCCCAAAATCTTGGAGGCACCAGCATAGTCTTGCTAATTTCTTCTTTTGCTAAGTTTTTAACATGAAAAAGAAAAAGACCAATCTTCTATATATACTAGAAGCCTGGTGCACGAAATTCATGCACTCGGGGAGGAGGGGTTCCTCAGCCCAGCATGCACCCTCTCACAGTCTGGGAGCCCTAGGGGGATGTCCAACTGACGGCTTAGGCCCATTCCCCACTGCGTTCACCAGCCATGAGCCCGGCTTCTGGCTGAGTGGTGCTTCCCCTGTGGGAGCGCACTGACCACCATGGGGAAGCTCCTGTGTTGAGCATCTGCCCCCAGTGGTCAGTGCGTATCATAGCAACCGGTTGTTCCGCCATTGGTCGATTTGCATATTACCCTTTTATTATATAGGATAAAAGCCTAATATGCAAATTGTCCCCTCGAGAGTTCGACCGGGAGACTGAGAGTTCGATTGCTCGCTATGACGTGTGCTGACTACAAGGGGATGGCGTGGAACAAAGGAAGGCCCCAGCCAGCAAACGGCAGCCAGGGAAGAGAGGCCCCGATCAGCCCTGATCATTGGCCAGGCCCAGGGACCCTACCCATGCATGGATTTCATGCACCAGGCCTCTAGTAGATATTAATGTATGTAATGTAGTGTTCTGTGACAGGGACTATTCTACATGTTTTCCAAATATTAACAGAATCTCCCCAACAATTTTTGAGATAGGATGGTTACTCCCATTTAACAAATGAGGAAACTGACTTACCATTAACTGGTTAAGAAACCTGCTCAGCATGGCAGAGCCAAGATTTAAGCTCCAGTAATCTAGCTCCAGGATCCATGCTCTCAACAAATAGGAGATTGTCTGGAGCTCTTCCCAATTGTTTCATAAAGAAAAGGAATGCACACACTAAAATAAGAATGCCATTTCCAAAAATATTTTACATCTCCAAAAGAAAGAAGGGACAGAAAAAATAGTAGTCCCCAAAACTGAAAAGTAAAGATTGGTTTTATGCTACTCAGTCACTGTGTTCATTTTACTACAGACCAATGAATATTTATGTCTGGGAACATATAGATTCTCCCAGTCCCCGGATCAGCCTTTGGGAACCACTGAGATACAATGTATGGAAAGCCCATCAGACATTAATGGTTGGTATGGAGCTAAAAGATGACGAGCAAGGTGCCCCACAGCCCACCCTCTTGGAGGGCTCACTAAGGCTGTGTTAGCCAGACCAAGTGGATAGAGGGATATTGTCCCCCATGGGCCAGCCACATGGACGTCTGCACATCTTGGCTGATAGTCAGCATCCGCTTTCTGTTTTCTGAACAACCCATCTCCAATTGCTCCTTCCATCCTCCCTGACATGTGAAGAACAGAGGAGCAGCCTGCAAGGAGCAGCATGCTGGGGAAGGAGCCTCCTCCCCCATTCCCCACACTTTCGATATTCTTTGGTGACAACAGCAAGACTCTGCAGAAAGTATTTCCTCCTCTCATTCTTCTTCCCCTTGATTTTAGAACAGAACATAAACCTGTGGATGGGCTTCTAGTCAACAGCTTCAGGATACGCTGTGCCTTTCGGTCCATCGGGCTCCCTATTGATGGAGCATCTTCAACAATTTCAGCTCAGCTATGAGGAGGATGATACTTAGTTACCCGCTAATAGAGTGGGCAAGAATTACGTTCAGTGTAGGCTACCCCACCAGCAGCTCGGACATGATATTAGAATTCTGCCTTCCATATCTTAAAGCAGCTTTTTAGTAACTGAACAATTCCTTTGGAATTTGGGGAGAGGGGTAGTCGAGGAAGTGGAATATTTAGTGGCTTTATTGGGAGGCGCCATAGAATAGGGGTGAGTGGCTCCGTGCCAGATTCAATGACTAAGGTTTATAAGACAGCCCAGTAAATCTGTTCTGTAATGGACCAGAGAGTAACTACTATGGATTTTTGGGGCCATATAGTTGCTGTCACAACTACTCAACTCTGCTGTTATAGCATGAAAGGAGCCATAGGCACTACATGAATGAATGAGTGTGGCTGTGTGCCAATAAATCTTGATTTGTGGACACTGACATTTGAATTTCATGTCATTTTTACATGTCACGAGATAGTGTTCCTCTTTTGACTTTTTTCTAACCATTTACATGTATCAATACCATCCTTGGTGTGGGCCAAATACAAACAGTGGGCCAGCGTGGGCCAAACCCTGGTTTATATCTAGAGCTCTGGCATTTCTTAGCTGTAAACTCTGGGGCAAGCCTTGTTTTGAAGCCTCCGTTCCCTTGTCTGTAAAATGGACACAATGATAGCATCAACCTCATCTGGGTTTCCTGGGGGAGACAGTAAAAGCAAAATATTTTAGCACAGGACGGCTGCATATACTCAGCATAAATAAATGTGAACTGCATTAAACGTCTCTCATCAAAACACTCAGCAGCTTCTGCCAAACCCGTCCAGGCTATTGTCAAACAGGATCAAGGATTTTCATGTCTCTATTAACAAAGAGCCATTCTAGACATTTCATACTAACATCAAAACCCTCAGAGAGTTTATGGGGCCCTAAAACACACCTCAACCCTGGATGCTCTCATTTGTCAGTTTCCTCCTGGATCTCAGTCACTGCAGTTCAAGAACTGAGGACCAGAATGTGAGGTTATCGTGCTCCAAACCAGAAATAATGATTTTTTTTCAGAAATAATTATATTTTTGAGCCCCGGCCAATTCTCATGACCACTGGCATCCTGCTAAGTATACTCTGCAGTTCTTTCTCTTCATCTTCACAACAACTGAAGGTGCTGATGAGATGATGAGCTCCAGGTTTCAGAAAAGGAAACTAAACTGTAGGAGGGTTGGGTAAGGAGGCAAGCCCACATGCCAGGTAACCAGAAATCATGGGGTTCCTTCCTGAACCACAGCTCTTGCTTTGCAGCAAAGAAAGGGATGACCATCTTTTAGGGTCCCCATGCTTCTCTGACTGAATCCGTATCTGAACCCCTGAGGATCTTGTTAAAATGCAGGTTCTGAGTTATTAGGCCTGGGAGGGTCCTGAGGTTCTGCATTTCTACAAAGCTCTCAGGTGATGCCAACGCCACTGGTCCTAGGACCACGCTTTGAGTAGCAAAGCTCTAGATCGGGGGTGGGGAACCTTTTTTCTGCCAAGGGCCATTTGGAAATTTTTAACATCATCCATGGGCCAAATAAAATTATCAACTTAATATGCCAAAGCAATATCTTCACTGTTACAGCTCCTAGGGCAATGGAAACTAAAGAGAAAATAAACAAATGGGACTACATCAAAATAAAAAGCTTCTGCACAGCAAAAGAAACCATCAACAAAACAACAAGAAAGCCCACTGCATGGGAGAACATATTTGCCAAAGTAATCTCCGATAAGGGTTTGATCTCCAACATTTACAGGGAACTCATACAACTTAACAAAAGGAAGATAAACAATCCAAATCAAAAAAATGGGCAACGGACCTAAATAGATACTTTTCAAAAGAGGACATAAGGAAGGCCAAGAAACATATGAAAACATGCTCCAAGTCACTAATCACCCAAGAGATGCAAATCAAAATGACAATGAGGTATCATCTCACACCTGTCAGAATGGCTATCATTAACAAATCAACAAATGACAAGTGCTGGAGAGGATGCAGAGAAAAAGGAACCCTCGTGCACTGCTGGTGGGAATGCAGAGACTTGTGCAGCCACTGTGGAGAAGAATATAGAGTTTCCTCAAAAAACTAAAAATGGAACTCCCATTTGACCCAGTAATCCCACTCCTAGGAATATATTCCAAGAAACTAGAAACACTAATCAGAAAGGATATATGCACCCCTATGTTCAGAGCAGCACAATTTTACCATAACTAAGATCTGGAAACAGCCTAAGTGCCCATCAGCAGATGAGTGGATTAAAAACGGTGGTACATCTATACAATGGAATACTATGCTGCGGTAAAAAAGGACGACTTCCTACCACTTGCAACAGCATGGATGGAACTGGAGAGCATTATGCTAAGCAAAATAAGTCAGTAAAAGAAAGATAAATATCACATGATCTCACTCATTTGTGGAATATAATGAACAACATAAACTAATGAACAAAAACAGATCCAGAGACAGAGAAGCATCGATCAGATGCTCAAACCTCAGAGGGAAGGTAGGGGAGGGTGGGGGTAAGGGGGAGAAATCAACCAAAGGACTTGTATGCATGCATATAAGCATAAATGATGGGCACAGACACCAGGGGGATGAGGGCATGAACAGGGGTGGGGCGGGCAATGGGGGGATAAGGACACATATGTAATACCTTAATCAATAAAGAAAGAAAAAGAAAAAATTATCAACTTAAAAATTAGCCCACTATATTTGGTCAAATATTTAATTAACTCACCCCTAATGCCTTGGCAGGGCCAGATCAAATTATTTTGAGGGCCTTATACGGCCCACGGCCAGATGTTCCCCACCCCTACTCTAGAGGCAGTGAGAAATTAGAATTTTCCCCACTAATGACCAAGGTGGTCCATACAAAATGAAGCAATGGCTATGGGTTTCTTATGGTGCAGTCTTTGGAGCCAGACTGCAGAAGTTATATGTATGACTCTACCAGGTGCCAGATGTGTGGCCTTGGGGGCAATCTCTCAACCTTTCTGTGCCTCATGTGTCCTGCCTATAAAGGAGAAAGGGTAATAACTCTTAATCACATAGGGCTGAGACAATGACTCAATAGGATTATATATCGTACTGAATATACATATATGAAATCATATATAAAAATCATATATATAGAGGAGAACCAAGATGGCGGCATAGGTAAACACCGGAGACTGCTGCCGCAAACAACCACTTCAAAAATACACTAAAAGACGGAACAGACATCACCCAGAACCACAGGAATGCTGG
>NW_005871210.1:2349912-2352352 GCF_000147115.1 Myotis lucifugus | reverse complement strand
CAGCCAGTCAGCCTGGTGGTCAAATCCCTCAGTATTACTAAAAAAATCAGGCTACTAGAACAAGACTGTGCACAAAGACCACAAGGGGGTGCACAAGAAAGCATAAAAAATGCGGAGACAAAAAAACATGACAGAAATGGAGGATATGGAGCTAAAAAACGCAATTTTGAGGGCTTGCAATAAACTTGTGGAGAGCCTCACAAAAACTAATGAGACCCTCGATGCTACGATAAAGAAACTAGAAATTAAGCATACACGGACTGAAATAAAGAATATTATACCCAATAGCAGACCAGAGGAGGGCAAGAATCAAGTCAAAGATTTGAAATGCGAAGAAGCAAAAAACACCCAACCGGAAAAGCAAAATGAAAAAAGAATCCGAAAATACGAAGATAGTGTAAGGAGCCTCTGGGACAGCTTCAAGCGGACTAATATCAGAATTATAGGGATGCCAGAAGATGAGAGACAGCAAGATATTGAAAACCTATTTGAAGAAATAATGGCAGAAAACTTCCCCCACCTGGTGAAAGAAATGGACTTACAGGTCCAAGAAGCGCAGAGAACCCCAAACAAAAGGAATCCAAAGAGGACCACACCAAGACACATCATAATTAAAATGCCAAGAGCAAAAGACAAAGAGAGAATCTTAAAAGCAGCAAGAGAAAGAGACTCAATTACCTACAAGGGAATACCCATACGACTGTCAGCTGATTTCTCAACAGAAACTTTGCAGGCCAGAAGGGAATGGCAAGAAATATTCAAAGTGCTGAATACCAAGAACCTACAACCAAGAGTACTTTATCCAGCAAAGCTATCATTCAGAATTGAAGGTCAGATAAAGAGCTTCACAGATAAGGAAAAGCTAAAGGAGTTCGTCACCACTAAACCAGTATTATACGAAATGCTGAAAGGTATCCTTTAAGAAGAGGAAGAAGAAAAAGGTAAAGATACAAATAGTGAACAACAAACATGCATCTATCAACAAGTGAATCTAAGAATCAAGTGAATAAATAATCTGATGTACAGAATGAACTGGTGATTATAATGAATCAGGGACATAGAAAGGGAATGGACAGACTATTCTTGGGGGGGAAAGGGGAATGGGAGATGCGGGAAGAGACTGGACAAAAATCGTGCACCTATGGATGAGGACAGTGGGTGGGGAGTGAGGGCGGAGGGTGGGGCGGGAACTGGGAGGAGGGGAGTTATGGGGGGGGGAAGAGGAACAAATGTAATCTGAACAATAAAGATTTAATTTAAAAAAATCATATATATATAATTTAGAGCAATGTCTCACACCCTGTAAATGATCAAGAAATGGAAGATAATCAGAAGATCAGGAAAAATGAAGATCCTTACCAAAGAAGTATCTAAAAATGTGCTCTATGAGGTTTGTTCCCTCCCGCACAGCTAATAGCTTGAGCAGATCCATCCAAATCTGCTTATCATTCAAGCCATTTTACAGTTAAGTAAACCAGACTTGCATCCAGTCAGTCATAAAATTAAATTACAGAGAAAGTTCGCCTTGAAAGGGCAGGACCCAGAGGCCAACAAAGAAGCAACCCTTTCCATCTTATTTATTATTTATTTTCTGAGGGACATGTCCATTCCCTGGATCTCTGGGCACAAGAAACAATCGAGAATGCATGCAACAACGTCCTAAAGGGACACAAGTCTGAACTCCACCAAAGCAGCTTCTCACTTAGGTCATGTCTGAGTGTCATTCATCATTAGGCAGAGTGCTCCCAGGCACCATAACCCTCAAAAGTAATTAACCCTCTAGTAAAATGTCACTACTGTCTATAGTAAGGGAAATGCCTCAGTGGTCTCATCTGTAAAATGAACATTCTGGACAAGATAATCCAGTGCTAACATTCTATGAAGTTAAGTTTGTGTCCTTTTACCCAAATTGCACCACCTCCTCAAGTGAATCGCTGGTCATTCCATGCCCCCACCCCACCCATCTGATGAGCTATTATTCACTGAGTGTCAACCAACAACCCTTGAGGTCTATGGGTGATAAAGGACAGTGCCAGGCACACGGGAAGTACTCAATGAAGGATGGCTATGATTAGAACAAAATTAGGGCTCCATCTTTTGCATTTTAATCCTTGCTCAAGGATGTGTTTTCACTGACTTCAGAGAAAGGGAGGTGAGAGAGAAACATTGCCTATGTGCCCTAGCCAGGGATTGAACCTGAAACTCAGGTATGTGCCTGGACCAGGAATCGAACCTGAGACCCTTTGGAGCACGGATCACATTCCAACCCACGGGGCCACTCCAGCCAGGGCCAGGGCACCATCTTTTAAGTGAACCACCGTGTGACCTGATCATGTCATCTAGTTACTGGACATCAACTGGAATGGCAGTAGGTGGGTGGAATGGGCAAGGCCACAATGGGAACTTGGTTGAGAAAGTGGTCCTTGTCTTTCTAAAGTTG
>NW_005871210.1:2301341-2345925 GCF_000147115.1 Myotis lucifugus | reverse complement strand
CAATGCAACTTTTAACCAGTAGGGAATGGGAGTCAATGAAGTGTCCCAGCCTCCCTTCCTTTGACAGGACAATTCTGCAATAGTTTCAATGTGGTTCCTCAGAGGAACTCTAGTGACATTGGGATTCATATGTTCACAGCTGTGACCAGCTCTCTCTCTCTCTCTCTCTCTCTCTCTCTCTCTCTCTCTCTCTCTCTTTCTTTCTCTCTCTCTCTTTCTCTCTCCCCCTCCCTCCCTCTCTTTACTGGCTTTTCCCCACCTGCCTCACTCCTGAGATTACCTCTCAAACTACCAAAACCCAAGCCCTTGTCTCAGTCTCCAATTTGGGAACCCAAACTGAGACCCCTGACCACTGCAAAGTCTTGTTCAGAGTCCCATAGCATCTGTACGGAATCACAGCCCTTGTCACAATGCACTGTGATTGCAGAACTAGGAGGTTCACCAAGGCCAGGATCAAGTCCATCTCGTTCACTCTGGAGCCCCAGGTGCCCTGGCACATAGGAAGCACTCTGTAACTGTTAGTGCAGCGGGTGCCAGCAATACATCTGCTGCCTGGGCATCAGGGGGTCAGGAGGCAACCCCTGGCCTTTTCAACAATTCAGAGAAGTCCTTTTCTGTTTTAGAAAGGCTTGTAAATAAATTAAGACTGAGTCATTAGCAGCAGGGGAAAAGACATCTAAAGAAGGTCCATCTTCCCTTAAGCTCACCCACCACTGTACCACCAAACATACTCCTGGGAGGAACTCAGCCTCATCTACCTCTGACTGCCCGTCCCCGCACATCATCTGCAGCCTCCTCCTCCTTCTCCTTCCCCATCTCCTCTTTCCCTTTTTGTTCTGGTGCTCTGTATTCTATCAAGGAATCATAGCAAAGGACTAGATCAAAGAAAAGTAATTCGAACAAGTAAAGCTGATTGTGCTACTGCTGTTCCTTGAAATCTCTCTCTCCCCCAGGCTTAAAGCTAGAGGTTGTAAATTAGCCTCCTGGGGCTCAAGGGTGGTTGGTGGATGTGTTTCTGAGAAGCCCATGCAATGTTCCTAAAGTTGCCAATATTTAAAACTCCACATTCCCAGCTACTCTTGAAAAATTAAAGATTTGGTAACATGGGCCCACACTGGGGTGGGGTTTACGGCAGCCCCCTATGTGCAGCAGTCCCCACCACTCTCTGTTGCCCCTGACTCAGACTCCTGTCAGTTGCCATTTATGATAGTGATGTACAGTTAACTTTGTTCTTTCTTGTCACCTGCCTGGCCCTGGGGGGCTGGGAGGGAGTGTATTTGAGCTTGCTACGGCATATTTAAACACTTGGAAAAAAAACAAGTCCCAGCTGCTATGATTGTTCCGTGTGTTTTAAGTGCCTCTGGCAAGAGGTTAGAGCTTCCTACACTAATGCTATCAGGCCTTATGCCATTTTTTGGAACGAGATCTTGATGATGATGGTGATGATGATGATGAAATGGTCCCTGGGTAATGGATAGCAGTTACTCTTGCACATATGTCTGCTTAATTCTACAGGTGCTTTTTTTTCATGAAATCACTAATGCCAAGGGATTCAGAAGGGATGAGGAATAAATGGGGCAAAAACAGAAAGGAGAGGCCAGCAGGAGGCACATCTCAGCTATGCTTGCATTGCCCTTGCTTCCTTCTAAGGGCGAGGAGACTGGTGAGCAAAAGAAACTTCTCATCCACACCTTAGATTCTAATTCTGGCAAGAGTACAGACTTCTTCATCTTACCTCTGAAGCTATCAAGTCAAGTTCAAGAACCATTTCATGTTAATCCCGAGCAAGGGAAGGACTTTGGGAGCACCACGCGAGTCAGCCTGCCTCAGCCTGCAAAAAGGACGCTGACCGTTTGAATCACGTTTACAGATCTATAAACCAACCCACAGTAAATTCCAGACTCCTGCAGAGCTAGAAGTTAATGACAAAAAATGCAAAAGGCAACAGGAAGAATCATTTCCGTGACCTCTCAGAGCTCAAAGACAGAATGTAAACGACTGTGAGACATATCACTTACTGGCAGGCCGATATTCTTCCAACATTTAACCAGTCACTAAACCAATATTTACCTGTGTGCAAGGACCTAGGGATGAAGTGATCATCAAGGCAGACACAGGAACTGCCTGTATGAGTGGTCTATCGGGAAAGAATAATTAAACACACAATTATAATTATTTCATTCATCACAAGTGTGATGAGTGGCATATAAGAAAAGACAATATATGGGAACATTTACAAAGAGCCCTCGCCCACCCCTCTACCCCAAGGAAAAAGCATTTAAGCTAAGACTTAAAGGGTGAGTCGAAGTTGCCCAGGCACAGAGCGTGTCAATCTTTATTGAGCAATTACTATGTGCCTGGTACTGCACCAGGCATTGGGGTTAGAGAGAGAAATTATCAACAGATTTTCCTCAAAAAACTCAGTCTCTGGGGGTAAATAGGCTTCCGTCAGATCTCCTGCTGGGAAATGATGGGATCGTTTTTAAATTGTTCCGATACTCAGAAGAATTCAACCAAAAATCTTCCTAACTGCAAAATGTTCTACTGTGAGTGCAGAGAATTTCTCTAATAATTTGAGAAAACAGATGAAAATGAGAAACTGTCAAATCCCGTGGAACACCTGAGGCTTCACCAAGATAACAAGGCTTGTTGTCTGGGGATGTACAAGCCACCCAACCATCCAAGAGAAAGGTTAAACGAGGACTTAAATAAAGGAAGTGAGGAGGATATTAAACTTTGGAGGCCTGCAAAAAACTGCGTGGTGATTAGTAATATTAATAATCATCTATAATAATAAAAGTGTAATATGCAAATTGACCAAACAGTCAAACAGTGGAACGACCATCCAGACAAGCACGCTATGACACCCACTGGCACCAGGCCAACCCAAGGCGGTGCGATGCAATTGGTTGAGGGCCCCACCATCACCTCATGATTGCCCCGCAAAGGAAGGCCCAGGCCACAGGCCAGCAGAGCAATCAATCGGGGGCTCCATGATCGCCCCAAACAGGAAGGTCCAGGCTACCACGCGGCAGTGCTGCGGGGGGTGGGCAGAGCCTCCCTCTGTGGGGGCAATCCATCGTGGAGCCCTGGCTGGGTGAGCAGGGCCTACCTCTTTGGGGCGATCGATCGCCCTGCAGCGGGAGGCCCAGGATACCTGGCCGGTGGCACTGCGGTGGGTGGGTGGGGTCTCCCTCTGTGGGGCAATCCATCGCAGGGCTCCCAGACTGCAAGAGTGTACAGGCTGGGCTGAGGGACCTTGCCCCCAGTGCATGAATTTCATGCACTGGGTCTCTAGTCATCATAATAATGTTAATGATATCTAAACACTGTGACAAACCTTATATGTACTTAATTAACATATTTAATTCTGCAGGTGGGTGCGACTATTTTTCCCATTTTGTGGATGAGGAAACTAGCGATTACAGTAAACAAGAAATTTCTGTTTATGGCAGTGTGGCAGACTAAGTAACCTGAAAACTAAAGTCTACAAAGCATTAGACATGCTAAATAGAATGACACATCTGTTTCATCACAAAATGGAGAGAGCAAGTAATTTGATCCTCAAAATATCAAAATCAAAGAGTGAACTGTATATTGGAGCCATCAATAGATATTGCAGCTATCCCTTGGGGGCTGATTGGGACAAGTGGCTGTACTCACTGAGCAAAGAGCTTGGATTTTGATGGCCACAGGAGGATAAAAGATGAGGTGGTGGGCCTGTGTGGAGTGGGTAGTCAGTACTGAGACTCCTCTACATAAAGTTGGGAACTTAAAAGAGTTACAGCCTCAGTACAAAAAGAGACAATAGACAGAAATCCACCCACTGGGACAGAAAGACCATAAAGAAACCTATCTCTCCTAGGCTCTGGGTGGGGTGGGGGGCAATGGCTACTCAGAGAATTTGTATCCATGGATCTTCCATCACAAGAGTTTGGGGTTCTAATATTTATTTATGGAGTGGTCCAGGAAGCCCAAAAATGAGAACTTAACCTAAAAAAATTATCCTAAGCAAGAGATATATCCTAGGCCCCTCGTAGAACCAAATGAAGACATACCTTTAACCTGGACCATTCCAAGTCCCACAAATAAAGCCTTTCTGAAAACTAGTCTACAATCCAAAATCATAACATAATAGGAAAAAGGTCCATCACAAATAAGAATCAGCAATCACAATAAACAATAGGAAGACCTCCAAGTAATAGAATAATCTAATAAAAACTATAAAATATTTAAATCAATTGAAAACATAAATGAATTAATGAAGCATAAGATCAAGACACTATCAACAAAGATTTGTAAAAAAGAATCTCTAGAAAATAAAAAGAAAATTATTGAAAATAGCCAGTGTGGCATAGTGGTTGAGCGTCAACCTATGAACCAAGAGGTCACGGTTCGATTCCCGATCAGAGAATATGCCTGGGAATATGCCTGGGTCGCAGGTTTGATCCCCAGTTTGGGGTGTACAGGAGGTAGCCAATCGATGATTGATGTTTCTCTCTCTCTCTCGCTCCCTCTCCCTTCCTCTCTGAAATCAATAAAAATATTTTTTAAAGATTTTAAAAGATTTTAAATAAAAAGAAAAAGTATGTTTAAAAAACCTGGGCTATATTAATATAAGGCAATTTTGTAAGTAAAAGCGTTAAGAATTAAGGAGGATTCTTGCATAATATTAAAGAAACAATTCATCAGGAAGAGATAAAAACCATATACACCTTTTACTCACCTTATAAACATAATCTAAAATGTACTTAAAACAAAATAAAATGACAGAACTATAAGGAGAAACAGACAAATCTCCAAACATTTTTTCAGTGATTAAGGAGATAAAAAATTAGGAAAGAGCAAGGTTGATCTGATGAACATCATATCGATTCCTGACTCTTGAACATTTAGAGAGTGCACATCCTTTTCAAGCTCACAGGCATCAGTTATAAAACCTGTCCACTTAGTTGATCGCACAGCAAGTCTCAACAAATTAGAGACCACAATGCATAAAAGTGAGAAATCAATAATAAAAAACAACTTAAATAGAGAGATTTGAAGATGGCAGCGTAGGTAAAGAGGTTAAACAAAGATCTTATATGCATATATGCATTACCTATGGACACAGACAACAGGGTGGCAAAGGCCTGGGGCGGGGCAGGAACCAGATGGAGGGGGGCAATGGGGGAGGGGGAAGAGGGACATCTGTAATAATCTCAACAATAAAGATTAAAAAAGAAAAAAACTTAAAAATACATATACTAGTATATTTAGAAATTAAAAGTTGTGATTTTTTTTTTTGGTTACCATGGGAAAAATAGTAAATATTTTTTAAGTTACTCAAGTCTTATTTAGAACAAAAAAAAAATACCACGTTTCAAAACATATGGGAAGGAACTAAAGAAATTAAAGGACATTTCATAGCTGTAAATGCTTATATTAGAAAGGTAGATTGAACATTAATGAGCTGAGCATCAATATTAAGTAGAAACGGAACAGAATAAACCCAAAGTACATAGAAGGAAGAAAGTAATAAAGTTAGAGCAGTCAAGGAAATATGAAACAGACTTATAATAGAGAGGTTTGGCAAAACACAAAATCTGGTTCTTTTTAAATCTAACCAAGTGATAATAGCTGGAGAGGCAGGTGGTGAAGTGGTAGAAAGCATGGGCTCTGGAGCTGACTGCCTGGTTGGAGTCCCCACTCTGCCACTTACTAGCCTCATGGCCTTGGGCATGGGACTCGTGCCCAGCAATGGTGGAATCACAGCTCAAACCCAGGGCTGCTGGACCCCAGTGCCCAGGCACTGATTGGTTATTCTTATGACAGGATTTCTGAGTAGTGGACTCTGATGAGAGTGCCTTCCTCCCATAATGAAACTGAGGATTATTATCCCAATTTAACAGATGGAGTAACTGAGGTTTGAAGGATTTATGTAATTCTCCCCAAGTCATGAGATAAAGAATTAGAGTGGACTCAAGACAAGATCTTCCCTGAAGTTGGTCCTCTTAACTATCATGTTCATCTATAAGAGAATAGGAACATCTCTGTTGACCACTCAGCAGAACAATACTCTGGAAAGCTACTTGCTGTATATCCAACTTCAGGAAAGATGTCTTTCTTAAGGTAGAATGTAAAGGGAAGGGGCAAATGCCCCTTGTTTGTATACAGAATTTTCTACTCTTTCTTACGATAAACCCAGTGGTTAAGATTATGTGCTTTGGAATTAGAAATATTAAGGATAATTGCTAATACTTATTAGACACTTACTATATGCCAAGCATAATGCTAAGCTCTTTCAATCTTCACAACATCCCTTTTCACATCTATTATTATCCCGTAATACTAAGAACCTCAGGTGCAGAGAAGTTAACCTCACAGGGCTACAAATTGGCAGAGGCAGGATTCCATCCCAGGCCATCTCACACCAGAGCTTACAGTCTTCTCCACACTAAACTCCTGGGACCCAACTTCCTCATCCCATTGATTGGAGATGACAGCACCCACCCTCATGACCTCCGAGGAGGAATTGAGACAAGGTGGGTAAAGCCACCAGCACAGTATCTGGCAGGATGATGATAATGGTGCTGACGGTGATGACAGCAGGTACTTGCAAAGATCTAAGCCTAAAAGGATGGTGCCATTCCTGATTGCTCCAGAATAACTAACTGCCTAAAACCCTCAAAAAGAAATCTTTCTTTCCATTTCATTCCCACAAATCTTCAAGAGGACATACTGTGCTTTATGTGAAAGCTCATTTTCAAAATCAAAATCATGGCATTCCACATTACGTGAGGATATGAGGAAAAGTGTTTAAATGAATCTAACAAAGAGAACGGTAGAGAAGTTGGAGTGGGGGAGGGAGCGCGCATTGCCCAATGCAATAACTCTGGCCTTGAACTTGTTTTCCAGAATTCTTGAAATATCAGTGATGGCAGAATAAACGACCAATTAATCAGGTTGTTTGTTCTCTGTGTGTGAGTCGCTGTTGCCATCTACAGTTAAAAATGGGGCATGCAACCCTGCCAAAGAATCCTAAAAAAACACAGTCCTGGAGGGGGCGGTGTTCAGAAAACATGCTTGTTCAATGAGAACAGAAAGGGAAAATGCTACCTGGAGGAGCAGCTCTTTCTCCACCACCTCTTCCGTCTTGCTGATGAGACGCTTCTGCAGGGTGTGAATTTTCTCTATCAGCTCATAGGTAGTGGGGTCACTGGCCTGTTCAAGGGAACAAAATAAAAGATGTTGAGACACTATCATTTGAGGTCCCTTTGCAAAAGAATTACTGTTTTATTGAAATCTACTGCACACCTGCAGACCCAGTACAGAGAGATGGGTATGTAACAGATGAGATGGTCATCAAAACAGACTGATGTTTGGCTAATGTCTTACCTACTGACTCTGCTTGGCCAAGAGATGGAAAGTGAATATGTTTGCTCCACCAAGGAAACTACTACTACTGATAACAACAGCAATAATGATAGCTACTGTGCATGATACCTGATTCTTTGTCACCAAGCAGACACCATGCTAAGTGCTTTTCCTCCATTATCCAATTTTAGCCACACAACAGCCCTACGAGGTAGCATGAGTCTTCCCCTTTTACAGATGAGACATGAAACTCAAAGCATTAAGTTATTCACCCACACAGGTAAAGGTCAGAGCTGGATTCAAGCCCAGATATGCCAGGCTCTAATTACTATGCTCTGAGGTTTCCCCTCCCATCACCTCTGTTTCCATGGGAATGAGACAGGGTTCCCTAATTCATTCAGCCTCAGGGTTCTCCTTTGATACTGTCAACAAGGAGATGCCTTACAGCTTATGATAGGGAAGCTTTCTAGGATGTGGACTTCTGCTAATAACTGACAACAGAACACGTCCATGGCATTTCGCTCGCAAACAGTGTTATCAATCCATAAAGGTTTGATGCACCTTCAGTAACTATCTGCGTACAATTCAAACAAGATCTACACTTATAAATTGATATTCTGTCCTCTAGACTTTGAGCCAAAGCTTCCCTTTCAACTGTATTGACATTTGGAATTAATCTAACAGCTAAATCTTTTCAACTGCCTCCCACAATCTCTGTTTTCTAATTTTTAAAATAGAAATTGACATGGAATTGGAAACTTTAAAGCTCTGCTTGCAAACACGTGGAGTAAACTAATGTGACAGTAAATGGATTTTAAATCTTCAGCTCCACTTCCCTACACATCCATATTACGGTTAGTTCAGTAAACTACACCACTCTTGGCATTTGAAGAGGAATAAATGAGGGTCCAAAAGAGTCGGGGGGGGGAGATTCCATTAACTCTGGCTTTGCTTACAAAATACTAAGCAGTGCCGAGTGATATCCATACGCTGGGACTGCATTTGGCACACACTTTCACTTGGCAAGACTGGATGTTGTTCAAATCCAGGCCTCATGTTTATATAACAATTTATAATGCATTATCCTTAATGCCTTTCTTCATTAAGAAGGAAAACTAAAAATGAAAAACCAAAAAACACCTTGGCTGTTTTTAACCCTTGCCCTGCTTTTTCTGAAAACACATACTCTCCCAATATCCTAATTGTTCAATTAGTCGAAGCCCCTACTGGTGCCCACATTGCTGGGCACAACAAGAGGATATGGCCACCTTTTATTGAATAAGCAGAGACTGGTTTCAACTGTTACCTACGGTGCTGGTGGTAATGTCTATCAGAAAGTCATAAAATAAAATAGGAGGTTTACAGGCATACCTCGGAGATATTGCGGGTCCAGTTCCAGAATAAAGCGTGTATCACAAATAAAGCAAGGCATGATCTTTTTGCTGGTGGACGGGTTTGCCTTCAGTGTGTTTTTAAAAAAAATCAACACTGGTGAAGAGCAATAAAATGAGGTATGCCTCTATTATCCATCACCCACCAATGGACTTTGTCTGTGCTCCCAAGATCTTAAGGGGAAAAAAAGGTTTGGCTAACACAATGCTAGTCCCTCAAAAAGAAGGCAATTTCACAAGAGCCTTATTTCCTGCATGAAATAAAAAGATGCAAAGACCAACTGAAACATGGTTGAAGACACTGATGGCCAATGTAACTAGAGGCAACAAACTACCTGAGACTAATAGGTAGCCACGGGATAGCTATTTGAGCAAAAAATGGCAAAAAGAGAAAAACGAATGTCCATTGGTGAAGCCAGTTCACGGCTTCCACTAAGTCTTCTTTAGGCAGAAAGAATTGTGTGCAAGACTGTTTAAACCAGCGGTTCTCAACCTTTGGGTCGCAACCCCTTTGGGGGTCGAACGACCCTTTCACAGGGGTCGCCTAAGACCATCGGAAAACACATATATAATTACATATTGTTTTTGTGATTAATCACTATGCTTTCATTATGTTCAATTTGTAACAATGAAAATACATCCTGCATATCAGATATTTACATGACGATTCACAACAGTAGCAAAATTACAGTGATGAAGTAGCAATGAAAATAATTTTATGGTTGGGGGTCACCACAACATGAGGAACTGTATTAAAGGGTCGCGGCATGAGGAAGGTTGAGAACCACTGGGTTAGACAATCCCCAAGTGAACCATCTGCTTCTGGGAAGTCCTTCTTCTGGGAACTCAATTTACATTCGATCCAGTCTTACATTTTAGGGAACAATTTGCATAACATTTAATAAAACCACACTTCTTGTTGTGCTTCAGCTATGAAGCCCTGTGGGGTAGAAGAAGGGATCTGGGCGTGGGAGGAAGGCTCTGCCAGGGGTTACCTCGAGCTTCCTCCACCTGTGCACGTTCATGGGGTTCTCCAGCTCCTCCTCCAGCGCTCGGCAGCGTGTCCGCTCCTTTATGAACTCTCTCTGCATGTGGAAAAGCTCCTGCCTGAACAAGGCACACTTCATTTGCAAAGGAATTCTCTACCCATTTGAAAATCATATCTTTATGTGGTTCTACATATATGCTACATCTTATACAAAAACTTGGAAGTAAGGAGACTTCTATGAACACTGAGACCAGACTCCTAACCGGAGCCAGACACAGAGGATACTGACTCTTGCAGAGCTCAAACTTCAGGCTTAGCTTAAAAAAAAAAAAGTGCCAAAACTTCAGAATCATGATTCTGGACACCCAAGGAATTTAGAAGTATCTGGAAAGAACAGGGAGGAGGTGAATTACAAGGATTTCAATATACTTTTTAAAATATATTTTTTATTGATTTCAGAGAGGAAGGGAGAGGGAGAGAGAGATAGAAATATCAATGATGAGAGAGAATCATTGATCGGCTGCCTCCTGCCTGCCCCCCCTCTCCCCCCCGCAACTGGGGATCGAGCCCACAACTTGGATATGTGACCTTGACTGAAATCGAACCCGGAACACTTCAGTCTGCAGGCTGATGCTCTACCCACTGAGCCAAACCAGCCAGGGCTCAATATACTTTTTAATGTTTCTAAATGTCTTTACAAGTAGCAACAAGAGGACAACCTACATTCCACCACATGGTATGGCACCTGACTGCAAGATATTGAGGCTCAGATGATAGCCTGACACCAGGTAGGCCAGGGCATTGCCACCCTAATTGCCCATTAGAATCACCTGGGGAGGTTTGAAAGCATGCTTTGCCTGGCCCTTATCCCCAGAGAGATTCTGCTTTACTTGGTCTTGCATGTGGCTTGGATTTTGTAAGTTTTATAATTCTAGTGGTAATTTCTAATATGCAGCCAGGATTGAGAAACACTGAGTTAGGAGTGATGTTTGCTATTATATGGTATTCCATAACTACTAGTACACAGATGGCTGAAAGACTAGCTCTGGCTCAAACTAAAATCTGTGGGATCTCTGGTTAGTAGGCAATGTGCTTCAGGCATCCCCAGTACCCCATGAGTTGGCTACCACCCTATTGAACAAGTCACTTTGTTGTGAGGGTTGGGGGTGGCAGAGAAGAAGCAAGCACTGGCATTGAAACAGGCAGTAAGGATGGACAACACGGAATTATTATCTGTCCTCTGCTGTGGGTGTGCAGATTACCAATACCAAGCCATCTCTTTTACTTAATTGCTTCATTTAAACCAATAATACAACTTCCCCTCATTAGCAAGGCAAACCATTAGAATTAACTGCATAAGCCTCACTCAGCAGGGAGCTCAGAACAAGCTGCTTGGAATTAAAAGCATATTTTTAACACTTCTATTTTCTAAAGTGCCATCAGAAGAGAAGGGCAAGAGCATTAGCTACTAGACTCTGTGGGAGGCACATTCTGTTTGTTTTCATGTTTAATTTTAACTACAAGTCTAAAGCTCAGAGACGTTAAGTGACTTTCCCAAGGTCACACAGCTTGAGATTAGAATTCATGCCTGCTTGCCTCCAATATCTTTATTAAGTTGTCTTCCCATTGAAAATAAAAATAAAATCTATTATCAACAAACCAGCAATCCTGACTAGGAATGGGTAGAATCTGGTCCTTTGTATATGTAATAAAAATAACTCATGGCTGGCAAGTTTAGCAATGGTCTCAGAGATCATTCAATAGCTACTTAGAATGAATCCATTTGTCTCCAAAATGCCAGATGGTATGTATCTCTGGGTAGTAAACTTATGAGTAATTTTTCTAATTCCTTCTTTGTATTGTTTCTGCACTTCCCTCATTTTCTACAATGAATTTGTATTACTCTTATCATCTCAAATACTAGCAAATCTTAGAAAAAAAAGAGAGTATTGATATATCCTTGGTAGTGGCATCTTCCTTTGCTATTCCTGAACATATTCACTGCATCTAAACATCAAAACTATTTTCTAATTTGATTAATTTAAGAAGGCAACCCAAACGGTGTCCTTGTTCCAAGGTTGTCAAGGATACTGTTCATCTACAAGTCTGTGGGGACTAAAGATAGTTACTGAGAGAACACCAAACCTCTTATTTGGTTCCTGCAATTGCCTATATAAAACATGGTGATGTTTTCCCAAAGGGAAAGTACATCTTACATAGTGTAAGATTTAAAGCAAGAAGAAGGCGCACTAAGCTAAAGTGAAAGCTGCAGAAGATAAATCAAGAGTGAGAAATAAAATTTGGCCACCTTCTAAGGAAACAGAGTTTTCAAATAGTGATAAAATTAAATTTACCCCCCTTTTCATTCTGAATATAATTCCAAGAGAAAAAATGTGCAAATGTTACCAGGATTAAGTTTAAATATTGATGTTCCGTCTCTTGGGTACTGCCTTATTAAAGAAAGTCTAAAGAGCTCACTGGGGGAAATTTTTTTTCTGAATTGTAACTAGTTCGTATTTGTGATTTGACTTGAAATTTCTTCTTTTAAATCCAAAATAAAGTTTAAAAAAAACTTTTTGCACTCACTTATATTCCCCTGAAAGGGAACACATTCATTTTTTTTGTGACATAGAAGGGGCACAATGTAGATTCTGAATTATGGAAAAGTTGTTATTATTTGCCAATAATTTCAACATATAAAAAATTGTATACAACTTGTTAAAGACCTCAATGATGAACAAAAGGAACACAAGGTCACCTGGCTGGTGTGGCTCAGTGGTTGAGCATGGACCCATGAACCAAGAAGTCACCGGATGGATTCCATGGTCACTGGTTGTGGGCTCAATCCCTAATGGGGGGTGTGCAGGAGGCAGCCGATCAATGTTTCTTTCTCGATGTTTCTATCTCTCTATCCTTCCCCCTTTCTCTCTCTCTAAAAACAATAAAAACACTTTTTCCAAAAAAAAGGTCATTTCAGGAACTCCCCCCAGACTGCTGTGCCCCCAGTTCAGAGGGGTCTCCTGTTACCTGAGTTCCTCGACATTAGCCACACTCCTGGCAAGAATCCCCTTTTCCCGGCGAAGCTTCTTGATCTCAAGCTTGAGGATCCTCATGTCCTCCAGCCTCTGGTTGTACTGGATCTCGCCTTTATTCAGCACGGACTGTTGGATCTTGATCTTCTCATAAAGCAAAGCCAACTCATCGTTGCGACGAACGAGCTGCGACCCGAGGATATCTCTCTCGCCGATGACCTAGAGAGGTAGGGGAGGACATGGCCACCAAGGGACAAAGGGTCTCACTTTTCATTATGGCAGCAGCATTCACTCAGTCGATGAACACCCAGCCAATGGCCACATGAGCTCCGACCCAGTGGGTGGGGCACTGGAAACGGTCTGCTAGTCAATCAACACTGCACTCCTCCCATGAGGGCTTGCAGTCTTGTTAGAAAGAGTACAACATATAATCCATCGTAATAATAATTCAATAATCCTTGGCCCATAGGTGTTGGGTCATTTTTTTCCAACCCAGTATTTTATAAATGCTTCCATTTGAGTGACTTATCGTGGGCTAGCCCTTGCCACCTGCACCACTCCTCACTGTCTTACACAGGCCATTTCTTTATTTTTAACCTGCCTGTTCTCTGAAAGCATATGTTTGTAATCCCCATACTTGTAATTATTAATTACCGTTATATGCAAGCAATTATATTACACTAAAATGTTAAGCTCCCTGAAGACAAGGATCTTACGTTCTTATTGGTCAATGGATCCCCAGTTCCTAGAGGAGTGACTGCCGCATAGTAAGTACTCGTAGATATGACTTGAATAAGTAAATATTTCATAATTAATCAAGAGAAGATGAACCTCTGCTACTGTTCTTCCAATAAACTGAGTGGAAGGCTTAGAGAAGAATTCGGACTTGTGAAGAGTTGAATCAAACAGTTGTGTCTGCTGATGAGGTCTGTGGGTCTGGTGAGGAGACGTTCCTACCTGGTCTAATTCCTTCTTCTGTCTCAGCCTCTCCCCATCAGCCTCGGCAATAATGCGCAAGAGTTTTCTCTCTTCAGCTTCCTGTTTTTCAATGAAGTGTTTGGTCTCCAGGGCTTGTTGTCTCAGCTTCTGCAGCTCGGCCTGAGAAAGAGTGAAAGATACGGGCAGATTTCACTCTGTAACAGCACAAACCAGGACTGCAGGGTCCAGAATTAGATGTACCGTGTACTTCTCACACTGTCCTCTGATGTTTAACATGGTTTGATCACTCTCACAATCAAAACAATCTACACACACACACACACACACACACACACACACAGCCTGTAAAGAAACAGCAATGCACATTACAGGGATCATGTTTATTCCATGAGTTGTGCCTTGGGGGTTTCCATCATTTTTCTATATGTGTGTAGAAGGGTCTTCATTGGTATTCAGCAGCACTTCTCTCACCAACTAAAAATGAGGAGAATTCGCAAAGAATAGTGCAGGAGAAGATGTGGGGTTAAGCATGGGGAGGAATCTTTGTATGTGCCAGCTCCTGTAATGGTCCTAATACTACCAGCACATCAACTACAGAGATAAAGACCATTTTAAGCAAAAATTAATTGAATAAAGATAACAGCCCATTGTCTATCTTATAAAACATCTTGATGGAACAGAAGAGATATCATGCATAAAAAAATATATAGATCCTACTCCTAAGATGCTTCCAACCTAGATGAAAAATAAAATATACATGTCTTATGCAATAGTAACAAGTTCAGGCAATAATGTTTCCATATCATTATTGTCACAAAGACAGTGATTTGATGTTACCAGAGGTCAGAGGCCTGGGATTGCCAGGGAAACTTCCTGGAACTAAATGCAGATCTTGCTGCTCTTTAGGTTACACGGAACTCATAAGAATGATGGAGAAAGGGTGTTATGGTCTGCTACGTTTCAGAAAGAAAATTCCTCTCTTCAAAGAATACATTCACTTCATTTCCACAAGTATATTTGTGACCTACAGAATCCTACCATATCCTAGGCATGATACTGGGTATTTTGCATAGCTACTTGTATTCCCATTTTACAAATGCAATTACAGAGACAAAGAAAAGCAAATTAACTCACCCAAGGTCACACAACTAGTACGTAGCAGAGTTGAGATTCCAACCTGGATCTTTTGGCCCCAAAGCTATCATCACACAATACATCCAAGTCAAATACAGAAGAAGAGTAAGACCTGAGGGTTGCTCCATCCATTGGAGATGATGAATATAACCAACCACACTACAGTGTGGAAATGCTATGAACAGTATGAAAAAGGACATGGGGGTACACAGGAGTAAGTTCCTATTTCTGCCTGGCGTTTAGATGAAATAACCAGTCAGGGCCTTAGCAGGTAACAGAGATTCCCAAAGGGGATGACTATATATTATGGGGAGAGTAGCTTGCAGTCAGGCTTGTGTGAACAAAGGCACATGCAAACTCTGAAGTGCCCAGTGCACTCACCAGTCAGCAAAACATCCCATGTGGCTGGATTAGAGTGGTAGGTAAAGAACAGCAGGGGGTAAGGCTGGTAAAACAGCTGAGCCAGCCTGGAAGGGCCTTGTAGGCCACACACTGTACAGTGTAGGCAATGGGGAGCCATAGAGGTATCCAGGCCCAAATTGGGAAGACAGGTGGTATCACAGACCAGGTGAGCACAAGAAGAAACAAATGGGAGGAGAGCTCTGTTTTACTCATACTGAGAATCACAAGGGAGATCACAAGACAATATTAAGGTTCCAACTCTTCAATGGCTTGCAGATCAGCAAATGACAGTGAAAAAGCAGTAAGATTTTCTTTCAAGGAAATATTGGCACCCCCACCCTCCCTACTCATAAATCTCACTGGGATGCTAGAAAACCCCATATTTGTAAGTGCCTGCGAACCACCCCAACTCTTCCTAAGGTCTGTCTCTAATCCATGAGTCATTAACTCCATACTTCAAACTTATCCAAGCAGTAGAAGATACTGTGCAATGCCACAAATGTGTAATGTGTAATGTCACAAACTAAATGCAGTCAGCTACTATAAAACCAAGGGCTTCTCTGATGACACTTTGTTTGTTCACTCATGAAATACGTTCTGGTCCAGGGATAAGCAAAAGGAAATACTTACTGAGAAAATATCTGGTTTAGTATTTACCACTTTGGGGGATTGCCTGTTAGGAAAGCGTTTGAAGAACCGGCCTTACGATTTCTATAATCATGTAAGGTGACAGCGAAGACAGCAATAAAATACCTGCTTGGCTCATGCTTTCTTTAATAAAACTTTTATTTTCCCAGATGTGTAACATTCACTTCCCTGTTCTTAAGTGCCAAGAGCTGATCAGAATCCATCAGCAGAACAAAATGAAATCCCTGTTATATTAAAATGCAATCAGTGGTGTGTAAAAGTATTTGTCTGGAATGTAAAACCACTAGTGCGTTTGGCATTGCTGGGTGTGTTTTTTCATAATATATCAAAATTCTGAATGGTCTCCTTATGTCACAGATTTATGGGCTGTAAACAAGATGTGGCATTAGGTGTTGGCAGCACATGTTAACATCAACACAATACCTTTGGTCTAATGCATTTAGCAGCTATCAATCTGAGCTGTCTCACCCAGAAAAGTTGGTAACAACTGCTCTGCACCGAACACCCATCAAGCAATGTTGTAGGTGGAGCCCAAGGTATCAGCATTTCTCAAAGTGGTGTGAAGTTGTAATACGGTGGCTGGACACATTTTTTAGTCACTGCCTCTATAATTATACCATTTTGTAATAGGTGTTTATGGAATATTCACCATCTAACTTGGTTGAAGGCATAAATCATATCTCCAGAACCACGACTGTGAACGTTTCACCCATTCATACATGATCCTGATATTCACTGGGCTTCACAGAAATCATGCATTTACATCTAACCAAACAAATAGGGGCACATGAAGCTGTCCAGCCATGAGAATGATTAGTCTCTCTCTCTCTCTCTCTCTCTCTCTCTCTCTCTCTCTCTCTCTCTCTCTTTCTCTCTCTCTCTCTCTCTCTCTCTCTCTCTCTCTCTCTCTCTCTTTCTCTTCCCTCCCCTTCCCTCCCCTCCCCTCCCCTCCCTTCTCCCTCTCTTTCTGACAGTCCCCATCTATGTCATTCTAGAGTCCACTAAGTAAAAGGATGTGGCAATTTTTTGCCAGGAATCAAAGTGCTGTCAGATTGATGTGGGATGATTGGGAGGTGACGAGACAGAATCAGGGGCTTGTTAGGACTAGAGAGCAGACACTCCAGAGGAGCTGGCTCCTTCAGTGCTGATGAAACAAGACTGGGACAGACTGGATGCAGCCACGTCCACCGAGAACTATTGACATTCTGTCATAACCCTAATGTGCTGACAATGGCTAGTGTCCTGAGGAGTCGTAGAGCCTGGTAGCAACTTAAAATGGAAAAGAAACATGAAAGGAGCAAGATTTTTTCTTTTGAGGTGGTTAAATGAGAATGGGGATGACCTATTATAGGCAATTGTTTATCTGTTGGCTGGAGAAGTAATAAATTGTGTTATCCTGTCAAAAGGCATCTCCTAGTCTACCAAACAGGTGAGAGGGCCAGCCTTCCAGGAGGATTATGTACCCACATAGCTTTGTAGAACTCACAATAATAAGCTAAATGCCTCTTGGAGCAAAGTTACTAGAAAATCTGCCCTTTCCCTCGGGGTTTTGGTTTTTGAACTACAGATGCATGAAATCCAGAGACCTGTGTGGAACATGATTCAAATTTGAGGCTAAAAAAGTCAAGAGGCTCAGACTCAACATTTGAGCTGTCATATTTTTCTACAGAATGTCAAATGGGCTTAATGATAGGCCAGAAGTACCCAGTCGAAGCACCACTGCAAGTCACCCTTGGATAACCTCAAATAATAAATCAAGCTGGCATCCTTTTTCTGTTACTCATTTCTGCCTTAATGGGAAATGCTGGGGGGGGGAGGTATCATAGTTTCACAGTACGTCCAAAGCACTCATCTTACTATAACTGATGACCCCGAGCTATGCAGACCCAGGAGTCCCCATTTAGAGCAGACTCTCTGGAGCGGAAGCTCTTTAATCACCTTTCATGTGCACCAGCTCTGCTGGACCAGGACCAAAAAACAGGGTCCTATTGACCTTTGTTTTATTTTATTATGATGCTTCTTTGGAGCTATATGTGTGGATGCCTGGTGATGGAATGCATAAGTGAAGCCAATGTTAACCGAAGTCAAACACTAAAGAATTAGGAAAAATTGCTCTTTTGCATAGGACATTGCTTATTCTAAAGCAGGATTTGTAGAAGGCAGTTAGTTCCACCTTGGACATTTGCATGGGTTAATAATTAATCTTTTGAATACCAGTAGAGCATTACTTGGGAAAGGAAGAGATGAGGATCAATGCCATCCTGTAAAAGGAAAGAGGTAGTGTACTAGATCAAGTTATACTGAAGCCTGGCTAACGTGGGTCCATGAGGCCCACAGGTAATGTAATGTTTATAATAAGATTCTTCAAAATAATTTAATGATAAATAAACCCATTTCCACTACAGGCTTCAGAGTGGAACAAGATAACTTCTATAAAACTAAGTCTTAGAACAAGGACAATAAGAGCAAAGATGCAGGAAAGTTTCAAATTTTAGAAAATGTATTTATGTTTTTTTATATGTAAATCAATTTTAATGCAGAATCTTCTATTATTTTTTATCATAAGCTAGAGTTGGGAGATGAAAGTCTCAGACAGGTAAATGTATAAATTACATATTTTTTGTAAAGATGCCTTTCTTACATGTTAATCTTTCTCAAACCAAATGTGCCTTGATTTAATGTAATGTAGTAGTTCTAGTTCCATGAAGACCTATCATTAGTTTACAAAACCCATTTGAGAGTGTGTATTTCAATTGATGGCATCTTGGAATCAAAATCAAGAATATATGGCATTAAATCTATCCAATACAAGGATATGTGTATTAAATCTGATTACACATTTTCAAGGTAATCTGATGCACTCTGCAAGCTAATATGTGCAGAAACCAAGGTATTCAGTTCTCTTGTTTGTTATAGATAGTTCCTGCAAGTGGTTCATAAGCATCCATGAGTATTCTGCATGTATATTTTCAAAATAAAAGTGCCATCATCTTCTCAAAAGTTTCTTTTTTAATTCCTTGGTCAAATGGATTAATTAGAAGGGAAATCTATTGGATTGAATAAAAAAAAGGAAAATATATTAGGTTTAGTAAATGCGTATAGTAAAACATATTTGGTTCAAAAATTTGAAATGGTATAATCATTTGGTATGTATTCTTAAAGATAGTCTTTATGTTAGCAGACATAAAATGTCCTAATTTAGTAGATTTAAAACTATGTCTTAATCTATATAATAAAAGCCTAAGTGACTGTTAAGGCAGAACGACCGGAACGACTGGTCACCATGATGTGCACTGATCACCAGGGTGCAGACGCTCAATGCAGGAGCTGCCCCCTCATGGTCAGTGCGCTCCTACAGGGGGAACGCTGCTCAGCCAGAAGCTGGGCTCATGGCTGGCGAGCGCAGCAGCAGTGGCGGGAGCCTCTCCCACCTCCGTGGCAACACTAAGGAGCAGCGAGCCGAGTGGTAAGGAGCGAGCAGGCGGATGGTAAGGAGCAAGGGGTTCCAGACTGTGAGAGGGATGTCTGACAGTCAGACATCCCCCGAGGGGTCCCAGACTACGAGAGGGTGCAGGCCAGGCTGAGGGACACCCCCCTCCCTCAGTGCATGAATTTCGTGCACCGGGCCTCTAGTATATATATAGTCGGAGGTGATTCCCTGGAGGAGTTGCTGCAAAGTTTTTAGATCCAAAGAGGTAAGGTGAACTGTGAACCTGAGTTGAGGGCAAATCAAGTGAGAACCCAATAGCTAACGATACTGCAGGCACAAAGTCACGCACACGTGAAGTAAACAGCAATTAGGAGCGGAGTGACAAAGGGTCTTGCTAACATTGCCTTATAGAAGGCCCAGGGAGGAGAGTAGGAGGGCTGGGCCTGGGTTGTCAATGCAAAGGGATTGTGGAAGCCTGCAAGCTCCAGGACTTCTTGGGCACTGCTGGCCTGCGAGGTTCTCTTCTGCTGATGTGATGATAGCCAACACAGCTGAGCCAGGTGTTTGTACATCTCCACTGGCCTTGTCCTTGTTTACCTGGGAGCACCCCCTGTAAGGTAGCCTGACCTAGAGGTGGCAGAACTCATCCTCCTGGCACCTTGGCTGTCCTCCCTGCCCCTTGTTGCCTTCGGTGAGTGTAGAGCCTGCCTCCATCCGTTGAATAGAGAGACTATAGGTCCATCACTTTCATCGTAAGATCTGTACCTTCAATGTTTCCTTCTCCTTCTCTATGCGCTGCTGTTCCAGATGTAGCTTCACGAGCGCTGACTCTTTGGCAGAGATTTCTTCCTTCAGCTGATCTACCTGATGAGTCATAATCTTTAATTTTTTCTTCATTTCCGTTATTTCATCCTAACAAAATGAAAGGAGAAGTGTTTGGAAGTGAATTAAATTGACAACACAGTCCCTATGGAAGTTCAAATGCACATTCGAGAACTTTTAAGGGAGGCCCTTTCAAAACAGTGGTCTCCTGACTACTTATGACTGGGCTATTCCTTCGTATGCTGTGCCATCAACCTCACTGTACTTTACAGCAGGAACTCTCAAAATATTATGACTATGCCACACACACACACACACACACACACACACACACACACACACACACACACACACACACACACACACACACTTATTCCTCACTTTACTAGAGAAGAATTGGAAAAGCTCTGCAATTAAATGACAAGAGTACACTGCTCCCCTCTGAGTCACAGCAGCTATTAGCAGCTTTAAAAATTAGAAGCACAGCAGCTATTAGCAGCTTTAAAAATTAGAAGCAGGAGAACGGCAATACTACATAATAATTAAAAGCCAGACTGAGATAAACAATCTGAGAGTTCTGCATAAAATTCATCTTTTTTTTTCAGATGAATTCCACGAGATTATTTTCTTGATCTATTCTAAATTCTGCGATTAGGATGATAGAAATTGCTTTGAATCCAGGATGGGGAGGAATCAAAGTATAAAGACATAAATACATTCTTTACCTGAGCTTCCACCAGGTTTTTGCTGTACAGATTCCTGTCTGACCTCACAGCTTCGTACAGGTTCTGTTGCTGTTTTAATTTAGTCTCTGATTCAGCGATTTTCTTTTTGTAGTCAAAAATCTGCATTTCGCGGACTTTTATGTCTTCCATGTTCATGAGGACCTGGAGGAGAAAGGATACAATGATGGTTAAACAGCCCATCTGTGGTTACCAGTTCAGTACACAGAGATTTTTATCCTAGGGAAGCTAGTAGAAATGCCAGCAATCAAAAAATTGGACTGTGCCTCTAATCACTGAGGTACAACACAGAAATTCAGCCCAGCTGATTAGGGGCAAACATACATTTTATCTCCTCTGGAGTTCTGCTCGAGCATGAGCTAAGCACAGTTATTTTGTGATCACAAGAGGGGAGGGGCGGGAAATAAAGAAATCCTTTCAAATCTGAAAACCTCTCCTGACTACCTCCACTACCAAAAAGAGAAAGGAAATAAAGTCTCGGGTTTAAACAGATCTTAACACAGAGGGCTCAGAAAGATAAGAGATAAGTTAGCTGTTTGGCTACACTTGAGTCTTTGTAGTTAAACACAAGAAAGAAAAGTGGCCTTTGAACACTGATAGCAATCACAACACTGTCATGCCAACGTCAGTGTCACTCCATCAGGGAAACTCCAAGGGCTTCATAAAACTGTGTTCTATCGCGCACAAAACACTTCTGGGAAAGATAAGATCCGAGAATAACTGCCTCCTTTTGTAAGTACGGAAAACTGAGGCAGGAAATTCCACAGAGAGCCAGTACCTCTCGAACAAGCAATCCATACAATGAGAGTTACATAATCATGACTCTCGGCTCAATGTCCACAGAAATTGATATTTATGAACAAACTTCTTCAGAAATTCCTTAAGTAGAAAAATGTTAGTGATTCGCTCACTGGAACTCTGGTCTAAACAATACATAGGACTAAGACACATAAGGAGAAATTTCTTAAGATGTCACCGCATTTCAGTGAAGTTCTCCTAATTATTGGCTAGAATGGAAGGAAATAAACAGCGCAGTGTGCTAGAGAATAAAAGGACAGGGTGTGCTTGAAGTAACACAGCTGGGGAGGTTCCTCTGAAAAAGAGGCATTTTACCTAGAATTTAAAGGTCAAAAAGTACTTAGACCTTTGCCATGCTGATATTCATTGATTCAGGTGTGGGCTACCTGTGAGCAGCATGTCCCCAAATCATTGCACTACAGAATTCTTTTATTCCACTGGTGGAATTAGTATTCTGGAAAATACACTTGGAGAAACCCTGCTGTTATGTTTTTCCTTCAGGGTCCATGATGGCTGGTGTTTATATCTTTAAATAAACACCTTTCAAAGTTTTCTTGGACTTATAATTAAGGAGAGATGGTATTAAATTTTAGCAAGTGCCTTTTCAGCATATATTATTTTATAGCATTTTTTCTTATTAGGTTTATTGATTTGATATAGTTGTATTCCTCTTACAAGTATTTTATTTCTTTACACACAATTCTGTGTGCCATAATTTTAATTAAATGCATAAATGTGAAACATACATTTATTTTATTTTCCTTATTTATTGGAACTTCCTTCTCTCTTGAACCCACATCAGCCCCTCATTGGTTCATAAAGTAACCGGGTTAACAATCTAGTATGTGTTCTTCCATATATTTTCTTTGAATTCTGCATATTCTATTCAAGTCCAGTAATATCATCATAGCTAATATTTCTCAGGTACTTTCTATGTAACTCATTTAATCTTCCCAAAAATCCTATAAAATAGACATTATCATCACCCCGATGTTCAAAGAAGGAAACCAAAGTCAAAAGAAGTAATATCATTCACAACTATTCTACTAGGACATATACAGATACAGGAATTTGTTGGTTTTCATTTTGCTTTTTGGGGTTTGGTTTTTATGTTTTGGCAAAATGGGATCTCCTTATATATACTTTTATGCACCTTGCTTTCTATCATTCAATAGTACTTTGTGGAAATCACATGAACTAGCTCTAATTCATTCTCTTTAAAGTTGGTATAAAACCCTATAGTGTGAGTGTACCATCCTATACTCAGCTCTTCCCCTCGGTGGGTCATTAACTTAGTTTCCACTGTTTTGCCACTATGAACCACGCAGCAATGAACAGTGTTGTACACATGTCCTTTTACTTATTTCACTTGTGCTTTTACTTCTGCTGGGATGGATCCCCAGGAGTGGCATATCTGACTCAAAAGAAATATATCTTTTTAAACTTTAATAGATATTGCTAGATTGCTTTCCAAAATGGTTGTAACACTGCACATACCCATACTGCCAGCAATAGTTTCCTTAATAGAAAACTCTCCTTGTGGTTTGGGATAAACTCCCTTTGGTCATAGTGGATGATTCTTTTAATGTACTGTTGAATTTGGTTAGCCAGGATTTCATTTGGGATTCTCCATACATATTCATAAATGATCTAACTCAATCCCCTTCTTTTTGGTTCTATTTTAAAATCAATGTTTTTGCTGGTTTCAGAAAATGAAAGGAATCCCTTTCTGTTCACTTATTAATTCACTTACCCATTTATTTATTGAGGCACTTTTATGCAACCTCAATCTATGTAATTGAGGGCTTATCTAGGGCAAGCACTGCAAAAGCACTAGCGATGTAAAGAAGAATAAGACTCATGGCCTACCCTCAAGATCATCTCTGGTGAGTGACTCAACCATAAAATGGATAATCAGGGAATGGATACAACCAGTAAACTGAGATATGCACAGAATGTTATGAGGGTCTGAGGATGGTCCTACCCATCCTCAGTTAATATTGAGCATTTACAGAATTTGTGGGAACTGCCTCTGCCTTCGTATTCCTCAATCATTCCAACCTCGGACCCCAAGCTCTCTCCTGGTCCTGGAATCTTTTTTCATTATCACTGCAGAAGGCATGGGTAATATCAGCACAGCAATGCCAATCAATATTACCCAAAAGAATACAAAGTGCATGAACAGCACTTTTCTAAATTTATTTGCAAATATATATATTAGCCTGGGAATTATCTGATTCTTAAAAGTTTGAAGAAACTCAACTCTATAATCATTAGGCCCTCGGTGGCAATTTTGGAACTAATTTTCTCTCAACTTTTTTGGTAGCATCCATAGTTATTAATCTTTCCACATTTTCTACTTCTTCTTGGATCAAACCATGATATACATACACATTTTTGAGAGAACGATTTCAAACATTTTTTAAAATGTATGTGTCTAGAGTTGTACAACATAATTTTATACTTTTACTATTTTACTATTATTATTTGCTATCAACACTTTGTGTGGAAAAAATGGCCCAAGGTAAAAATATATTCTGACTCAGCAGTAGAGGTCTTGGTTGGGGGCCTAGAAAGAACAAAATTAGCCCTAGCTGATCTGGTTCAGTGGATAAAATGTCAGCCTGTGGACTGAAGAGTCCCAGGTTCAATTCCGGTCAAGGGCACATTCCTGGATTGTGGGCTTGATCCCCAGTAGGGGGCATGCAGGAGGCAGCCAATCAATGATTCTCTCTCATCATTGATACTTCTATCTCTCTTTCCCTCTCCCTTCCTCTCTGAAATCAATAAAGATATTTTTTTTAAAAAAATTAGAAGACCTGCGACAAGGAGGTGTGTGGAAGAGGCATGTGAATAGATCTGAAATGAAAAGAAATCCCCTTCCTTCTTCAATGTCTTTGATCCATCTCTTCAGGTTCCTTAAAAATGAGTAGTAGATGGCCTTTCAAGATACCACCACTAGTAAATGTGAAACCTGAGTAAGGTATCCATGACTGGGTCTGTTATTTGCTTGATTTTTTTTTAAGAAATGCACCTTTCTCTGAACATGATCACCCTCTTTGGGGTCAGTGAAACGAATAGATTGAAGATACTTTGAACAGCATGATCAGCATTTGGAATATCAAGAGGCACATCAGAGAAAAAAAAATCTTCCATCACTCTGGGAGATGTTATAATAATCCTTTGCACAGGCAGAATAATGCTCCAGAGAAAGGGTTCCCATTTCTTTTGGGGCATCCAGTAGTAGGGTCCACCTCTCTGCAACAATAGTGCACAATCTCACTTCTGCATCCTTGAAGCTGGGAGGAATAAGAACCCATCGTGATACCAAGAAGATCAAAGGCATTTCAGTTAAATGACAATGAAAAAATAAGTATTGAAACTAAGGGAAAAGACAATTCACAAAGCCATCTAGTTCTGAGTGTTGAGAACCAAACTTTTTTTTTTAAAAGAAATCATTCAAAGCAATGTCATACAGAAGTTCCAGTCCTGAAAATTCATAAAACGTGCAGGGTGTTAAGTAGGAGCAAAACCTTTTGTCAGCAAAACGTCCCCCCATTAAAAATGGTTATCAGAGATGTGGGGTGCCAGCTGTGGGGCTGGAGTTAAATTAGTTGATTACACGTTAGATATCTCAACCCAACACATGAGATAAATCACACCCAAATATAGAAGGTTTTATCACAGCCAGAGAGTTGGAGCTCCCAGCATTTGCAGGCCCGCTTCAGAGGAGCCCAGAAACTGCTTATGGTGCACTATCGGGGTGCAGTCCCAGTTTATAACCTACTCCTGCCTTTTCTTTTTCTCTTAGAACAACCTGCCAATAGAAATAAGACTGAGATAAAAATCAATAACACAGGCTGGAAAGCTGCAGCGTAGTCAAAACATCATATAGACGAAGGCAGGGTAAGGAAGTAGGTCACTGAATGTGGAACTCTTTAACTTGCATTTGATGAAATAGTGCAATAATCTTTTCAAATGAGTTTTTCCTGACTCGATGTCAATGGTCTGAATGCTGACAATGCCTTTACTTAAGAACACTGAAAAACTCACTCTCAGAAAGGAAGAACCTGGGTGCCCAGGCAGGTGAAATGTTAAATTTACTCACTTTCTTGTTTCATCCTCTATCTTAAATGTATAGTGCCATACCTATGTTTCTGGTTTTTTAATAACATTACATTATATTATATAATGAGGGATATAATGATATCTACCTCAGAGGACCATTATGAGGATTTGAGTGAGAAAATGTGTATTTGTCATGGAACAGACTGAGAATTTCAGAGGGAAGGCATGGGTGGGACATGGGGGATAGTGATTAATTGGGGAACTTATCTATATAATAAAAGCCTAAGCGACTGTTACAACCAAATGACCAGTCGCTATGATACGCACTGACCACCAGGGGCAGACACTCAATGCAGGAGCTGCCCCCTGGTGATCAGTGCACTCCCACAGGGGGAGCACCAGTCATCCAGAAGCTGGACTCACGACTGGCAAGCCCAGCAGCAGGAGCCTCTCCTGCCTCCACGGCAGCGCTAAGGAGCAGTGAGTTGAGTGGTAAGGAACCTGCAGCTAAGGAGCAGCGAGCCAAGCAGTAAGGCGTGAGCATGTGGGTGGTAAGGAGCGAGGGATCCCGGACTGCGAGAGAGCGCAGGCTGGGCTGAGGGACACACCTCCCATGCACAAATTTTGTGCACCGGGCCTCTAGTATGCATATATGGACACAGACAATAGAGTGGCGAAGGCCTGGGAGGGGCAGGTGCCGGGTGGAGAGGGTCAATGGGGAAAAACAAACAAACAAAGGAAACATCTGTAATACTTTCAACAATAAATAAAAAGAAAATGTGTATTTGTGCCACTATATAGGTACCTAGCATAGTATAATCTAACCATTTAATAAATGCTAATAGATTACCATGGTAGGCTAACATTATATCATATTGTATTAGCAGTATACTTAACAAATCAGTTTTGTTTTTCTATGGATCAAATTCTGTTCTGCAGAAAAATAGTGACCCATAATACACTTCTTTCATTATAACACCAAAAGCTTATAATTTGTGGATGTCCCATTGAGGTACCTCTCCAGGGTTCTAGCCTATTAAAGGTGCTCTTGTCTAAAACTGAATAAATATCAAAGAAACAGGAGCTTCTTTTTGTTATGAAGTACCTATTCAGGGAACAATATTTCTTTGATCTTTTGCTTTCCTCGCTTACTTCTAAGCCCTTGAGAGCACATTATTATTCATTTCTTGGAACCTGTGTCTAGAAGAGCTTTGCCTGACACTCTTATAGGCAAACAAGCAGCGAGCTAAGACAGTTGTAAGGAGGGATTCGTTGTAAAAGACTGCTTTTGGGCATGTGAAATGTCTGGGAGGCAAAGGCCAGAAGTTTAATGTTTAGAATGAAAAGGGAGGGGCCCTAATGTAAGCCAAATGCATGATGTGCAAAATTCTTCTCAGATTTAATAATTAACTAGACGTGGTTTTACCTAGAATTGGTAACAGTTGAGAAAAAGAGTACATATGGTGGACCACAACCTACAATGCCATACCTGGCGCCTCTCAATTTATCTGAATAGTAAAATCTAAGAGTGCAGCAGAGGAAAAACCATGAGGATAAAAAGTGCTGAAGCACTGCAGTAGCTTACTTTCTGGTTCTGCAAATATTCACTCCCTCTCCCTACCCCCACACCCTCCATGGAAGGAGTCTCTTCCAAAAGAGCCCAACCTACTTCCTGGATGTTGGTGTGGTCTCATCCTTTCAAATCTCCTCCATTTCCTGCTCACCACCACCCCCTCCCTTCCCCAATTTCTGTTACTTTTCTTTGTTTCACTCTAGTTCATTAGGTCCTCGCCTAAAACAATGCAAGGATCAAGGTATTTTGCTAAACAAACACTATTCTTTACCTTAGAAGAAACCTGACACTAATTTTCTTCTATTAGGTTGAACCTTAAGAAATCTCTGAGCATCCACTGTTTTTCACTTACAAAAACAGCTACGTTAGAGGTTCAACCTAAATATCTTCCCATAAAGGAATTTTCAGAGCCTGGCTTTTACCCTGGGGCTTCCAGAGGCCATTCTTTCTCTAGTTCGAAGGCATATTTTTTCCATAGACCCCATTAAGCTGCCTTTTTCCTTATTCATCCTTGAACAAGGGAGGATTTATTGCACCCTAGGAGCAGCTCTATTAAGGTGGGTTCAACTCTTAGAATCACAGGATGGTGCTAGAATCCACTTTTCAAAACTACAGGTGGGAATACAGTGATGTGCAGAGCTCTGTCCACTTCCCAATCTTCAGTATTCTTTCATTTAGGATATTGTAGGAGCCCAAATGCCTATGTCTTATCACTCTGAGCTGATGTGGTCTATGGACAATTGTAACTCCCAGTATGTCCCACTTTCAGGGGAGGTTCTCTCTGCCCTGCCACATCCCTAAGCCGCCATCCCCAGAATGCACTGGGCAACCACCAGCTCCACCCTGCCTTCCCCATTCTTTGGATTGGCCATAATTGTCCGACTGGCTGGGCACAAGCACTTGACTAGCAGGAAGGTTGAATGACCTGGTCAGTACAGACACTGAGTAGGGGAAGAGATGGTAAGAGATTTCTGAAGCATCTTTCTAGCTCTTCTCGGGTTGTCTCTTTTATGAAGCAAATTCAAGGAACTGTGAGTTGAGGTCCAGATAGATTTTCTCACTTCACCTCCGTTGGCTTTAAAATTCTCATCCATTCTCCTTTCTTCTACTTCAGCATCAGGCTCTATGTCAGCCTTAGTGTTTGATGCTGTTAAAAGTTTTTATTTTCCATACAAACCAGTGTAAACCTACTTTTGCCCCATTTGCACAATTTTGCATTGTGTTTTTATCAGATTCATATTGTAAACATTGTTTCCCATTAATGATTTTCTAACATTAAATGTACATGGGTTTTAATGGTACATAATACTGTATCAAACACACATAGCACGATTTATTTTGAAGAATATTCTTTTATAGAAATCTTTGCATTTCTTATGGTTCCACAGACTCAGTTTTTAAAGAAACTGCTGGATCAAAAGAATAAACTTGGACAGTGTATACTCTAGAAGTAGATGAAAATGTCAGCTTCATGACATCATCCCCAGCACCTGACATTATCCCTCAACTCCCTATAAATAGAATGCACGAAAGGCAACTTTCTGTTTGTTCAAATAAGGAAATAAGGAGTAGGGGTGTGTGTGTGTGTGTGTGTGTGTGTGTGTGCGTGCGTGTATGGGGGGGGGGGAGGAAAGAGAGACAAAAATATGAGGAAGAGCAAAAAAGACATATATGTCCTTGATAAGAAGCCCAGAGAGGACACAAGTTGCTATAGCAACTGATATATGCTATCAGAGATTATGTAACAGATAGAAAAATTATAATTGATAATATATTTTAAGGACTTGTGTTTAAATTATTTAGGCGAGACACTGTATAATCTTGTGCAGTTAAACATCAGAAAACTTGATAAAGTTACCAGCAAAACTTGGTACTAGTATCTCTCCTTTGCAAGAAAACAGAAAAATAGATAATCCTATATTAAAATCAGTGGCAGCATTATTTTTATCACACATCATCTATCCATTTGTTTAACACACACTTTTTTGGTGCCTACCATTTACCAGCATGCTGGAATGAAACAGTGAGTGAGATAAAATCCTTGCTCCCAAGAGCTCACTGTAAAGTAGGAAAAACAAATATGCAAGGAAATAACTATACTAGAGGATGGTAACTGCCATCCCAGAGATATAAACCAATCCATCACGTAGGAAATGACTAGCTCTGCCTAGGCAGTCAGAGCAGGCTTGACCCCAGAGATGAACATTTGAGCTGGGTACTGAAGGATGAATAGAGTTTTCCATGCAGAGAAGGGGAAGAAGAACTTTCTAGGGAGAACCAAGAGCTTGGACTCTGTCTTTTAAGTCAGAGCATACCAACTGCTGTCTTGCATGGGTGACAGGTATATACAAAAATACTGATTCACTCTACCCACCGGGACCTGGGCAGCTATCATCCTTGGGTGAATCCCCTCCAACCCTGTCTCATCCTCCTTATTTCCACATGCCATAGGCATTGTTTTCTATGAGTGTTGTGATGCAAAAAATGTTAGGAAGCACTGCCCAAGGTGGCTCAGAGGTAACGAAGGTTGATGGGGCCAGGAATAATTATAAGACTACACTGGAATTTTTAACAGTTAATTCTGATAGTATGATGGCAGCCAGGAATGGAGAGAGACTGATTACCAGGAAGGAGACGTAAGAGGCTTCAATGGATTATAGGTTCAGATACGTTCAGTGTCTCGCCATATAGGTCCCTCCTTTAGGAGGATCATACTCCTGCCCAGGGAGTAGGATCAGGCTTCGCCATGTGCTTTGCTTTGGCCAATGGAATATGGGTGGACAAGCCCTGTGCCCTTCCTTTGGCAGCAGAAGCTCTGAGAGCACCCTGAAGTATCCACTGTTACACTCTTTTCCCTCTGAAGAGGCCAGCACATCCCAACAGAGCCATCCTGGAGTGAGGAGGACAAGAAGCAGGGCTGCAGCTGACCCTCAAAGGCCACTAATGTGAGCAAAAATAAACCTTTGTTGCGGTAACCCATTCAGCTAACGCTGACTGATACCGAGGCCAATGCGCCAGCCCAAGCCAGAGAATATGAATGCCTGAACTGACAGCTAGTCCTCTCAGAGTCAGTAAATCAATCCAGGGAGCTTCTAAGATGATTAAGTCAGCAAAGAAATGTGCTGAATGCCAAAGGCTCCCAATCAGGGGTAGGAGGCTGGACGGATCATATGCATTTGTGCTTCTCTAAACTTATATTCTGCAAATATCTGCTCAGCATTTATTTGGCCTAAATGGGAAGAAGTTATAAAGCTTGTTTCCCAATTTCTTTATGTTTATGACTCAAAAGTTGGCTGTCCTCCTTGTCATTTTGGAGATTCTACTCAAAAAAAAAAAAAAGCAAAATTTAAACATGCAAAAGCATCAGTAAACATTGTAGAATTTACTGCAGATTTCATTGAGATGGAAGAGAGGGCTATGCAATAGCATAGCAGACAGTACTTTGCTAGAGGGACAATCTCATTAAATCAGTCTTTTCTCCAGAACTCTCTTCTCAGCCTCATAGCTAAAACTTTTCTTCATTCCCCAACATCCCCTGCCCCCCATCCTGAAACCACTGCTCATTGCCATCTGTGAATGCACCAAAACAATACTTGTTTAACCACTCTTGCTTAATGCAGGCAATGTGCTAGGATGACTGGTTAAAAGTAACATCCAAATCCCTGAAGTCATGCCTAAGGATACTGCCTGAGCCTTCTCCCTCATAAGCAGTTTAGGAGAAGTAGAAACTGAAACTCAGCTACACAATGGGAGGATTTCCATCACTGGTGAAGTTTTAGGTTTGCAATAGTATTAAAATAAAGATGCTCTTTGAATGTGTGACACACTTAGCTGATGCCAGTATTTACTCGCCTCTTAACCTGAGGTCATTTAATTAGAAAGATGCTTTTCTCAGTAGGGCAAGAGGGAAGATGGAGAACCCGGAAATTAGGACAGGGGCCCAGAAGGGGAAAGAGAGAGCACCAAACATAAGCCTTGCCCATGTCACTGTTTGGCCCAGGATCAGCTCTGGGACAGCTTTTATACAGTCAACACCATTCCTCTTAAATCTTCATGTAAACCACAAGCTGAAATCTGAATAAATCGCCTTTACAACAGTGTGCCGATCAGAAAGGTGACCATTAGAGCCCTGGCCGGTGTTTCTCAATGGTTAGAGCATTAGCCCACACACTGAAGAGTCACAGGTTCAATTCCTCGTCAAGGGAATGTGCCAGGGCCAGGCGCATGCGGGAGGCAATCAATTGATGTGTCTCTCTCACATTGATGTTTCTCTCTTTCTCTTTCTCCCTCTCTCCCTCCCTCCCTTCCACTGTCTCTAAAAATCAATAGGAAAAAATATCTTTGGGTGAGGATTAAGCAAAAATAAATACAATTAAGAAAAATAAAAAATTTAAAAAAGAAAGAAATGTGACGATCAGAAAGAATGTGCGGTGTTCCCTCCACCCACACCATCAAGGAACGGCTTACCTTTTGGGTGAGGTCACTGGCTTCATTGATGTACCGATCTCTGTCCTTTTCCAGTTGAAAGATGATCTTTCTCTGCTTCTGAGCCTCGTCTTTGTAGTTCTGTATTTCCTCCTCCAAGTTCCTCTTGGCTTGTTCATGGAGCTTTACCAGGTCTACCTGTTTCTGGGTCGCGTGGATTGCCCTGAGCATATTCTAAAAATAAGGACAACAGAGCATCCCCATTACTCAAAGTGTTTGGATATTTGGGGTTAGCTGCATTGTTTTAGAGATGAGTGAAGACAATCATATTCTCTAGAGCTTATTAAGAGCTCTAGAGAATATCACTGTATATAAAATATAAATGGACTAAATATTACATGTGTTAAAAGTACATTTAAAAATCTAAATCAAATAATATTGTTTGCATGTACAAACTTATAGAATAAAGGAACAGTTTCCAGGATTATGCAAAAAAAAAGATTCAATGATTTTCCTAAGGAGTGCTATGCATGTAATAATATCTAATCTATTATTTCCTGAGATTCCCTACCTAGTCTACTTTAAGCCAAAGGGTAATCTATTTTATTAACAATTGTTCAATCCTGGGAAACTAAAGGGAATCATGACAAGTCAGAATGAACAAATACAGGCTGTGTCTACTTTGATGAGATGAAGTTGTCTTGGCCAAATGCCATCAGGCTGTTGTTAGGAAGCAGCCTCCCCACTCTGCACCTGGCCAATCACTTTTCCTCCCCGAAGGAAATCCTTGAGCAGGAAAGCTTATCCTATAACCTTGAAAATAGTTAATGTCCTAAGAGTGACTGTCAATGGAAGGAATCCTTTGGAAGGGGCAAGAGGAGGAAAAGGGTAGGGGTGCGGGGTCTCGCCTGGAATGAAGGCTCTCCAGGCCTCAAACTCCCCCAACCCCTCCCTTAGCTTTGGACCATATTGAGCTCAAAGACTAGGAGAAAGAAGGGCGGAAAACCCAAAACCTACAACAATCCTGAAAAGATGGAGGCAAAGTTAGAGACTTTTTATATCACCATACCTTAAAATCACCAAAGTTAAAATTTTATTAGCAGTCAGCTCTGCTTTCTAGATTAGCAAAAGACACAGATCGTAGATATTAAACTCAGATATTTTGAATGACTTGGGCAGTCTGGGATGCCAAATAACACACCGCCAATAAAAACAGAATCCACAAAACACTCTGAAATCCCCTGCTAGTTTACATGATAATGTTCCAGAATTCCTTTGTGCTCACAGATGATAATGCAGTTTCAATTCACAGCCAGTAAATGCTGGACTGCAGATAACTGCTTAGAGGAAAATTGAGCACTATTATTTATTCTAATCTACTTCTGTTTGCCTCCGAGTTTCCTGTTATAGGCAGATATTATAGCTAAAGAAAGGCATTTATTTACCAGTGTTACCGTAACAGCTCACCTTATTTAACATGTCCCTTTCTCTCAGAAGCTCATCCATTGCTTTCTTATCAAGTTCTGCTTGTTTCTTTGAAGCCTCCACCTCTAAATCACCAGAGAGAAAAATAATGATCAATATGGAGTCAACCTAAAAAGAAATCTGCCCAGCCGGCTGATGTGGTTCAGTGGTTGAGCATCAATCCATGAACCAAGAGGTTCGCTTCCCAGTCGGGGCACATGCCCAGGTTGTGTGCAACAGGCAGCTGGTCAATGTTTCTCTCTCATCCATGTTTCTATCTCTCTCTCCCACTCCCCCCCCCTCTCTCTAAAAAGCAATAAAAACATATTTTAAAATAAAAAGAATCTGCCCACACACAAAACTTGCTTTACATACTTATCTATAGCTATAAAACGACTGTTTATTAACTGTGACACACTCTTCATTATAACTGAGAAAGATCTTCCTGTCTCACTAGACCAGCGGTTCTCAACCTGTGGATCGTGACTCTTTGGGGGTCGCCTAAGACCATCGGAAAACACATATATAATTACATATTTTTTGTGATTAATCACTATGCTTTAATTATGTTCAATTTGTAACAATGAAATTGGGGGTCACCACAACATGAGGAACTGTTTTAAAGGGCCGCGGCATTAGGAAGGTTGAGAACCACTGCACTAGACAGATGGAAACTGAGGCATAGAGAGATTAAGCCACATGCCAGGGATCTGCAGCTAGGAGGTAACAGGGCTGAGATTGGGAGCACAGATTCACTGACTCCAAAAGTCCTTGCTCTTTTTAAATCCTTCTTATTTACAAGTAATTAGAAACACAGAGAGAAACTAGAAATAAAAACAAGTAAAAAGAAAAGAATTCAAATCAACCGCAATCTGTTTAGGATTTTGATGTCTGCAGATTTTTTTCCTGTGCAAATTATATGTGTGTATCATTATAAATATATATGCATGCCAAAGTAATCATGATACACATATTGTTTTGTAACTTGCTTTTACAATTAACAAACAAAATAAATGTCTCTCTATATTATAAATGTGCATCAACATCAGAAGTTTTAATTACTGCATATTTCTCTATATGAAAATGTATTATTTATTGAGCCAATTCCCCTTCTTAACATTTAAATTGCTTCCATTTTATTTACTTATTTGTAAATTTTAGCAATGATCCTGTAAAAGTTATTTTTAATTTGTTATTCTAGGAGCAGAAGTCCTGAAACAAAAGGAATTTTTTTAAGACATTTCTCTCCTCCTGCCAAATTTCTCCCCCCAAAATTAATAGCAATTTAATTCCTCACACAAACCACCACTAGTTATTATCATTCTCTTTGATCTTTGACAATGTGATGGATTATTAAAACCAGTATGCTTGTGTTTAATTTATATTTCTTTGTCTGGTAGTGAAGTTGACTACTTTTTCATGTTTAATGATCACTTATTTGTATTTGTTTTTCAAATTGTCCACACTTTAACCTTTGCCAGTTTTTCTCATAAATTGTTTATCCTTTTTGTGGATTTTTAAGAACTCTTTATGTATAATAAGGATACTAACTCTGACTGACAATATTTTGGTCATTTGCCTTCATATATAGTCTTTAGTACGTTAAAAAATAGCTATTATTTCACTAAACTTCTCAATCTTGGCTTTATAGTTTCTATATTTGGTGTCAACTTTTTCCCCCAAGAAGTAACTTATTATCATACTACCATTTTTTAATAACCAGCCCATATTGTACACTTGTATGAAACAACATCTTCATCTTAAATGAAAATTTTGGATCTTTCTGTGGCCTTTCCAATCTTTTCCATTAATCTGTTAGACATCTTCACTATACCATTTAATTATTGAAGCTATATAATACACTTAAATACCTGGGAAGGCAAATGCTCCCTTATCACTCTTCTCCAGAATTGCCAGGTTATTGTTACATGTTTATTCTTCTGGAGAACACTAGAATCCATTTTCAAGTCCCAGCAATATAACTCACTGGAATTTTTATGGATCATATTAAGTATACAGATTAATTTAGACAGATTTTTATCATTATTACATTAAGTTTTCTCATCCAGAAACTTAGTATATCTCGCCATTTTTCAAGTCTTCCTTTATACCTCTCAATAGAATTCTGTAGCACTTTTTATATATAGGTCTTGCAGATATCTTGGTAACTTTATTCATAGATATTTTATTACTTTACTTGCTATTGTGAGAGGGGGTTTTTCCATCATATTTCTAACTGATTCTTTGTATGAAAGAAAGCTATAGATATCTATATATTTATTTTATAACCTGCCACCCTATTGAACTCCCATTAGTTCTGGCAGTTTTTCAGTTCATTTCTTGGATTTTGTTATAGAAAAATAAATAAATAAATGGAGGATTCATCCTCCTGACCATTATGTCTAATGCCACTCTTTGATAGGCAGAGGTCCCTAAGAAGAAATAATGGTTAACGATATCTATAAACTAACAAGAAGAGAGAGTGTGAAGACCTCTATAAACATGATTTCAGTATGAAGAGTTGGGTTCAACACTGAATATGTAATTTCTTTTCAAAGCTTAGAACTATTGCAAGCAAAAACACAGGAATTTAAATAGAGGAGTGTTTTTAAAGTCACTAAGCCCGTTACAAAACAAGCTCTCGGGATCCATTTTCCTTCCCATCTGTCACATTAGATTGTTAAACTGTGCTAGACAGTAAGCATGCTGAGGGCAGGGACCTCCATGCACCCAATGCCTAGCATAGTACCTGCACATAGTAGGAATACAATTTATCAAATGAAAGAATAAGTGAATGGAGAAACTGTCAAGGTAAAAGATTTTTTTCCTGATGTCTTAGAAGGAAAAATAGCTGCACTTCTCAAAGGCTCACATGACATATGTTTCCAATAAAATCTTACCTGGAGATTCAGATTTTACCTAGATGTATGTTTTTTGGTGATTTACGACTCACAGCAGCCCGCTGGGAGTGAATCCAGTGTTCCTGCCTCACATATTCTGGTATAGTCGGAATTCAGACCCGATCCTCTGCCTCCAAGTCCAGAGCTTTTTCAGACACCCCAAATTTGACTAGTTTCCCCTATTTTCAATTATATTCTTTTCAGAATGAGATCATAGTCTGTCCTATTACTATATACATAGTAATATATCTGGATAATAATAGATGACATTGAGTAAGCACTTACTATGTGCTAGGCCAGTGGTCGGCAAACTGCAGCTGGCGAGCCACATACGGCTCTTTGGCCCCTTGAGTGTGGCTCTTCCACAAAATACCACGTGCGGGCACGCACATACAGTACAATTGAAACTTCGTGGCCCATGAGCAGAAGTCGGTATTTTGTGGAAGAACCACACTCAAGGGGCCAAAGAGCCGCATGTGGCTCGCGAGCCACAGTTTGTCAACCACGGTGCTAGGCACTTGGCCCCACATGTTTTATGTGTATTAGTTTATTTCATCCCCAAGACCTAAATATAGTGGAGGTGGGATCTGAACTCAGGCAGATGTGACTCCGGAGTTTGTATCCATAGTGATTTTTCTGTACTAGATGGCCTTCCCTGGCACTTAAATTTTGCCTCCACAGGCCAATGAGAGAGCTGGTAGAACAAGTGTTTGCCAGATGGTAAAGTACTAACAGAGAAAAGAAATTAGAAGCCATTTACTTTCGTCCCACTAATCCTTGGTACAGTATTGCCTCAAATATTGCTGATGGGGGACATTCATTTTCCTTTATCCTTATCTTTGGTGAGAAAACGGACTAATGCTAAAGGTCATGTAGAACCCAAACCTAACAGTATAGATGTCACTTACTCCATGACAAATACTGAGCAATACTTTGGGCTGGATTTACAGTGTGCCAAGATAGTCTGTTGAAGAATTTTTAAGGAATTCCTAATGATGTCCCCTCCATATTGTCCACCCACCAGTTTGAACGCTGTTTTGCTGATTTCATTTACATGGTTTGTGGTTTGTACATACAGAGCCCTGAGTTGCCAAATGACATTAGTCACCAATGAAATGTCTATAAATGCATTTTTAAAAGGCACAAAATAGCCCTAGCCGGTTTGGCTCAGTGGCTAGAGCGTCGGTCTGTGGACTGAAGAGTCCCCTAATGATGTCCCCTCCATATTGTCCACCCACCAGTTTGAACGCTGTTTTGCTGATTTCATTTACATCTCTCTCATCGATGTTTCTAATTCTCTATCCCTCTCCCTTCCTCTCTGTAAAAAATCAATAAAATATGCATTTTAAAAAGGCACAAAATAATCCTTGGTTTACCTCTCTCTAATCCCAAGATCTGACTTTTTAGAGTTTCCTTGTGCTGTTCTACTTCCGCCTTTTGGTCTTCAATCTGGTGTAATTTCTTATGGATTTGCTCCCTGATTTTGTTGAGCTTCCCGATGTCAGTGCGCATCTGATGAACTTCTTCCTCTTTGGCCTGTAATTAGTGAGAGAGAATTAAGCAGGGGGACATTCGGTAAATAAAGGGTGACTGGATGATGGCAAACTCAGAACCAGTAAGAGGAAATTCTTCCTATGTCAGTGTGAAGTTACTCTATTGGACTAAATCAAAACACACACTGTTTGGTTTTGAGGGAAATTGAAAAACTCTATTCTCTGAATAAAATATGTGGCTATATAAGCTAAAAATAATAAAAAGACAAATTAAACCTGATGTCCCAAGGCACCACTGAATGCTGAGCTGTGTGTATCATAAATGTGTGGATTTTGTGTACAGACACTATATTCGATTAGCAGTTTCACAGACTCACAAAGTGATCTCTTTCAGAAGGTTATTAACATGCCATAAAGTATTCAAATACGTTTGTACCCACATGGCCACAGCCGTACAATTACATCCACGAGAGGAGGGGGCCTCTGTCCTCAGAGGATGGTAGCCAATGGGTGTATATTCAGACAGGTGGACAGGGCAACATTAAAAGGTAAATCTACATAATGCCCAAAGGTACAGAACAATAAAGTCTAGCAAAGGAAAACACCAAATTTTTGTCTATGGGCTTCAAGTTTTATGAATTTTTTTTACATTCAAATTAAACTCACTTTTCAAAATTTTGTCATTTTTAGAAATTACTGGGAAAGCAACCAGTGACACTTCTACAAATAAACTTGGGAATTATCCCCAGGTCTTGCCACTGAAGAGACTGAACTTAGCTGGGCATGTTATCCTCAGATTATTGGGAGAAGTTGAATGGCCTCGGTTCAGGATCCCTTAACAAAAATCTATCATCTTTCAAGGTGCCCCAGTCGTGTTATCAAAAGAGAGAATTAATGGCATAAGTACTTTTACTTTAAGTTCACCTTAGGGGCTAATATATTATTTTGCCTTAAGTAGTCATTTCATTTCTGCTTTAACTTACAACATTCTCATAGGGAATGCTTTCGAGTCAAACCATTCTAGATTGTTTTAAATGTTCCTCAGCCTCAGGTCCTACAGGGTCCAAATTAACTGACCTAAATCCCCTTTCAATTGCAATAATAAGGTGTTCTAATTCAATAATTATGCATCCAGACCCCATAGTCAGATTTCAGAAAAATCCTGGAGACCTCTAAGACTGCATACAAAACAAGATACAAGATGTGCAATATGTGTGTGTGTGTGTTTGTGTGTGCGCGCGCCGCCGCCCCTAAAGCGCGTTTATGTCTCTTCTCATATTTCCGCTAGAAAACTCAGAAGGAGCTGGTGGGGCTGAAACTGAATAATTCATTACTCCACGCAAAGTATTAATTTTTATCGGCCCCTCATTTTATAAACAAAATTCTAACATAATAGGGTTTACAGAGTTTTCAGAATTTTGTTCTATTAAGCATGTAGGCATAACATATGTACCCAGATAAAGTTGTTGTCCAAACTTAACTTGCAAGCACTCTTCAGAAGAAGGGGAGGAAGAACAGGAGGCCTGTCTTAAAGTTTGCATTGGACAGAGTGAATATCATGCTTCTACCATCCTAGAAGTAAATACCTAATAGAACCAGTCCATCCCCCACCCTGCTCATTCTACCTTCTCCATACAAGTAATAAAATGCAATCTGACTTCTTTGCTATTCGCTCGTGTAAATGGTTTCTAGCTCTCGGCAACCGGTGACTTGCAAGGCTCAGTTACAGAGATGAACATCAGAGCTCGCTTTGGAAAGCATTTGCATAATCATATGATCAATAATCAGGTTTGCAATTTTCTAAGTAAGAATGGGACTTATCACATTGTCTGCTTCCAGGCACAAAGCAATCACGGTAGGCTTGCACCTGTCTGATGCATCAAGGCTAATTCAGGTTATGGAACCGAGAGCTCCGACCGCACAGCAAACCTATAGGGAATGAAGGAGGGAGTGCCAGGCAACTGATGTGTCACTGGATAGTTACTTTGAGCTCCAATGCCTTCTGCTGGTTTTCCTGGGATAGCTGCTCGCAAACCAAAGCGTGTTGTTCGTTCTCTTGCTGAAGTTTAGCATTTCTCATCTGAAACTGCTCCAGTTCCTTTGCAGCTCTCTCGTTCAATATCTGAAAGAGGTAGAATGAGCTGGTTAACTTTTTTTTGATCTGATTACAATATCTGTGTCTCCACACAGGAAGCCCCACTATTTTTGTCTTTGTAGAAATGGTTCTTTATCCCCGTGAAAGCTCTAACGCACTCAAAAATGATGAATGTTACTGGTAAATGGATGAGGAAAATGACGCCTTATAATGAATAACACAGAGAGGACCTTTTTTTTTTTCTGAGAGCCTTGGGAAGTCTTGTTCACAGGTGGTGGATAAATATTTTAATACCATTCGGCAGGCTTCGCACACACAACAATTGCTATAATCATTGCAAATGAGCTAGGGATTCAACCGAGTTTTAGCTGCTGTGAGGCTCCGAAGCTACCTCTTCAGAAGCAAATCCTGCATTAACATGCCTACTATCTTTTCTGGAACAGAACCATTCACTAACACCAACACAATTCCCCTTTAATCCAACTTAAGTCAAAACCGTGGAACAGCAGTGGGATGGTTTCTAACAGCCTGACCTCAGTGTCAATTGGCTTTTCCTCTTACACTCCTTGATGGTAGGTTTTATAAAAAGAGAGGGTTAGATTTTAGGGTGCCGTTTCTGTTGGGAGAAAACTGGGGAGATGGAAGGATATCAAATCGCCTGAAGGACAAAAAGAAAAAGATGTGTATTTAGCTGACCTTGAACAGCGTGAGGGTTAGAGGCACCCTCCCCACACATTTGAAATCCCTCCCCATACAATTTGACTCCCCAAAAGCTCAACTACAGTTGTCCCTCAGTATCCACTAGGGATTGGTTTCAGGACCCCCTAGAATACCAACATCATGGATGCTCAAGTCCCTCATATAAAATGGCACCAAGCAATGCATACAGTTAGCCTTCCCCAACTGAGGATTCCCAACTGCAGTTTCCTAACTGCGGATCAGAAACAGTATTTTTGATCCATGGTTTGTTGAATCTGCATATGGGAAACCAGCAGGTAAGGAGGGCCAACTGTATATTTATTGAAAAACATCTGCATCTAAATGGACCCGTGCAGTTCAAACCCGTGTAGTTCAAGGGTCAGTAAAGCTTTCATGTAAGCAAGAGTTAAACATGAAAAGAATCCATCCAATTTCCCATCAACAGGAACTAAATAAGATATAGCTAGCTATGCTAAAAATAAAATTGTTTTACAGGAGTCCTGGATATTGCTAAACAAAGCACTATAGTTTTATCATGATGTCCAAAATTCTCTCGGATTTCACGCTCAAAGAAGTCTCATATTTTACTTGAGGATACTATATATTGTTTATTATCTATTTTATTTCTGGCTCTATATAAAATAAATAAAGTAACTGACAAAGAAATGTGTTCTAATATCTATTTTTTAAATAGAAAAATGCTATATGGCTTGACAATTCTTTGGAAACTTCCTCAGAGAAAATATTTTCCAGAAATGACTTTTTTTCAATTACATGAACTGCTTCTTTAAGAAATGAGAAATGACAGACTAGAATTATTACTAAGTTACCTTAAACCACTATTACAGGGGAAATGTTACCAAAAAATAGTACCTTATTTAAAGTGCGTAAAGACTGAGTATGGTTCCCTAAACTTGAACCTTTAAAATAAACCTGTTAAAAATAAACCATCTTATATTTGCACAATGGAATACTATACAGCTATGAGAGTGAATGCTCTATGAGCTCTGTCCAATAGGACTTTCTGCCCTGATGTAAATATTCTCTATCTGTGCTATCCAGTACGGTATCTACTAGTCACAACTGGATCTTGAGCACCTGAAATGGTGCTAGTGAAACCCCAAGAACTGAATTTTTTATTGTATTTAATTTTAAAACAAATTTAAATAGCCACATGTTGCTAATGGCTACCATATTGGAGAACACAAGTCTATAACTATGTGGCAATGACATGAATGAATATCACAGACAAATATGGAGAAAAGGAAGATAGACATAAAAAAGTACATCCTGTATGATTTCATTTCATAGTACAAAAAGGCAAATTCTGATCTCTGCTTAGAATTCGGAATAGAGGAGACCTCTGGGGGAGAACATGACTAGGAGGGGGCATAAGGGAGATACCTGGAGTACTGTTTCTTGGGCTGAGTGCAGGTGACCAAGTGGAGAAAACTGATCAAGCTGGATACTTGTGACTTATACACTTTTCTATGGTTATTATACATTAAGAAAAGATTGTCCTGGCCAGTGTGGTTCAGTTGGTTGAGCGTTGTTCTAGACACTGAAAGGTCGCCAGTTCAATTCCTGGTCAGGGCACACACTCAGGTTACGGGTTTGACCCTGGGTCAGGGTGGGAACAGGAGGCAGCCAATCAATATTTTTTTCTCACATCTATGTGTGGGGGGTTTTTTTTCTCTCTCTCTCTCTGCCCCTCCCTTCCTCTCTCTCTAAAAAAATAAATTAAAATATTTTTTTTAAAATTAAAAGTTAAAAAGAAATTAACCTGTTGGAGCTGGGGGAAAAAAAGGAGGGCACATATCTACCCATAAGAGCTATTCAAAGGGCTCAGTGTCTTATTACCAGCAACTACAGTGAAGGGAATTTGCTGCTTTCCAAAGAAAATACAAAAGGCCCCAACAGACCATGAACCAAGGTGCTGGTCTTGTTTTTGCGAGGACCCCCATGCAGCCTGCACCCTACACACCTTCTGCTCCTTCAGCTGCTGCTCCAGCCTCTGCAGCTCCTCCTTGCTCTTCTGCACATACTGATGCAGGGCCTTGATCTCCGTCTGCCTGGTGTCCATGTCCGTCTGAATCTGCTTGAGCTCTTTCTCCAGTTTTTCCTTCTTCCGAGTCTCCCTCAAAGCTTCATTCTGACGTTGCTGGATTTCTTGTTGGAACTACAGGCACAGAAAGGACAGGGAGGAAAGACATGAACCCCTCCCCAGGACAGGTCTCAACCAGCCAAGCCTCTCCCTCTCCCTGGGCAGTCACTTTGTAGTAGCATTTCCCCTGTAGGTCAGTCATCTTTGAGCCCTGATGTAAAAACATCTCAAGAATATTCTGCTTTGCCCGGCCAGCATGGCTTGGTGGTTGAGCGTCAACCTATGAACCAGGACCTGGTCACGGTTCAATTCCTGGTCAGGGCACATGCCCAGGTTGCAGGCTCAATCCCCCAGCAGGGAGCTTGCAGGAGCAGCCAATCAATGATTTTCTCTCATCATTGATGTTTCTATCTCTCTCTCCCTCTCCCTTCCTCTCTGAAATCAATAAAAACATGTTTAGCCCTAACCGGTTTGGCTCAGTGGATAGAGCGTCGGCCTGCGGACTCAGGGGTCCCGGGTTCGGTTTCGGCCAGGGGCATGTGCCTTGGTTGTGGGCGCATACCCAGTGGGGAGTGTGCAGGAGGAAGCTGATTGATGTTTCTCTCTCGTCGATGTTTCTGGCTCTCTGTCCCTCTCCCTTCCTCTCTGTAAAAAAATCAATAAAATATATTTTTAAAATAAATAAATAAAAACATGTTTAAAAAAAAGAAGTGGGGTGGGTAGGGGCTGGGAGCTTAGAAGAAGGGGGGAAAGATGGGGAAATGGGAAATATATGTAATACTATCAATAATAAAAAACATATTTTTAAAAAAATCTGTTTTGTTTTTCAGAGCCTTCCCACTAAATATCCACCCGGATGGTGGAAACAAATCCACAAAGAAGATATAAAATCCAATTAAATATGGAAGCCCAGAATCTAGAAAAGTTAAACATGGAAGGAGCTCATCCAATTCTCCATCAATGGGAACTAAATTAAATGTAGCCAACTACCCTAAATGTGAAATCATTTTGTACATGAGTACTGGATATTGCTAAAGAAAGCACTAGAGCTTTATCATGGTGTCTGAATTCTATGAAAGGCCTTTCTCTTATCTCATGATCAAAAGTCTCCTGTTTTTCTCCTAGAGTTGGGATTTGTGTATTATCTATTTGACCTCTGGCTTAATGTAAAAGTGTTCAGAAGGGTTCAGCCAGATGGCTTCCTTTCAATGGAAAGGATCAAGGGAACTACTTTCAGCATCTCCAGATGCAGGGCACCCTGACCTTCACCAGGGACAGTTTCTTGGGCCAGACAGATCTGTAAGCAGTGCCCTGCCTGAGTGGCTTCTCAGACAATGCTGAGAAGAGTGGCTCCAGTAGAACCGCTCCTGCAAGAACAAACCAAAGAAACAAGCAGAACAGTGGATGCCACCGTTGGACAGCAGGGCGGAGGTGGGGGGGTGGGGGGAGGCTGGGGAAGGACAAAACCTCCTTCTGGAAGGAAACGGTCCTTCATCAAGCCCTACTTGGCAGAGCTGACCTGAATGATGGCGTGCTCTGCCTCTTCTCGGCTTCGCTCCGCATTCTGCTGCTGATCAGTGGTCTGAGCTAAGGACTCTCGTAATTTCACCACGTCTGACAAGAGCTGGTCTCGCTCCTTTGTCACTTCTTCTTTGAACTTCAGTAAATCTCGGATACTAAAAGAGAAGAACACAGGAGTCAGACTAAACAGCCATCTGCTCATGAGGCCTCCTTATCATCCTCTGAGCTCATTTTCATGGGAAAGACTCTAGATCCGTGGTTCTCAACCTTGGCTGCACATTAGAATCACCTGGGAATCTATTTAGAATCCTGAATTCGGGGCCTCTTCCTCTTGATAATCTGTTCCTTTGTGTCAGCGAATTTTTACAACTCTTTCCTTCCATTTCCTCTGTTGTACCTTCTTATTTAATAAGCTTCTTCTTCACCAAAACCCCGTTCTTATATCCTGTCTCAAGGTCATCTGTACTGTCTGCGGGCACGTGCGTCGTACAGACCCCCGTGCTATAGGCGAGCTCGTAGACGCGACCCCTTGATATAAGCCCTGCCTCCAGGTAGAAGC
>NW_005871210.1:2272731-2301241 GCF_000147115.1 Myotis lucifugus | reverse complement strand
GGGTTGAACTGCACGGGTCCATTAGATGCAGATGTTTTCAATAAATATACCAGTTGGCCCTCCCTTACCCGCTGGTATTCCATATGCAGATCCAACATTTCTGGGCCAACCATGGATCAAAAATACTGTTTCTGATCCGCAGTTAGGAAACTGCCCCACCCCATATCAAAGAAACAGAATTTCCGGAGGATGAGGCCCAGAAATCAGGATTTTAAAAAGATTCCCAGGTGATTCTAATGTGCAGCCAAGGTTGAGAACCACTGCTCTAGATCAAGGATGAACACTATTCAGGTGTGAAAGAGAAAAATCTTCACGCCCTGACATGGGAGTTGTTTGTGAGTTGTTCACTGAAAAAGTGCCAATACTACCATGCATAATGTAATCCCTTTTCTTATATTTAAGAAATTACAGTGTCCAGGGAAGGCAGGGGAGATTGGATAGGTGGGAAGAGATTAATCATATAACTTATATTCATATATGCATAACCCATGGACACAGACAATAGTGTGAAGGCCTGGGATGGGAGATGGGACAGGCTAGAAGGGGTCAGTGGGGAAAAAAGAGGGACATCTATAATACTTTCAACAATAAAGATAAATTTTAAAAATTTTAAATAAAAATTAAATTAAAAAATAAGAAAAAAGAACTGATGAATAAGTACTCAATATGATAGAGATTAAAATTTTTATGATTAAATTTATTAGAAATAATGAAAAAAAATAAAAAAGTGTGTGTGTGTGTGTGTGTGTGTGTGTGTGTGTGTTTTATAGGGATTTAGGCACCAAGTAGTGGCTTATCTCTGAAAAGTGGAATTTAGGGTGGAAGATTTGGGGGGATGAAGTAAAGATCATCCATATCTCTGTATTATTTTGAATTTGTTACAATAAGACTATAATTGCTATTGTCAACTCTTGTAATTAACCCTAAGGAGTTATGAATTTAGGAAACTATTGATTTAATATATTCCTTGGAGGTCTATGATTATAGCTATAAAGTCTAAAGTAAAGCAAAAACAAGCAAACAACACACATTGCCATTTTCCTATCCAGTAGCCACAGAGTATAGTTTCTCCCAAAGAAATGCAACACATATCAAATGTTTCCAACAACAAAATTTGAAAAATCATTCATGATGCCAGTATTTAGAGAGTATGTGATAATATTTGTTTATTTGAATTGTAAACCAGTTACTTCCACATTTCAAAAATCATTACATATAATTTGTCATGACTTTCTGCAGAATTAGCATTTCGAAAGTAGAAAAACTATGTCTGATATGACTTGTGCAACAGAATTAGACTAAAGCAAAGCAGCCACTTTAGAGCTGAGAAAGCAGAGGCCCTTGCAGCTGACAGTCATCAAAGGACTATTCCAAACACAATAATTTGATGATTTTTTTAACAATAGCTTTGATATAACATAAAACCACATTGAAACTCTTCTCCAGAAACAAAACCTCAAATCCTAAGGTTACTATGAAGAGAGAAACTACACCTGAGTGCACTACTGAAGACAAAATCTGGGCCAGACAGTTTCTTCAATGTCCCTCCTCAACCATGTGCCACTTCTCATTAAAATGCCTCCTAACTGAACCAGAGCCTTCACATTGCTCTTCAGTGGCTGCTCTGATTATGCTTGACTTCTCTAATTAAAAAATATTAAATAGTTTATATGATTAAATATTAAGTATGATGGATACCATATCTTCTGTTTTTCTAGTCCCTCCCCCACTACCTACACTTAGAACTATTATCTATCAATATTGGATAAATGCATCTAGAAAGCATAAGAAATCTTGATGGCAGTTAGATTTGGTTAAAGATGCCTAAGAAAGTGCATGTTCATTCCTAATTAATGCAAGGTTTTGCATGGCCTGCAGAGTGCTAAGACTCCTGAAGGGAAGGTAACGATGTCTTAGGTCAAGGGGTTCACAGCCTAATGGGTACAGAAGCACATCAACAACTAATTTCCATTCAATGTGATCAGTGCCAGACTTGAGGCAGATGAAGATCCTATGGAAACAGTGACTCTTCTGCTTGGTCATTGAGTCTGGGGGTGGGAGGGGAACTGGAACAGAGAAGCTGATGGCCAGGAAGTTCAGATAGTGTTTGAGATGGGTCTTGAAGGATGCAGAGTTGTGTACTACATGGAAAAGGGAATAAAAAGCATTCCTGGCATAGAAAACAACATGTTCAAAGGTATGGAGGCAAGTAAGGACGGTGTTGCTGGACATGAGTCGAGCCAGCCTAACCGGGGCACATCTATGAAGAGCCCAGAAAAACATGTTCAAGATTTTGGACTTTATCCTTTAGAAATGGATAGATTTTCAAAGGTGTTTATGCCGGAGATGGAAGCATGTGGGTACATGTTTCAGCATCATAAACCTGGTATGTGGCAGATGGTAAAGAAGAGAGATGTCTCCTTGAAGGCAGGGAAACCAGCTAGGAGTCTACTGCCAAGTCCAACAGACAAGGGAGGTCCAAACCAAGGCAGTAGCACTGGAGATAGGGGGGAGGGAAAGACTGAATCAACAAGACAAAGTTTTAAGGGAAGAAGGAGTGGCAAGGGTGAAGAGCAACTCTGTTTTCTGGCCAAGAACCTGAGAAGCTGGAAGGATGGTGATACCACTAATTGGGGGGATATGTGGGGGGGGGGGGTACATGGGAGCAGCTGGAAATTAGAGCCAAAAAGCAGCCAGTTCCATTCCACACACATCTGAAAGAAATAAACCTAAAATCTTTATTCATTTTGAAACTGTAGTACTGATTCTTATAGACCCAGAAGTTTAATATAACCATAAATTAGGAGTTTTGTATAGGGAGAAAGGGAGTATTAAAAAGAAAAAATAGCAATAGACAGAAAATAATCTCTAGGAAATGAGAGAGAGAGAGAGAGAGAGAGAGAGAGAGAGAGAGAGAGACTGTCTTATATCATGTTCAAAGTGACACTGTCTGTTGAAGGAGTCCTCTACAAAAGCAAATCCAACATAAATCAGAAGGCTATGACCTACTTGCTATCCTGGTCCATTGTCAGTCCAGACCCTTGCTCGACTAGTTTAGTTAAGTTCACAATCTCCTCTTTCAGGGCAAGAATCGTCTCCTTCGCCTTCTGCTCTTTATCATAGGCTGCGTCCACCATCTTCCAGGCCTTTTCAATTTCCTAGATGGGCCACAGGACATCAGTGAGAAAAATCAAACTAGGCTCCAGATGCAAGGTGAACTGGGTAAACAGAATAATAAAACCACTGCAATCCAGTAGTCATTTATGGGGAAAGAAGATTACATAGTAAACATTGTGTTTTAAATTTGCATTGAGTTACTGAATTATTCAACATGAGCTCATCCATGCTGAACACCGGTTTTTAAGGGGGTATTGGAAAAGGGTATTTTTTTCTTATGTTGGTGAGTGTGGATACAAAACTCACATACTGCAAGGGTGGCTCTAATAGGAGGATGTTTCTAATAAAAATGTTAAGATACGAAAGCTTATGGGCTTTCCAAGTCCAGATTTTTTTAAATAAGCTTTATCACATAAGGAATGATCTTGGATCTAAGCCCTACATTTGAAGCTCTTGATAGATTCTGAATTAAAAAAATATATTTTGTCCTTAGGTCCCAAGTGAACCCCTAATGGCCATGTGAGCTTTAGAACAAGTCATAGCAAAGTGGTCTTTGCTGTGATCTAATTGTACACACAGTCTTGGTAATTCCCATTTCCAGAAACTCAAGCCCAGGCCTTTTCATCAAATGCTTACAGAGAAAGAACGAAACCCACAGCAGGGAATGGGAACAATGACTCATGTAGCTTTGGCTTCCTTACTATTATGAAATGCATGGTTGAATATTAACATAAATACTTAAAAGTGAATTACAGCCTTCAAATAAATAAAAAAGCACAGTAAATATTGCAACAGTCTTGATTTTTACCCTGCCACTTAATTTTCTTACAAAATTTCATCCAGTGGCATGAGTCTTTTATATAGCTACGAACCTATTGGCTTAAGGTAAAAAAATATTCCACTTTCATGTTGACAAGGAATAAAATGAATGGTAGAGAGTATTTTATTTAATTAAATAAATTCATGCTATTACAACAGAGAGAGATGGCCCTCGGGTTACAATTCAGTGATTTAAAACTAAGTGTCAGTTTATTGAGACATGTTTTTCTATAGCAACCGTATGTACTATTTTTAGCAAAACAAATGAAGAATATTCAAATGAAAATATGATTATATGAAGATTTGTCCAAATCAACTTCACTAATTAGATTTTAAGCAATTCATGACTTCCATTTCCAGTTTTTAAATTTACAATAAAAAGTATGTGTGTTTTCATTATAAAATGAATTGGAGCCTTCTCTATGTTGATTTTTCAGGAAAGAGAAGGAAATGACAATAGGGAGAAAATAACACTTCAAAAAAAAGTTGTTTCTAAGAAAACATGTCATATTTTGCACTAGTCTTGGAAATTTATTTGAAGTGGCTGACATTTAATTGCATGACATCAAAGGAATTTCTTAAAAGTCTGTGAATTTTTTCTCATCACTAGGGTTTTAATTATAAATTAAGATGTCTTAACCTCTTATCACCCTGAAATCAACATGGAACATTTATGTTTTACCTTCAAAATAATGCAACATGCTTCAGGATAGAAAAGAAAGTGTAAGACTAAGCCAGACCAAATCCCTGTTCTACCATTATGAGGAACTGGGAGGATCAAGGCAGAAACAAAGAGATGCTAAGAAAAAATACAAATATTACTATTTGGGTATTTTCAAGCTAATATTTCCTAAACAGTAAGAAACAAAAAAAGTAGGAATATGAAAATATCTTTAACAAGCTATCATCATGAGATATTTACTTACTACTCATTTTGTATCAAACAAGACATAGACATGCTAAGATTCCTAATATTGCTCTTACTTATCTCTAACTAGAGGCCCGGTGCACAAAATTCGTTTACTGTGGGGGGAGGAGCGTCCCTCAGCCCAGCCTGCACCCTCTTGCAGCCTGGGACTGCTCACTCCTTACTGCCTACCTGCTCACTGCTCCTTAATGCTCAGCTTGCTGCTCCTTAGTGCTGCTGTGGAGGTGGGAGAGGCTCCCGCCACCGCCGCTGTGCTCGCCAGCCATGAGCCTGGCTTCTGGCTGAGCGACACTTCCCCTGCGGGAGTGCACTAACCAGGGGGCAGCTCCTGCATTGAGCATCTGCCCCCCAGTGGTCAGTGCGCATCATATCAACTGGTCGACCTGGTCATTCCACCATAATGGTCACTTAGGCTTTTATTATATAGATTCTTTTGGCTAGCCCATTATTCCTTCGAAACCCAGCTAGTGAAGTTTTACATTATTTTCTGAATGGTAAAACTCATCCAGCCTAATTATTTTCTTTGAAAATGAACATTATCCCCTAAGCTAAATGAATACATAAATCATGTAAATTTTACCTTAATAACTCATTTACTACCAGCCCAGAGCTGTCAATATGATGAAAAGATGATGTTTTAAATAAAGAATGCATTTACATACAGGACACTGCTCTTCACTGATTTCGTTTCTAGATGATCACTGACCTTTTTCAAGGATGCAATGGTGGTCTGGTCGTCCTGAGAGAGCTTCAGGGCAGTGGCGACCTTCGCGGAATTCACCACAATCTCCGCGTTCAGTTCTCTGCATTTGGCCATCAGACGCTTTTCATTTTCATAAGACTTTTTCATGATAGCATGAAGCTTCTCATATTCAACCCTAAATTTCTCCAGACTTTTGTCGCCTAAAAGTTCATTGAGAACCTCCTGAAAATCCCTTTCGATTTCTTCAAACGCCGTTTCTTCCAGCACTGGTTTATCACTCTTTTCCTGTACAGAAGAGCAGGGATGGGAATGAGCATTGCAACATTGACACCATGACGATTCAGAAATTGCTGTGAACATCCATGAACAAAAGGCCTTCAGACAAGCCCATTAAAAGCCACTGACAATTAGAACATTTAAGACTATATGTCATGAAGGGAAAAACGATATGATGTTCATCCCCTGATGCTACAAGATATACAGGGGTGGGCAAAAGTAGGTTTACATTTGTACGTACACAAAACACAGAGGTTTATTCCTGTATTATTACTTATTGATTATTGTACTATTTATTTGTATGACAATTGTAAACCTACTTTTGCCCAACCCCCCTGTATATAATATTTCCTACCATATGGTGTTGTTATGGATTGGATTGAATAGGGTAATTCATGTTCAACACTTAGCCAACAGTAGGCAAGCAACAAATTTTTATAGCTGTTACGATGAATTTTTATAGCTTGTCCGAACTCTGATCTGTTTTCATTTCACCCTACTTCTTACTGCCCCCAGGACTGCAGAGGGAGTCCATAGCATGTTGGGGTCAGACATAGGGAGATTTTGGTATACATACCATGAAATCACACATACAGTGAAACCCATCAGAAATAGGCAATAGTCTCCTACAAGATATTCCATCACTTTTATCCCTTAAGAAAATTAGGTCATCTCCACAAGTATACTGAAATGCTCCCTGTGCAATGCTCAGGGGCCTTTTCCACATTTGCTTTCCATGATTATCTGGACAACAAGTTCTTAAAACTACCAGCCCAGATATACAAATGTAATTCAAGCAAGTCTGGCTATGACTTAGATGAGAACCCAGGTGTTAGTTATATAGGATTTCTTATTTCCCTAGTGCAGTAGTCAGCAAACTGCGGCTCGCGAGCCACATGCAGCTCTTTGGCCCCTTGAGTGTGGCTCTTCCACAAAATACAGACTTCTGCGCATGGGCCACGAAGTTTCAATCGCACTGTACGTGCGCGCCCGCACGTGGTATTTTGTGGAAGAGCCACACTCAAGGGGCCGAAGAGCCGCATGTGGCTCTCGAGCCGCAGTTTGCCGACCACTGCACTAGTGTATGGATTGAATTGTGTCCCCGCTCCCCCACAAAGTTATGTTGAAGCTCTAATCCCAGTACTTATTAATGTAACCTTACCTGGAAATAAGTCATTGCATATATAATTAGTTAGGCTGAGATTAGACTGGAGGAGGGTGTGTCCTGACCCAGGAGTCCTTATACTAGTAAAAGGAGGGTGAGTGGATTATAACTTTGTGGGGTAATGGATGTTAACCAAACTTACTGTGGTAATCATTTTGCAGTATATACATATAGCAAATCATTATACTGTATACCTAAAACAAATATAATGTTACCTGTCAATTATATCTCAATAAAAACCCAGTGAAGGGGCGTAGATTTGGACACAGACACACAGGAAAATGCCATGTGAAGCCAGAGGCATAGGTTAGACCAGGGGTGGGCAAACTTTTTGACTCGAGGGCCACAATGGGTTCTTAAACTGGACCGGAGGGCCGGAACAAAAGCATGGATGGAGTGTTTGTGTGAACTAATATAAATTCAAAGTAAACATCATTACATAAAAGGGTACGGTCTTTTTTTTTTTTTTAGTTTTATTCATTTCAAACGGGCCGGATCCGGCCCGCGGGCCGTAGTTTGCCCACGGCTGGATTAGACTAATGCAGCTCCAATTCTACATATTTTTGGTTTTCATAAACATGTGTACCCTTGATTGAATTTCTAAAGATGGCATGCAAGCAAAACTGAGCCCACATCTTAAAATAGATGTCTGAGTTACGAGCATATCTATAACATTTCATGTAACAATGTTAGTACTAATGTTAAATTCAACAGAACTTTTCTTCCTGACTAAAAGCAGATTATTGCAAAGATCACAATTCAGCAATTCCACAAAGGAGGAAAAAACCATATTAAGGAAATATGGAGCCGCTGCTGCTCTGTGCTTTCCCCTTGTTGATGCTAAACATGAGCACACACAAAAATTCATCATGGCAATGTTCTCAGCTCCATCCCTGTAAATGGTATTAATGTCAACACTTGATCACCAGCCTAATGATTTGTTGGCAGACCAGGTTTTCCCTGTACACCTGGCCCTTAGCACAGGAGTAGGAAAATATCGGAGAAAGAAAAGTTTTAAAGAAACTTTGATGAAAAGAAATGTGTTCATCTTTCTATTTTTAAAATATACTATAAAAAGAAAAGCAAAAATGCTGTGACCAACAACCAGTTGGTATCAACACTGTTATGGCATATAAAGCTATCTATTTTGGAAGCATGGTTTCAACAGGAACTAATCAGAGAGGAACTGTGTTGCGCCTTCATTCAACACCTATCTATTGAGTGTTTACTATCTGCCAGGCACTGTTCTAGGTGCTGGGAATACCAATTAGTGGGGAGAAGGAAAAGGGAAAGGGAGCCATAATGAAAAGTGAGGCCACAGTGGGAATTAACACTTATGAAAGCAGAGGTGAGAAAAAGTTGGCTGAGGTCAAGGGAGAAGAAAAACAGAAAGAAGAAATAAGGGGAGATAATGATAGGAAAGGGACTGGGAAATAATTATTTCATAGTATTGGTATCTGGAGCTAATGTACGGAAAATGAAGAAGAGTGAAATAAACCAATGACTAGTGGGGGGCGGGGGAGGAGGAAATACTCAAAAGCAAATAATAGGGGGGAAAGGGAGAATTAGAAGGAGCGGGAGGAGAAGATGGGACGAAAAGAAATATGAATAAGTGTGAGCAGTGGGGGAAAGAAATGTGGCCCCGGCAGTATGGATATAAGAGAGACAAGAGGTGATGGAGCCAGGCAGTGAGGAAGACAGAGGGTATGAAAGCGATTGTATGATAAGGAGAGGGAACTATTGACCCGGGGAAGATGGAGTTTAGAAGGGGAGATTAGACATGGAGGAGATGGAGTGCTGAGGGGATGTGAATAGTGTAGAGGAGACATGAGAACCAATAGGGGTGGAAGTATGATGGTGGTGACAGGAGCTGGGACCAGGGCTGGCCTCATGGGTGGGAGACATTGCATAGGGCCCTTGCTCAGACTGGCCCCATTCCCCAGTCAGTTTACTACTCTACTGTCTCATGGGATAGTTAGAAACATCAATGAGAGAAAAACATTGATCAGCTGCCTCCTGCACACCCACTACTGGGGATGTGCCCGCAACCAAGGTACATGCCCTTGACCGGAATCGAACCTGGGACCTTTCAGTCTGCAGGCCGACACTCTATCCACTGAGCCAAACCAGTTAGGGCTCATCTTGAGATTCTTAATAATTTTTAACAAGGGGCTCTGAATGTTCATTTTTCATTGAGCCCCACAAATTCTGTAGCTGATCCTGAATGGGACTGACCATGTGATGGGTGAAATGGGGGAGAGCTCTGATAGGGCCATGAAGGATTCTGGTAGGGCCTTGGTGGATGGGGACTATGAATGGCAAGTGATGACAGGGACCTGCCATCGAAGTTATCAATGAGGGTGCTCATGGACAGACAGCTGTCTTTAAAGGGTTGCAGAGATTACCCCTCATGGGTGAGGCTGAAAATGGGGTGTGCTACAATGGTGGGGAGTGAATAAAGGCTACAAGATCATAACACAATGGCCAATGATAACACGGGTCAGTGGTGATGGGCTGAAGAACTTAATGAAGATGTGTTACAGAAGGTGATCCGTTGATAGGGAATCATGGTGTGACAGGTATACAAGGGTCAGTGAGTAGGGGTGACAGTAGATATCTCCTAAGCCTTCTTGTAGGTCCCATCAGTCCGTGAGCCATCAATATGTCTATGAGTCTCTCTCTTGTGGCTCAAAATATAGGAGTGGGTGCCTGTCCTGCGTTTCCTACAGCGCCAATGTAATAGTTGGGGCGGGGACAGAGAGGAGGGGTACCCACCCAATTGAAGGAGGGGCAGGAGGTGATGGGGCCAGAGCCAACTGGGACAGGGGGTGGGGTGAGGTTAGGATATTAATGGGGAAAATATTGGAATCCATGGATATGACAGAGGATAAGTCGACAGGAGAGGCCCAAGGGGGAGGGGTCGAGCGAGAGGCGACAGAGAGGGGCGCTGACTCCTGACCTCGGCCATCCTGACGCTCTCTGCGGGCGGCCTCAGAGGCTGCTGTGGAGGTCGCAGACACCCGGCGGGACTCTGAGGAAAGGGCTGTGCACTGGCCCCGGCGTCTAAAACCGCGCCACGTTATTTCTATTTCCGGCGGGGGGGCGGGGGCGGGCGGCGCAAGCAGACGCTGAGGCGTCCTCCCGTCGCCTGGCAACCGCCACGCTCTCTCAAGGCGCTGCGGGGTTTGGAAGAGGGAGGTTCCCGTGAGGCTCCCACCCGGGCCACATCCTCCCTGGAAATATGCAAATCTCCTAAATGGGGCGGGACCAAGGAAATAAGGGGGCGGTGCCTCTGCGAAGCTAGGAGGAGTCCCAAGGGGTGCACAGGAGTTAGAAATAGCGAAGAGGCCGAAACCGGTTTGGCTCAGTGGATAGAGCGTCGGCCTGCGGATTGAAAGGTCCGGGTTCGATTCCGGTCAAGGGCATGTACCTGGGTTGCGGGCACATCCCCAGTGGGAGATGTGCAGGAGGCAGCTGGTCGATGTTTCTCTCTCATCGATGTTTCTAACTCTCTATCTCTCTCCCTTCCTCTCTGTAAAAAATCAATAAAATATATTAAGAAAGAAAAAGAAATAGCGAAGAGACGGGAGAGAGCGAACGGCTGGAGGCAACCGAGAAAGAGGCTTGTGGACGGGACAGGGAGCCGGCAAAGGAGAGCCCAAAGACTAACGCTAATGAGGAAATGTGGACCAGACGGTTCTGGATGGGGAAGGGCCCGCAGCCACCCTCTGTGACAGAGACTCTGTTAGGGAAACAAGAAATCATCTCAATTCGAGTCAATTCCACCCCTTAGTAACACACAGTTACTGTGTGCAAAACACAGGCAGGAAAAACGAAGATAGAGAAACTACGGGCTCCGCCTTTAAAGAGTTTGGTCACTAGTGTGAGAAAAGTAGGGTGCAGAGTTCAAGACACCCTGGGAAAACGTATTTGGAACCACATCGTGAAAATCTGCTCTTCTCTCAAGACCTCTCACCCTCCCTCTCTCTCTCCCTCTCTCTCTCCCTCCCCCCTCTCTCTCTCCATGAATCATGCAAGACCCCTCTAGTTCTATTTTTTTCCCCCTTTATCCCCATCCCACCCTCATCCTCAGCCCCTTGGCATTCATGCTACTGGGCTGGGATATGTAATTTGAAATATGTATACCATTTTTATTCGTGTGTTTGTAAATGTTTGATAATGGTATCAGACTTTAAGGGGTCATCATATTTTCTACTTTTTTCACTCGACATTCTTTTTCAGGATCTATCCCTGTTGCAGTTGGTGTTGTCATCCCAGTTCCTTGCTTCTGATTGCTGCATAGGACCCTGTATTGGACACCCACACATTTCACTCCTACCTCCCAAGTGATGGGTACCAAGGCTGCCTCCGCATCCCTAATACCACCAACAAACAATGCAGCGATGATTGTCTGTGGTCCTTTCTAGATCTGTGTGCAAATTCCTCTGAAATATATACCTAGGAGTGAGATTGTTAAAGTCATAGGGAATGCACTGGGTCATAGCATTCGCATATGCAACCTGTCCTGCATAGAGACACCCAGCCAGGAGGCCAGTGGGGGCTGAAAAGCAGTCCCTACTCTCTCCCCTGTAATGTGCCCTGCTGGAGGAAGATGTCTCCTTTTCTTCCCACAAAAGCTCTGTTCCCTAGTCAAGTCATGAACCTAGAAGGCTGACTACCCAGAAGTTATGCCTGTTTTCAAATTTCACCTGCACAGTGGAGAACTCCATTTTTCCAATGCCACAGGGTTGTCTAGCAGCCTGATGGAAGCCCGAGTACTTACCTTCACCAAGTACTGCTGGATTGCACACAATTGCTGCCCTTCCACTCTAGTGTAAGGGTTTCTGTCCCCTCACGCCCATCCTTGCCAGCATGTGGTAGTTACTTATTTATAAATTCATATAGTGTTTACTAAGTGCCAGATACTATTCTAAGTGCCTTATAAATACTGACTCATCTAATTAGACAATTTTTAAATTTTTCTGTCAATATTGAATAGCATCAACACCTTTTTAATTAGCATTTCTCTAACTACTAGTGATATTGAACATCCTATATAATAAAAGGGTAATATGCAAATCGACCAAACCACAGAACAACTGGTCGCTATGACACACACAGGAGCTGCCCCCTGGTGGTCAGTGCTCTCCCACAGGGGAGCACCGGTCAGCCAGAAGCCAGACTCACAGCTCATGGCTGGTGAGTGCAGCGGTGGTGGCAGGAGCCTCTCCCGCCTCCACGGCAGTGCTAAGGATATCCGACTGATGGCTTAGGCCCACCCCCCCCACCCCCTGCTCCCCCGAGGGCTCCTGGACTGTGAGAGGGCGCATGCCGGGCTGAGGGACCCCCCTTGAGTGCATGAATCTCGTGCACCAGGCCTCTAGTTTCTCTATATACTGGTCTATGCATAAGCCACTTGGTGTTCCCTTTTTGTGAACTATTTATAGCCTTTGCCTGTTTTTCTATCGGTCTTTTTCTTTTTGATTTGCCAGAGGCCTTTGTAAAGTCTGGACATTAATCTGCTTTCAAAGACTGGACATTTTGTCTGTGATGTTCTTTGTAGAACAATGATCCTTAATTTTGTAAACCTTTTTTAATATTTTTTATTTTTTACTAGAGGCCCAGTGCACAAAATTCATGCACAGGTAGGGTCCCTAGCAGCTGCCAGTTGTCAGCCAGGGCCTCCCTTCCTCCGGCTGCCTGCTGCCACCAGCCCCAGGCTGGGGGGAGGGGCTGCGGGCAGTTGGCCAGCAGCCCTGCCCCCTGGTCGAACTCCTGGTCGAACTCCTGGTGGAGGGGACAATTTGCATATTAGGCTCTTATTACATAGGATATGCTTTTTCAGTGTGATTTAAAAATACCTTCAAGGTCATCAAGATATTCTCTGTCATTTTCTTCTATTAGCTTCATAGTTTTACTTTTTCATATTCAGTTCTCTAATCCATCTGCGGTTCATCTTTGTATATGTGTGAGACAAGGATTTGATTTGATTTTTCTCGATGGAGTGAGCCAATTTTTCAACATCTTGGTTCCTAAATATACATGGGTGTGTCCTGAGATCTCTGGTTGTTCCTCTGTCAGTACCAGGGTTTTGTAGCTAGTTGTCATGGTTAAAGGGCAAGGCCCTCATCCTTACTTCTTTGGTCAAAATTACATTAGCTATCTATGAACTTTTACCATCCCATATAATTTTTTTGATGTTGTTCAAGTTCCTCATTAGAAATTTTAATTGGAACATCATTGAATTTATGAATTAATGTTGGAAAAGTTAACATTTATACAAGGATATCTTATTCATGAACTGCGACTGCTTATCTGGTGGACAAACAGAACAAAATATGGCTGAGGCATCGTGTGCATGGAGGTGGTGGGAAAGGTGTCGAATGAAGCTGAAGAAGCAGGCTGAACCAAACTGAAAGCCAAGCTAATAGAAATGAGGTGGAGCTGAGCAGGCATCAGGTCTCAGGTTACTTATATGTTTACAGGAAACCTGACAACACATTGGGACCACCAGCTGTGGGACCACCATGATCTAGAGCAGTGATGGCGAACCTTTTGAGCTCGGCGTGTCAACATTTTGAAAAACCCTAACTTAACTCTGGTGCCGTGTCACATATAGAAATGTTTTGACATTTGCAACCATAGTAAAACAAAGACTTATATTTTTGATATTTATTTTATATATTTAAATGCCGTTTAACAAAGAAAAATCAACCAAAAAAAATGAGTTCGCGTGTCACCTCTGACACGCGTGTCATAGGTTCGCCATCACTGATCTAGAGAGACTCCATAACATTCCTAAAGGGCCATAACATCAGAGACTGACCTAGCCATCCATTTCTTATACTATTGTGGGGCTCTGTGTCTTCTGGTTTCCTAGTTATTTCTTAAAGGACCATTGCACAAGCAGGTGGCCTGCCAAGGCAACAGTAATTCAATCCAGAAAACACTCTTTTTAAGTACCTATTACATAGCAGGCACAGGCAGGCACAAAAACCACAAAGGTGACTAAGGCAGAGTCACTTCCCTTTCCATTGGGGAAAAGGAAGAAAGCAGAGTCTACAATTCTAACACAATGTGATGGTATCGTTTAGAACAGTGGTTCTCAACCTTCTGGCCCTTTAAATACAGTTCCTCATGTTGTGACCCAACCATAAAATTATTTTCGTTGTTACTTCATAACTGTAATGTTGCTACTGTTATGAATCGTAATGTAAATATCTGATGCAGGATGAGCTTAGGCGACCCCTGTGAAATGGTTGTTCGACCGCCAAAGGGGTCGAGACCCACAGGTTGAGAACCGCTGGTTTAGAACATGCCATTCAACAGAGAGCACACAGGTGCTCAGAAAATCGAGACACTGATACTGGAGAGCATTACTTATAAGGCAGGGAAAGAAAGACCCGAGCATGAGAGATCAGAGAACCACAGGAGGTTGAAAGGAATGTGACATGTTCAACTCACAGGAGAGATGTGTATGTGAACCTAAACATGGATGAATGAATGGATGAGAGCATGGATGATTGGACAAATTAATATACGCTGATGAAAGAAAATGCTTCGCTTCTAATTTTTCAGATTACTGGAAAACTCTCCAACCTGCTCCCCTTTGTTGTTGTAATACAAAGGAACACTAGGTGGCATCATAGTACCAAAAGTCCTCACCTTTTAGAGCCTCTAGGAATAGCACACCCACCAAGACTGGGTTAGCATTAGCCCCTAATTCAGACAAATAAAAAGTGCTTCTATCCATTTCATTTCTCATTACACTCACTGAGCTTATTTATTGAGCACCTACTATGTTCCCAGTCCTATGCTGCACACTGTGCAGACTATGAAGGAGTTGAAAGGATCTCTTCCCTAAAGGAGCATGAGGAGAAGCCAAACCTGCATGCCACCACCCTTCCCACACACAAAAAGATCTTAAAACAGTCCAAGGCAGGATGCAAAAAGCACTGAAATGAAAATGTCAAGACATACTATCCAATGTAAGCTGACCCCTTTGACCTCCTGGTGCCTTCCTACCTCTCCTTGTCACGCTGAACTCCTCAGTTCCTCATATGTCCTGGTCTTTCCCGCTACTTGAAATTCACAAACGCTGAGCTCTCTGTCTAGAATACTCAGCCCTCCCTCTTCACCTGGCTGATGCCCATGCATCCGTCCTACAAATCTCACTTCCTCAGGGAGACCTTTCCTGACCAACCCGCCAACACCAGACTATCTTTTCAAGTATCATGTGTTCCATTAGACCATCCCACAATGGTCATTAATTATGTATTCATGGAAATGGTTGTTTAATATCTGTCTTCTCTACCAGGCTGTCAAACAACAAGAAGACAAATATCCCATGTGTCCTGTTCAGCCCTGTCTCCACTGGTGTTATGGACTGAATGGCATCCCCCTAAAATTCATATGTTGAAGCCCTAACCCTCCACTCATCCCCTACCCCAGCCCCTCACCACCCCCCCCCTCCCCACCCCCATACATCAGAATGTGACTGTTTGGAGATAGGGCCCTTAAAGAGGTGATTAAGTAAAAGGAGGCCATTTGGGTGGGTCCTAATCCGATCTGACTGGTGTAAGAAAAGGACATTTGAACACACAAAGAGACACCAGGGAAGCACACACACAGAGGAATGACACAACAAGAAAGAGGCCATCTACAAGCCAGGCAGAGAGGCCACAGGAGAAACCAAACACCTTGATCTTCGACTTACAGACTCCAGAACTGTGAACAAATAAATTTCTGTTGTTTAAGCCACCCAGTCTGTAGTTCTTTATTATGGCAGCCCCAGCAAACTAATGTAAATGACCATCACACCTTTCAGTATGTAACTATTAAGTGAATGACTATTGAATAAGGAATATTCAGTGAAGGATGGCATTATTAGGGAAAGGTACATGGTAGACATAGCACTTGTACTTGACCTTAAATGCTACATTTGAATTATAGACATGGAAGAACATAGAAGAAATTCCAAGTATGGGAAATAGCATTGGGTAGATACCAAGGCAAGCATGCAAAAATCCTGCAATGGGGAGGGGGCAGAGGTCCCTATCAGGGGCTAGTGGACACTAATATTGATAAAAGGTGGTAGGTGAATAGTGGAGCTTTGGAAGAATAGCAGAGAAGCAGCTGCAAACTCAGAGACCAGGGATAGCCGTGAACACACTCACTCACTCTGCCAGATAATATTCAAGTTATAATTCAAGCTTTAATACCTCTGCAAACCCCCCTTTTTAAACCTGGTTTAAGTGTCTCCTATAGCACCCTCCTAGGGCGTCTAATAAGAACAGTGTTATGTACACAGTGCTCACCTCTTCAACAGCACCCAGGGAGGACATAAAGTGAAACACTAATATGCAGACCTACATGGAAATCCCCAGCCTGCAATGCAAAGCAACTGGGCCTTAAAAAGAAGCTACTCCTCTAATGGATCGCAGAGGTCCTAGAAGCAATGGTGGGGGATCCTACACAGCCCACAATCCTCTAGTGCAGCGGTTCTCAACCTGTGGGTCACGACCCCTTTGGGAGTCAAATGACCCTTTCACAGGGGTCGCCTAAGACCATCGGAAAACACACATATAATTACATATTGTTTTTGTGATTAATCACTATGCTTTAATTATGTTCAATTTGTAACAATGAAATTGGGGGTCACCACAACATGAGGAACTGTATTAAAGGGTCACGGCATTAGGAAGGTTGAGAACCACTGCTCTAGTGAAACTGGTAAGGATAATGTTATTAGTGACACAAGTAACTCCCACTCAGAAATATGTTTCTCCCAAAAGCCAAAATGTTCTGATGCCCACCCACCCCCCACCCCCGCCGCTGCCCCACAGAGTCATAGCTAGCAGGGTCAGGAGTGGAAATCTAACCTATATAAGGCCAATTCTATTATTTTTCCTGGGGATTTATAGTTGGGACCAAGCCTTGCAAGCCATTCAGTGCTGGGGCCTGGAACTGAGTATATGTGAAACCCAGGAGAGGCAGAGAAAGGTAGGCTGCGTAGAGGGAAGAATAAAGCAAATGAACAGGGAGAGGGAACCCACAGGCCCAAGAAAGAAAAGGATAGTTGAGGGCCAGGGGGCTTCCTTGGCTGTTGGTGCCCCTTTCACTTCTCGTTATAGAGCCTGAGGAGGCCCAGCAACACCTGCTTTCTTGGGTTCTGCTAGATCATTTGCATCTTCCTAACAAAGTCACCTTATTTGTTTCATCTAGATGAAGTGAGTTTCCATTGCTCATACTTGCCCCCACTCCAAAATAAAGCCGCAAAGTCTTGACCAACATAGGTCTTATTTCTACAGCCATTCTTGTGAAATCTCTGGATTTAGAATCCATGAAATCTAAAACCTGCATCGTCAGCCCCCAACAACCTAACATTTCTCCGCCAGTCTATTGGGAAGATTAAAAGCCCACGTGTAGCAGAAAATTGTTATCATTTATCAGTTGACCCCATGCTCACCTGAGATGACAGAGCAGAGTCCCAGCTGGCTCATGCTTTCAAAACTGTTCGGACCATATTTTATTTCTTTAATCTGAGCCATTTCCAGCCTGCTGCAGAGGTAACTTAACAGAACATTTGTGGAGCGTTTGACATGAGTTCCCAAAAGGTCTTCATACAAACTCCCCTCTTGATACCAGAGGAGGCAGCAAAGCTCAGGCAGATTTATTAGGAAGACTGAAAGGTCAGGCATGAGGAGGACGCAGCGGGCAACCTGCCACCACAGGAGATCAGTTTTACCAGGAGAAGGAGAGGACAGTGTCACAATCACCCAGTCATCTTACCTGCCTGGAATTTTATTGGCTTAACAGCCACTGCACTTCTCCCAGTCAGATTACTTTGGAGTGTGACTAGGCGAGCTCTTTCAGTTGGTGCTTCTTGCCCAAGAGGCCAAAGTCACAGTTTGATGTCCTACCTAGAACTAGTGGTGACTTGCTAACCAGATTGGTTAAAAAGAAATGGCTCCACATAACCTGTTCCCACTACAAATAAACTGAATAAGTGAGTGAATAAGTAAGTAAATTAATAAATAGATAGATTTTTTCAAAATCAGAGCACCCATCCCTTGGAATACAGGTCAATGCTTTTATTTCTACTATCTCCTGAAACACACACACACACACACACACACACACACACACACACACAACACAACACATTTTCACATACCTCTAGACTTTACCTATGCAGGTCCCTTGTCTGAAATGTCCTACTGTATCCAGTGAGTTTTTCAAGACTCAGCTCAGTGTCGCTTCCTCCAGGAAGTCTTCTCCGGTTAGGCATTCCTCTCTGTGTTGCTAGAAAACCTAATTCTCCTTCTGTCAATAGACTGTATTTTAATCATGTGTTTATGTCTATGTCTTTCCCATAATACTGGAAGGACCAGTGTTTTCTGTAATATATCTATGGTGCTGATACATAAGAGACACTTAAAATAGAAAGTTTGCTGGAGAAAAGAAGGAAGGAAGGAAGGAAAAGAAGGAAGAAAAGAAGAAAGAAGGATGAAATTAGCTTATACACTCAGACACGCAGCAACTATTCCTGGGAATCAGTAGTGATTGAGGGAAGTTAAAAGCTATTGGAACACAAATATTTAAGATTCTAACTTAGCTGAACAGAATCACCTCCAAGTGCACACTAGGTCCCCAAGCAGAAGTACTAAGAATTACAATTTAATGCATTTATCTCATTTCTCTTCCCATCCTGATGCAAATGGCAACCAACCAAGTTTTGTGTGTTTTTTAAACTCCCGGGGCCAAATGCACAGTAGATACTCAAGTTGGTGCCCTGCTTCTCATTGCAACAAAGATAGACATCTATAAAATGAAACTCTTTGCTATGTTAAAGGAATAGGTTGCTTTCTTTCCACTATCTGCTGCCAGATCTACTGAATAATTTCAGCAGCAGAGAATGCCTGCTGAGCACCTACTGTGAACAGGTGTTCTCCCAGGCAATTCGAGGGAAGCAAAAATCCTAGACAAATCCCAACCCCCACCTCCCCAAGGGGCTTGAAAGCCAATTTAAGCTAAGCAGGATACTGCAAATCTACAGGATGGCAGAGACCTGTCTAAAATGCCATTATATTTTAGAATCTAATACCCGATTCTGCAAACTCTTTTTGTATAGGACCAGATTAAGAGGTATTTTGGGCTTCGTGGGGCACATGGTCTCTGTAGCAGCTACTCCACTCTGCCATCATAGCACAAAAGCAGCCACAGACAATGCTTAAATGAATGGGCGTGGTGGTGATCCAGTAAAACTTTATTTACAGAAACAGGTGTTGCTCTGGAGTTGGCCCACTGACCATAGTTTGCCACAATGCCTGCCATATAGTAGGTGCTCAAATATTTATTGAATGACTAGATACATGGATGAAGGTTTTCCTAAAATTACAGGGGTTGTTTTAAAACCCCTGTGTATCATCTTTAGACATTAACTACTGGGAGAGCAATAAATACCTACTGACCAGAAATAAGCTCGATAGAATTTATCTGAGCGTCTTTCCTACTCCAAGCGAAGTATGGATGGAAACTTAACATGTATAAACCACTAAGAGCTGTCATGTCATAACAGAGCTGTAAGCAACAAGGTTGATTTAAAGGAGCAATTTTTTCAAACTGTAGATCATGACTCAGTACATTGTAACCTGTAATTTTTCTCAAAAAAAGGGTAAGAGATGGAATAGAAAAAGAGGGAATATTCCAGGGTATATCACAAATAGTAAACCTAAGGATTGTTTTTTAAAGAAACTTTCTATTATAACACACTTGTGTGTAAGTATATTGGGTTCTAAGGTAAAATGTACTTTCAAAACAGTTTGAAAAATATTCTAACTATTGTAATCTCATTTGGGGGAAATTCAGTGTTGTACATTTGAAGGAGCTTTACTATGAACATGATACAGAATCATAGGTAAGGACAAGATTCTGGAGCCAACTTTCCGGTTTAAATCCTAACTCTGCCACTTATTAGCTGTGTGTCCTTGGGTAAGTTACTTAGCCTCTTGAGGCCTCATTTCTTCCTCTGTTAAATGGGAATGCTAATGATACCTACTGTATGGGGTTATGATAATTAAATGAGTTGTTATTTGTAAAGGGCTTAGAGTAATGCCTAGTACCTAGTGTAAGTTTTAGCTATTTTTATGTTGTCTCTAAGCAAAAGGGTGACCTTTATATGTGACCTAACTTCTCTGGGCTTCATTTATGTTGGTAAACAGGCCCTGCTGGCTCCAACATGCCTAGAGGAGGTGGAGGAGTTCCCAGGACAGACTCTGAGTAAAGAAATAGCCCATGGCAAACCATTCATCCTGTTCAACTGACACCTTTGAGGTCTCAGCCAAGCAGTCTGTTCCAATGATACATCCTGTAAGCCAACTTGTTATCATCTCTCAAAATTGCATGCAAAGGTGAATTCATGATGGTGAGAAATTGGCCAAATCAAGGAAAATGTTCTTTTTTTCCATCCATCAGACCCTTCATAACTAACACTGGCTTCCTGTCTCTCCCATTGTCATGTATTTTATTCCATTTACTGGGATAACCACAGCTGGGGGTGAACAGGAAATCTGTCCCCATGTTTGTTCTTTTGTTTTTATCGCCAATGTTCCTGATGGTGAAGTACAGTGTGTTGCTGCCCATGGTTGGTCCAGTGTTTATCACAACTCACCTCTCACTGTGGAATTTGAAGTCATAACTAGCACCTAAGATCATGAAAAACACACATGAAAAACAAGCCAACAGAAAAATAGGTGAATTTATGACTATTTACAAATAGAAAAGTTTCGTTAAATAAAATGTTCCATTTTGCCTCACTTATAATTAAAGAAATGCAGATCAAGACATTGGGATATCATTTTTTTTCACCTATAAAAGAAGCAAACTAATTAAAGTTAGGAAATAGCCAATGCTGAAAAAGATTTAGATAAACAGGCATTCTCATATTTAATTGGTGAGTCCAAATCAGTGACACACCTTTAGAGGACAATTTTGCAATATATCAAAACAGTAAGTGTACATAACTTTGACCAGTCCCCAAACTATCGAAGCATTGAGCCAATGCAGCTACCTATCTACAGACCTAAAAATTAAGCCCTGATTTTTAAGTCTCTTATAGTCCTAAACACATAAAATTATAGTCAGATATTCTATTACTTGCAACCAAACACATTCCTAATTGACAAGTTAAAAAAAAAGGTAAAAGAAGAATTCTTTATCTTACACTGACTTTAACATGAAGGTTTCTATTATTTCCCCGTTAAGCATGATATTGGCTTTGGGAGTGAACTTCATCTCTCATTTTTATCATGCTACAAAAGTGTTTATTTACATTTGGGTGCCAATTTTATCTAATGGCTTTTCAGCATCTATGGTGATGATCTTTCCATTTTTCTTTTTTTTATCTATTCATGATGTAATATTCTTTTGATGTGCTGCTGGGATTCCGTGTTAATATTTTATTTAGGTTTTCTAAAACAGTATTTTTAAATGAAATTAGTACTTTTCTTCATTTTCCCCTTTTTTAATGAGTTATTTCTATTGGATTTTTGGCTAATATGCTATTACTGACTTAATGGAAGAAAAAATTCCAACCATTGAGGTTATAAAATCGAAATTACTAAATATTTATTTCTATATGTTTTATTTGTGTTTTTTTGAAATTTGCTTATTCTTTTTTCATAGTGTTATGTTCTATCATTTTGACTCTATAATTATTTTGAACATAACTATTCTATTGTCTCTTGCAAATTGTTCCATTGTCTCAAGTTCTTAAGGGGCTAATTCTCTTTATTGATCCATCCCTCATGTAGTTCATTTCCTACTTTGGTTTATAATTTCTTATTATAAACTCATCATCCATGGGAGTTCTTCATTCTGGGAAAGATCAGAATAAACAACTGACTTTGCATTTGCTTCTGACAGGGCCACGGGAGTCACTTTGGAACCAGCTTTTATATTCTGTGTTGACTTCAGAATTCCCTCAGCACATGGGTACTGTAAACTGGAACATCACACCAATGAATGGCATAGGCAAACTCTGGTTTCAGTTTCGCTAGCAGTTGTTTTTTAAAATTCATCCAGAGCCCCAGACAAACCACAAATTTCCTCATTGTGGCCTTGGACCAGTGGGAGGATTCTTGGTATTTTTCCGTCCTCCAGTCACTAAGAGTCTTTCCAGTGTCCCCGATTTAAGTGGGGTTCTCAAGTGCAGATCTCTACCTTTCTAGAACACAAGGCCTGAGTGGCTATTCACCTCCCAGTCCTTAGCCATTTGGGCTTATATTCCTGTCAAATACCCTTATCCCTCCTCCTATCTCATACCTAGAGATTTCCCCTTTCTTTCTTTCTTTCAACTGTTGATTTTTTTCAGCACTTCTGTGTTTGAAGCAGAGGTTACCTGACTTCTTGGCTTCTCGTGTTCCCAGAAACTGAATCCTTTGTACTTTCCTGTCTTTTAAAAAACCCTTTCTAGAGCAATCACAAAGTGCTATGGAAACTACATTGGGGGTGGAGGGGGCATCTAATCCAGGTGTGGGTGTTCAAGGAAGACTCCCTACAAAAGAAATTGTCCAATCTGACACCTGAAGACTGGAAACTGAGTACATATGCTGGGGCGGGGGGTAATGTGCGTTGAGGGTGACAGGATGAAGGAAGAGGTGGGGTGAAGGAAGAGGTGGGGAGAAGGTTGCCGGCAGAAGATAAAGCACATGTGTATACCCAAGGTGGGTGGGGACAAACCAAGCATCACATTCTGAGAAGCACATGTTCCAAGAACTGCCAGGAGTTTGGTGTGGAACTTGAACTGAGATATGAGGTCGGGGAGCTAAATAGATGCCAGTTCGTGAATGGCTCATGTGCCAGGTTAGAACAGTGGTCCTTATGCTGAGAGCAGAGGGAAGCCAATGAAGGAGACCACATGGAGGGATATCATCAGGTTAAAAAGAAAAACAAATCTAATCAATGTTCCTTCTATAAATAAATATGCACAGCCGGTTAGAAATTGCTGATGACAGTCCAAGAGGGTATCCCAGCACTCACTTTGGCATTCCAGCATCCATAACCCTCAACTCTTACCCCAAGGATTACAAGTTAGTATAGTGACGCGCAGTGTAGTGTCCCCACCTCCCATTCATTCTTCTTGCAGAAAAACACATGTCTTTCAAGACTATTTCCCCAGATTCTCTCTACTCCCGCCTCCCCAAACCAGGTCCCAAAACCAGGTCCCCAAACTGCCATCACGGTGCCTGATGTAAGTAGCAGCAGAAGGAGCTGTAAGTAACAGCAGAAGCTGGAAAACAAGAGTAACCCAGAGCAAGCACCAGGGGGTCTATATTTAGAATTTTTCCTTCTCCCCCTGTCTGGGTCAGGGGCTGGACCTCTGGGTCATGGAATGGTGGTCAGGACTACTGTGGAGGTCTGGACCCCAATAAAGGACTGGATACTGGGTTTGAGGACTGAGCCCCGGAATGGCCTTCAGGACCCTGGCATGATGGTCTGAGACCCGGATATAGGTCTGAGCCCCAGATGGAGGTATGGGTCCTGGGAGGGAGGCCTGGGCACTGGAGGGTGGTCTGGGCCCTGGGTGGAGACCTGGGACAGGGGCTGGACCTCTACGTCATGGAATGGTAGTCTGGACTACTGTGGAAGTCTGGACCCCGATAAAGGACTGGATAATGCATTCCAGGCCTGGGCCCCAGGATGGCCTTCTGGGCCCTGGCATGAAGGTCTGGAACCCGGATGTAGGTCTGAGCCCCGGATGGATGGATGGGTTCTGGTAGGGAGGTTCGGGCCCCCGAGGGAGGTCTGGGCACAGGGGGAGTAGCAATGGTGATAATCACTTGGGTGGTCTCCTAACATCCCCAATCTGCCTTCTCTGGTGTTTGACTCCCCCAAAGCAACTTTATGTAGGATTAATTCAGCCCTTCCTGGTCACCTCTGCTGGCTGTGGAATCTGGGCAGGGCACGAAGGTCATAGGTTATGGATTTCAACCCGCTAAGTCCCACCAGGGTGGTGCTACCCTCCTGGTCTCAGTTCTCTGGCGTCTAAAACAGAGGTCTAGCCAACTTCAAAACTGTAACCAGACTTTGGAAACTAAAGCGCCCTCTGCAGATAAAAGCATCTAAATCCTCGCTTTCCATTGTGCTTAGTTACTAGGGGAGAGAGGCAAGATGCCTTCGTTTATCATGAAATTTGGTGAGTTATTTTAAGCTTTTCCAGACGAAAAGGAGAAAAGGGCCGGCACTGTTTCTGTATTTATATTTCCCTCCAGAGGACAAAAGAGGTGTCCCCTGGAATCCAACTCCCAAACAATGCGCGGGCGGAAAACGCACGGTAGGTGAGCATCCACTGGGACCGACTTTTAAGGGAGTCCTCCCCGACTCCCTGTCCACTCCCCCCCAGTTTACTCTGATGGCCAGACCCCGTCCCTCCTGGTCACACTCCAGTTCTGCTGCCCCCTCTAGAGTTCCTCGGGGGAGTGGGGGGCGGGGGCGGGGCGGTCAATGGACAGACCTCCGCGGCGGACCTGGCCCGGAGTCCCTAACTCGCGCGCTCCTCCTTAAGGAGCGGCTGTGGCTGAGAGGAGAGGCGGGTGTTTTGTTCTTATAAGGAGGAAAAGTTTCTGTGACATCCAGGAAATGAGTAACTGCGAAGCCCTTTAGAGCGCGGCTGATGGAGGCCAGAAGGCGGGAGCAGGCCGGGGTGTCTCCGCCCCCGATCGTCTAGTCGCCCACCCGGACCTCCGCTGCAAACGCAGCAAACAGCGGCGCCCAGGCCCTGGGGACCCCGAGTGCAGCCGGGCCGCGCGGTCCTCCCGCGACGGCGAGCTGGACGGAGGCTAAAGGTAAGTTTCTGCCGGCGGCCGCTAGGCTGTGCGTCCTCCTCGTGGGTGGGAGGTGGAAGGAGGCGATGGCCACGGGGGCCGAGGCGGAGCTGCGCCGAGATGGCGTCTTGGGGCGGGGGTGCCGGGGCTGCACGCGGGACGAGGGGGTCTCCTCGGGTCCCTCTGTCAGGGGCTGACTCTGGAGACCCTGTGCAGCGCCGGTGCCAAACCGGGCGCATTGTCCCCTGCGGTTCACGGTTCCTCCTTGCGCTGCGCGGGGTCCCGCGTTCCACTCTGGGCTCCAGCGCCCATCGCGGGCGGGCGGCTCCTCTTCTCCGCGCCCGAAGCGGGACCACGTCTTTGTTCCTCCTGCCCGACGATCCGTTACTTTGCACCGTCTGAGCTGAGGACTGGGGCTGAAGGACCCGCCAGCTCTCTCTCCGCTTTCTTCCCCCTCCTGGAAGGAGGGAGCAGGAGTGGAGCTTGCTTATTCTTTCTCGGTTTAGGGTAGTGAAACTGTGAGGTTGCTGGGGCCGGATCAAGCCCCCGCCGCTTCCTCTTTGAGACTCTTAGTTAAGGAGATCCCACGCTGCGCAGAACTTTCTCTTGGGGTTGCAAGGTCTCTGCCATCTGACCCATAACTTCATCCCAACCTTTTCCCAGTGTCTCCACCTTTCTGTGCCATCTGAAAGCTCTGGGACAGGGCTTCCGATTGGAGAAGGTCCTTCTCTTTAAAAAAAAAAATGCTGCCCCAGGAAGAGAAAATATTTTACTCTCAGTGATAGCACTTTGCTTTCCCCCCTCTGTCTGGTGTGAGAAGGAGCCTCCTTTCAAAACTAGAAGAGCACCAGGTACCTGGCAGAGCCTGGCCCCTGGGCTTTGGGATCTCAATCAGTTTCGGAGTTGTATTCCATTTTCTTGTTCCTCTTTTGGATTTGACCAAGGGCCCTTCCCTTTCATAAACCAGCTCTGCCTCGGAGAGGCTGCCAGGTAACGCTAATTGGTGCCCTGTGCAAGGCCCAGGTCCAGGTTACACGGGTAAATGGCCCGGCACACGGTAGAACTGCTGCCCTTCACCTCCTGACTGATAACATAATAGGCTGTGCTTTTGAGTCCTCCTTCCAGCCTAAGTGGCTTTCATTGTTTGCTAATTCCCTGCGTCTGCTGCTGCTGCTGCTCCAGGCCATTCTGAACCTCGTGGTTTCCACTTGTGGGTAACCGTGAAGTGGTTATACTGACTCTGCTCTCACTCCCTGGGTGGATGGAAAGGCTTTTGCTCCAGTGCCATCCTCTGGCTCCAGAACTGTCAAAGATGCAGCAGTTTCAGGCTCGAGCCGGCAGGGGACAAGGATCTGAAATTTAACCGGATGCCATCATCCCAGAACTTGTCACCTTTCCAGGAATAGGCTCTCAGCTTCTGCAGTGCCCATGAGGAAAACAAAGAGGAGGGTATGTGGGTGGACTTTTTATCCAAGGGCAAGTTCAGGGAGGAACTTCTGGATAGAGACTTACGGCAAACTTGTCCATCTGAGAAGGTACTGTCTGGGAGGAACCTAGTTTTGTATTTTTCCCTCTTGAATTCCTCGCGTCAATAAAGAGAAAGAAAGTGTGTGGGGGGAGGTTCTGTCTGATGGAGGGGGTACACATATTGGTGGAGGCAGTGACAAGCACCCTGGGCACAGCCCAGGAAGAGTAGGGTTCGTCCACTGGAGTACAGAAACTCCCTTCTTAATGTCTCTTCTTTCGAAGGATACCACCACTGCCAAATGGGTACATGTCCACGGTGGGGTGAGGTGGAATGGTGTGCAGGTTCTGGAAGGTATGCTTGTGAGGGAGAAAGGAATGAACAGGCAATAGTTCCCCTAAGGACCAGAGGCCTGGAGGCTCAGGGCTGTGACCTTTAGGAATCCCAAGTATTCTCACTTGAGAAAAGACTTGCTCTGCCTGGCCTCAGAGACTCGCTGGTTAGGAGCAGCAGGGAAATGGAGCTTACTCAGAAGTCAGAAGGAACCTGCCAACAACTAGAGCTCCTCGGTAGGCATGCGCTGCCCATCACTCAGCAGAGACGGGTGGCCATCAACAGTGACCGAGGAGAGTCCTTTCAGAGGTTAAGCCTCTGTGACTCCATGTTTGGGGCTGAGAGTCCCCTCATTTGGGATGAGGGAGTAGGGCAGCCTGTGGGGCTTTTTTTTTTTTCTTTTCCATTTAGAAAAAGGAGTCTCATCTTGACACAGCCTCAGCACTTAGCTGGGCAAATTGCACGTGAGTTGGACCTATCCTCACCACCCCGCCGGGTGTATTTGAGCAGTACACCACCTATCTAGCCACACACAGCAGCCTTGATAACCAACAGTCATTAAGGACTTAACATTTTCTGGGCTTTTTTCCCCCCAAAAAAACCACGTGGCCTGTATTAACTCATTTAAACTTCACCGTAGCCCTATGACATTAGGTATTGTTATCCCCATTTTATAGATGAGGAAACTAAGGCACAGCAAAGTAAAGTGTTCAGGAGCCTGGAAGCTGAGCCCCAACCACTGAGCAGCATTCCCAGCACAAGAAGCAGGTTAAGCTTAAAAACCATTTGCTTGAGGTCTCTTATGGGGGGAAAGAGGGAAGAGCAGTTGCCTTTTCCTTTCTTTATCAAGGGTAGAAACACCCACTCTCAGCTCAGACAGAGGAAAAGATGGAAAATTCTTCTGGCAGAAGAAAGGCACAGAAAGAAAGAGGCAGGCCCGGCCTTGATGACTGATGGCAGGCCTGGCCCAAGCATCAGATGACTTCTCAATAGCTGGGCGGTGTGAGGTGGCAAATCCAGTTTGGGGCCTGGCATGAGGGTGATGAGTAAGTGCCACTTGGGTGTGGCACAGAGAGAAAAGGCCACAGCCACACAGGAGCCCTCACCTAGGCAGAGAACTCCCCCAGGAATGGAACAAAGTGGGAAGTGTCTAAACATGCTGTCCTGACACTACTTCCCCCCCAACCCCCAGCCCCAGCCCCTTCCAGATCCTGTTCACCTGCAGACACCCTTCCCAAGCTCATTCAGGAAACCTTTCCCAAAACCTGTACTTCACAGCTCCATCTTTATGATCACTTATTTTCCACGCTATACATCTCAGCACTTAGTTAGCTGGAGTGGCGCATTTTTCTACATACAGACGGACAGAGACAGACAGCATTTTAAACAAACCAGGCTTCTCAGCCAATAAGGAATTCTCAATGACTTTTTAAAAAATATATTTTTATTAATTTCAGAGAGGAAGGGAGAGGGAGAGAGAGAGAGAGAGAGAGAGAAACATCAATGATGAGAGAGAATCATCGATTGGCTGCCTCCTGCATGCCCCACATTGGGGATCGAGCCCACAACTCAGGCATGTGCCCTGACTGGGAATCGAACTGCGATCTCCTGATTCATAGTTCAACGCTCAACCATTGAGCCACACAGGCCGGCTCTCAATGTCTTAATGTCTCCTGGGAAGGGCTGGCCCAGCATATTCCCATAACGGTAGTGTTTACCTGAATCATGAGACCCGTCCCAGGGTCTGGCTCTTAGTTGTGCCCACTCAGAAACCCTATCTCCACAATTTCCAGAGTGGTTTGGACTTGGGCTATTGAGTGACCTTGAGAAAGCTCCCAGAAGTGGGTATACAAGTCAGAATGCTAGTTTATTTTTAATT
>NW_005871210.1:2252008-2272424 GCF_000147115.1 Myotis lucifugus | reverse complement strand
ATAGCCAAACCACAAAAAAGAGGTACTTGGTCTCTTAATATACAATTGTGCAGGGGGGAAGTGGAAAAGGCCAGGATCGGCCCACCAAAATAGCAGCCCCCTGTGTCAGCGTGGAGTCATAGGCAGTCCTAAAGGCAGGAGATGACTTTTAGCTCCCCCAGCCACCTGGGCATCCTAGTGGATTTCTTGGAATTTAAAGGGCTCTCCCATATCTCCGTCCAGGCCCCCTCGTGGCCCATCTTTAGTAAGATGCCATCTCCAGTTGCCCCAGAGACATGGAGGTGTGACCCCGGAGGAGGGCAAACTTGGGTTGCATCCTGGCTCCACCGCTCAGTGGTTGGGTGTTCTCTGTAGTGAGGTAACTGCCTTGACTTTTCCAAGCCTTGGTGTCATCATCAGTAAAATGCATGGAAAGAGCTAAGACAGTGCCTGGCACAGACTGACACTCTGGCTCATACGAGCTCTTAAAGATAGTAGAGGTCAATCGAGATTCTACATTCTCTGCCAAATTGGGACCCTAGCTTCCCCATTAGTACCACTGCTCCCTCCTCTGAGGTCTGAGCAAAGGACAAGGTCACAGGGACCCAGACTGTCCTAGATGGTGAGAAGGAGATCATCAGTGCCCTTGTGTGTACTTTGTTCAGAACTGAGGGCAAAGCTGCCTGTCCTGACCTTTCAGTCAACTCTGGGAGAGGGAAGGTCAGGTTTGAGGCTTGGCCTGCCACAGGCAGCCAGATGGGAGAGAAGGGTCAGAAAGGTTTCTGGGAGAGAAAGAAGGTCATTTGGGAGTGCCCAAGAGGTCTACAGGATCCTCCTCAGCAGTTTGAGACCTGTGGTGTTTTCTGGTAGAAAGCAAACCCCCCTCAAATCGGTTGGCCCACCCCATGACATCAGCAGAATGGAAGCACTTTGCAGGTGACATCACTGTTGCCCAAGGCAACAACACCTCCACCTTAAGGTAGACCAGGAGGAACAAACAACCACCTCAATTGTAAGACAGAGGAGCACAGAAGGCCTAACATCACAGGTGTGTTTCTTAGAGGATGGGCAAGAAGAGGGAGGGGCTGCAGGTCCCAGATCTGGGCTGTGAGCCAGCTGGGGGCTGGTCTTCCGGCCTTGGGTTTGGCCCAAGGGAACAGAGCACAGTGCTGACAGCTGCAGTCTTGTTTTCTTCTCTGAGCTGTGACAGGGAGCAAAGAGCATGACTCCATACAGGGGCTTCTGGGCCTCCTTTCTACACAGGGATGGGGACATCAGAACTGTGGCTTCCCTCTTCGTCACCCTCACCCCCAAAGAAAGTGAGAAACAAGGATACTTAGGTCCTTACTATGGGGGGTTTTGGGGCCTGACTGAGGGAAAACCTTCATTCACTGATTGGGCAAGTATGTATTGTGAACCTAGGCTAGGCAAGGCACTATGCTAGGGATTCAGTGGCCACATGTAGCTGTGTGATCGAATGCACACAGAGAGGAGGAATGTCCGGAATCCACTGCCCCAGAGGTTGGAAATAGAAGCAAGGTCTCACCGGTCACCTCTTACCCAGCTCTAGCACACCCCTTGGAATTCCTGATAGTTCAGTTAAACCTTTGGAATCCCTTCCTGCCCAGTAGTTCATGAAGGGATGCGGAGGTATCTGAGATACACCTGGGTTAAAGTGGACGGCCATAGGTGTCTTCTGTGTCCTGCCAAAAGGAAAGCCTGGGGACAGACAGCATTGTGTGTACTAGTAAACTCACTTGGCTATTCTGATGCTTGGTGGTTTGTGGTTTCCACCATGTCTCTTAAGGTGATGCCTCCTGTTCTCCTTAAGATAAAAATTCCTAAGCAATGACTGTTAAATGCCAACACAACAAATGAAAATTGCAAAAAAGGAAGAACTCCTTGCCTTAAAGAAAGGTAAAAACCTAGACGATGTGGTAGTTTTCCCTCTAAAGAGGTTTCAGAACAGGAATTTCCTTGTCTTTCAACTTGAAGGTATTCAATTAAAGTTTTTGCTTTACACAACTGCCCATAATTTTAGGTGTTCTAACATAGCTTCCCTGACTTCTGGCATATCAGTGGCTAAAGAAATGATCCTAATTTTTTATGAATGTAGCCTTTTCAGGGTTATAAATAAAAATTGTTTATCATTAGCAGAGAATATTATTTGCAGATTATGCTTAGGAATCTGGTCCTCAAATCAGTTGTCATGATCTTTTGTTCATAAAAGTAGAATAGCCTTTAAAAAACAGGGAGGGGGGGGCCTTCATCCATCAAGTACCTACCCTGTCTGAGCCAAGCTCCATCGTAGGGGCTTTGCATATATTTATTTCTCTTCCTCACAACAGCCCTTTGAGGTAGGTCTTATTCCAGTTTTATAGGTGAAGACACAGGCTCAGAGAGGCCAAGCTACTTACCCAGAGTCACAGAGCTTCAAACCCAGATCTGTGCCTCCCATAGCCTTTGACTCTTTCTGCCACCTCAGGCCTCTGCTGGACACCCTAGCCCAGTGACCGTAAAGATAGCATACAGAATCTCACAAAATCTAAGTGCCAAAGGTGAGAAGGCAACAGGCAGATCACCAACTCCAGGTTCTCTCTTGCTGTGACATGCTCTGTGATATTCGCTGATGGAGCACATTTTCCCCATCTGTTTAATGGGGACAGTAGCAGCCAGCATCAGATAATATTCAGAGCACTTGAGATCCTCAGATGGCAACCCCTAGAAAAAATACAAAGCCCACAATTTTCAAATGACTCACTTCCAGGTGGATAACACAGTGGGACACTCACTGCTTGGGAGGAGGGCTCACCTTGAAGCCATCCTAGGCTACTCCTTCCTCCCTCCAGGCTTTCCCTGTGGTGGATGCGGGAGAGTCTCCTATCAGCCTGGATCAAGCCAAAGGGAGGGCGTTGCCATAATTCTTGCCCTACGTGTTAGTGCAAGACCACGTGCTCATAACAAACTGTTCTCCTGGGAGCCTGTTTCAATAGCCTTCTTAGTAGCAGACAGGGGACCCGCCTGCAGTTCATGAAAGGGTCCTTTGTTCGCTGAGACTTTGTTCCTGAGTCGCTGAGGAGACAGGACCACAGTGTGCCTGGGATGGAGGGTGTGGATGGAGAGCAGGAGATGCCTGACACCCCCGTGTGCTGCTCCAGAACCCCCCTGGGGCATCCATGCCACCTTCCTGATGGCCCACCCCAAAAACCACTGCCCAGTGCCCGAAGAGCCCTCACTCCCTTTCCCTAATCCACTGTGAAGAGGGCTTCCCCATCCTTTGGGCTGAAAAGCCATTTCATGTCCCAGGTCACACTCCCGTTATCTCTTCATTAAGTTTCATTCCCTGCTTTCTGTCTAAATGCCACCTAAATTGTCACCTACCTTTCCCTAAGCAGTACAGGGGAGGAAAGCCTGTACTGCTAGGCGGGTCTGATGTTTCACACACAAGCCAGGTCACTGAGCAGCAACATGAGGAGACTGAAGACTTGAAAGTTAGTCCTGGGTTCGAATTCTGGCTCTGAGATATTGAATGAGTGGCCTCACCTCTCTGTGCCTTCGTTTCCTTATCTGTGAAATGGGGACAGTACCTCCTACAGACATGAAGCATTTTGCACAGTGCTTACATCTGGTGTGTTGGTTGCTACATGCTACTGCTAAACCCTCCCGTGGGTGATGGGGCCTTGCGGCTTGTTGGGTTTTCTCTGGAAAGGGAGATTTGCTCGTCACTGTGCCTAGGATTGCTTCTCTGCTTCTTAGTTTACCTAAATCTCATCAAACTCTGCAATCCTCCATTCACTTTTCATTTCAAGGAGGTGGGTGTCGGGGAGAGAGGCGGCTGGGGGTCAGATAAACTGACATTGGGGTTCATTCCTGGGCCATTTTCTTGGTAAATGGTGGTGGTGAGTCAGTCTGCAGTTACGTGGAGGCCAGCCAGGCTCTGGTCGGTCTCCAGGGCTGTGTCTGGAAGGGTTGTTGCTCACATTTCCCAAGGCACTTACCACTGTTGGCACTTTGCTTTTCTGATCACAGGGTGCCTCCCAGGAGAAAAACATTAGAAGTTACTTCATCCAGGACTTCCCACTCTACTCCAGTTTCGGATTCTTACTCCTGGAAGTAAAGGCAGCAAGGTTCTTTCTTAGTCCTGACTCCATTCATTCATTCATTCATTCAGCAAGCATGCATGGTGCGCCTGCACCTTTAATGCCGGGCATCAGACACCAACACTGGTTTGTCCTTCTAGGACAGTGGTTCTCAACCTTCCTCATGCCATGACCCTTTAATACAGTTCCTCATGTTGTGGTGACCCCCAATCATAAAATTATTTTCGTTGCTACTTCATAACTGTAATTTTGCTACTGTTATGAATCGTCATGTAAATATCTGATATGCAGGATGTATTTTCATTGTTACAAATTGAACATAATGAAAGCATAGTGATTAATCACAAAAACAATATGTAATTATATGTGTGTTTTCCGATGGTCTTAGGCGACCCCTGTGAAAGGGTCGTTCGACCCCCAATGGGGTCGCGACCCACAGGTTGAGAACCGCTGTTCTAGGAGCTCAGAGGGAGAGGAGGAACTTTCAGTGGATGCTGCCAGACTGGAGTGGGGAGTTATGAGTTTCCCAGGTCCCAAGCGTCCTGCTCCAGCTCTGGCAGCCCCTGAGGCCTTTAAAAGAGAACATGGAGGTAGGGGAGACATCTTAGCCATATCCCCAGCCTCCTGGAGTTGCTACAGGGATGTCGGTGACCCTCCTCTTTTCAAAGGAGTACCTAAGATGCACCCTGCGGGACAAACAAATAAAAAGGAGACCTGGCCTTATCACCAGCACCATAGGCAACACCATGTCCTTTCCAGGGCACTATCATGGGACTTCCATGCCATAAGTAGGAACTATTCTTCTATCTTGAATTGGGGGATTCAAACATAGGCCTTCTGATTCCAGAGTTGGCCCCTTGGCTACCATAGGGAAGCCTCTGCAATGTGATAAGCTCCTCTGAGCTAAAGAGCTTTGAGCTGTTTCTTTCTGGGTGGCCTTGGGGCAGGAGTATGTCCCGGTGAACTTGGCAGTGTCAGTGGCTGCTCGCTGCCCGCCCCACTGTGGACCTGTCGTTGGTTCAAGGACACCTGCTATGGGTCAGGTGCCGCCTCCGGCAGAAGCCAGGGCAGAGCGTGGGCATCACTCACCATCACGTTATCCCTGTGGCTGGAAAACGATGTGGTTGTAGGTCAGTGTTGTTTTGTGTCATTCTCAGGGAGGGTGTCTCTCTGTGCTCACAGATGATTCTGGGGGTAGTTTTGCTGCCTGTACCTGGCCTTCCGGTCAAGGCCCCTGCTTTCCTTGAAGGACAAGAACTGGGTTGCTGTGACTGGTGCGGCCCTGCTTTGGGAGGGCAGGCAGATGCCTGGCCCTGTTGCTCAGCCCCAGGTCCCTGCAGCAGGGAACACAAGCCAGGAAGCCAACCACAAGCTCTTAAGTTTTTTACAACGGGCTTGGCCTCCCCCTTGCCTTTGTGTCTCTTGCTGTTTCCCTTTATTAAGATGAAAGGGGTTTTAGATCTCTGCAAGCACCGAGCATGAGTGTGTGTGTGTGTGTGTGTGTGTGTGTGTGTGTGGGTATGCGTGTGTGCGCCCCTACACGGGAGGCCCACAGCACTTCCCTTTCTTTTCACCCATCTCCCTCTCTCTCCAGCCCAGCTGGGGCCCAGGCATTGTGTCAGGTACCACCCAGGCCACAGAGAAAAACAGCCCAGGATTTCTCCGTGTGGGGGCCAGAATCCCCCTAAGCCAGGACGTGAGTAAGAGGTGTTGGGGTGGGGAGGGTGGGCCAGGGGAACTGTGTTTTCTGTGGCCGTGGAAAATCCCTGGGGCTCATTCCCCATGCTGAGAGGCCAGGCTGTCTTTCTGAGCTGGGCTCTCCTTGTTCCCACTAATAAGGAAGGTGGCTTGTGGGTACCAGCAGTCTGTTTAATTCCATCCACCCCAGCCCTTCCTGAGAGCGGGCAGCGGGTACGCAGGGGAGAACTTTGTGTCCCCTTTGTTGTCCTTTGTATTACTCTCTGGTTCCTGCTCCACCCCCTCAGGTCTCCTCCCCATCAAGCCAGTGTGTTTGCTGTTGTCTGGAACCTGTTTCTGTCCCTGACCTCCCTGCCCAGCAGCCAAAGTGTGGCTGGTCCTGAGCATTCGCTGCTCTGCTTGGGGGCGTGGGTGGGGGTGGAGAAAGAGGGCAAGTTTGGGGCGCCTTGGCATGCCTGCCCTGAGGTGGGTGTTCATGTTCCCTCCTCCAATGTGCAGGTGCTCTTGTGGGTGAGATGGGGCCCACAGACAGGGAAACTGAGAAATACAAGCTGAAGCCAGACCCGTCTGAGGGCTGCTTCACCACGTAGCACCGTGTTGAGTTGTTAGCACGCCCCTGTAATTTCAGGTCTAGAAGTCTCAGATGGGAATCGGGGGTCCAGGGAGGCCCTTCGGTGCACACTTGCTGTAGGAAACGCTCCTTCCTAGAACAGAGCCTTGAAGATTTCTTTCGAAAGTGAGTGAGTCCAGCATGCAGGGTGTGAGCATACTGGTGCGTTCTCGGCATCTGGTGGGCCCCAGGATTGCAAGTGCCCCGCGTGCTGTGAGCAGGCAGCCCTGCATTTGGTCTCTGCCAGGCACTCTGGGGAATGGCAAGACAAACAAACCCTGCCTGGCCCTGCCCGGGGAAGGCAGCAGTGGTATGAGACCAGAACTCAGGAGCTCATCCGATGAAAGGGCAGGTCGGGGTCACGGAAGAGGAGACTGCCCTGCGTCTGGGGCCTCAGGCCTGGCCTGGCCTCCAGCTCCTCTGCATTGTGCCTGCTTGTGTGGCCTTGAGGAGTTGCTCAACCTCTCAGTGCCTTGGGCTCCTGCCTGAGAAACGCAGCTCAGGTGAGAGAGCTGCTAAGGATGAGATCCACCTACACAAGTGGCCGGGCGCTGCCTGCACTCAGAGGGGCTTCCTCTCCCTCCACCACTTCTGTCCCTTTCAAGAAAGGATTTGTCTCAGGAGTGGGTATGGGTCGGGGAGTGGGGGGTGGGAGGGAGAAGGCTCCTGGAATCGGTTTCTGAGATAGGCTCGCTGTGAGGACGTTGGGTAGGGTTTTGAGCGCAGAGACGTGAGGTGTGGACGTGGTGCAGGGAATGTGGGGAAGTATAGGAGGTGTCTGGGGACAGTGGATAATCTGAAGTGGCCGGAGCAGACTGAAAGGAACCAAGGGGTCCCCTGAAGCTGGTTGGAGCCAGGCCATGAACATCAGGCTCAAAGCTCAGTCCTGTTGGGATGAAATAGGGACCGTCTGAAGTGGGGAAGGAAGCCCCCCAGAACTGGAGTCTGCCTGTGGTGACTGGGATAAGGGGCAGCTCAGAGAAGCTGATTCCACAGGTCCATGCTAGCCAGTCCCAGGAGCCCCGTTCGTGTGACATCCCCAGAGTGGATACTGGAGGTGAGGAGTGCGGGGTGCATGGAGCTCTGAAACCGAGTTAGTCTCCTGGGTCTGCTGTGACAAAATACCACAAACTGGGTGGCTTTAAACAACGGAAATGTGTCCTCCCACAGTTCTGGAGGCCAGATGTCTGAGGTCAAGCCACCTGCTACGCCACACTCCTTGCAAATGCTCTAAGGAAGAAGCCTTCCTTGCCTCGCCCAGCCTCTGCCTCCGTTTTCCTCCTGGTCTTTTTCCTCATTCTCTTTATAAGGACACTTGTCATTGGATTTAGGGTCTACCCGGGTCATCCAGACTGAGTTCAGCTCAAGATCCTCAATTTAATTACATCTGTAAAGACCCTTCCTCCAAATAAAGTCTAATTCACAGGGTCTGGGTATTAGCATTTAGATTTATCTTTTTGAGGCCCACCATGCCACCTACTGCAGTGACTGCTGGATAAGGAGAAAGGGGGATGTGGGCCTGGGCTCCACGGAGCCCCTTCCCTGTCTCTTGACCTGCAGACCTCCCTGTCATCCCTTAGCCTCTTCCCCTTCCACAACCCCGCCTAGTCAGTCTGTCTGTCTTTCTGCTCCAAGACACTGTGATTTTCCATGACGTCCCGTGGGTCAGGGCCTCTGCTGTCTGTGGGGAGTCAGCGTGGCTGCACAGGAGGACACCACGTCCTTCCTGGGTGATTGATGGCTTCCCTGCCTTCTACCTCTTCTGGGACAGGAAGGATGTGGGCTCTCCCACCCACGTCGGGGAAGTCCAGGCTGCTGACCTTCCTGTGCCTGGACTGGCCAGCTGCATGACCCCAGTCCAGAGGATGGGATTGGCATCCTGGTGACTTTTTGGAAACCCTTTTCTCTTCTGAGAGTGGGCCTTGAGGAAACTCCGTGCTTTGGTGGGTGTGACCAGGCACCCTCTGCGAGTCTGGCCAGTGTGGCCAGGTGCGGCGCAAGCAGAGCTCACCTTAGTGAAAAGGCCGCTCCCCTTACAGTGTATACCTTCCCATGGCCTCACCAGTAGGCCCACCTCGACTGGGCATGGGGATGGGGATCTCTCCTCTCTGCTTTCTTATTCTGTTCCCCCACCGTCACCAAGGCCCAGTCTTGACCCCTGGGGCCTCCTGAGCCTGGGTTTCTGCTCAGTCTGCCTGGGACCTCCCCTGGGTTAGGGAGGGGCAGTGGGGCTCTGGTTCTCGGGTCCTGGGGACCACTGACCATAGCCTGTAATATCAAATGCTCCCTAAGGCGAGTGTCTTTCTCTTTGTTTCTAGTCCCTGGGAAGACCATGGGGAAGACAGTTCTGTAAGCCCCGTGCACAGGCCTGGCACATAGTCAGCCCTCATAAATGCTAGTTATGATTATTCTGAGGGTGGCTACTGGGGCCAGCTGGGAGGCACTGGCCAGGAGGATGGCGGGTCAGAGGAAGTTGAGCCTGGCTGGAGGCCAAGCCTAAGGTCCTGCCTAGTGGGAGAGGTGGAAGGTGACTGCAGGGATGCAGGGAGGGTTGCAAAGATGCTGAGAAGGGGAGGTGCTGGGGGCCCAGAACTGTACCCTTTCTACCCACTTTCTCAATTATTTTGTGCTGGGCCTCTTCCTTCCTATTTCCCCACTTCCTTTTTTTGCCTGCCCCTCCCTCTCTTACCAGGGCCTCCAGCCTGCCAGGATCCCACCCCCACTCCCAATGCTGCTCAGCCCCTCTCTGCCATCCCAAACTCCCTCCTCCATCCCTATTTGGGGTGCAGGTGAGAAGAGACCTCAGCCAGAGATGCCCCGATGGTGTGGCCTTGTCCTTGCTGGGGCGTGGGCCAGTCTGCGAGGCCTTTCTCCTCCCACAGGGACCCCCGCTCTAAGGGGTGGGAGCCAGTCATGGTGAGCAGCAGTGTATTCAGAGCTACTCTTGTCACATCATCTATGCAGAGTCTATCTGTCCACTGGCCCTGAGTTAGGCGAAGAGGAAGGAGTCTGTGGAGACATCTCACTCCTACATCCGACCGTCTCTTCCCAAATTCGTGATAAGTCAACTCCCACCGACATATTTATTGGGCACCTGCATTGTGCCCAGCCCCGAGCCTGCTGCCCTGGGGGAGACAGGGGCACAGCAGCTTCTGGGCCTCCTAGAGCTGTACGTGGGAAGGCAGGGATCCACTGGTGGGTGAACTGACACAAGGAAAGAGCAGGAAGGTGACAAACGATGGTGCCCTTGGACTCAGCAGGGAAGTTGGCCTTACCCCAGCATGGGACCTGGGTTCTGCTAGAGAGAAGCTTAGAATGAGGATGAAGCCGATAGGCCAGACCACAGGAGAGCCTGACCAGGGCTGCAGACGGACTGCTGCTAGGACTGGGTGATCTGTGTGGTTGCCACTGGGCAGTGCATCAGGCAGAGGGGTGGGGGTGGTAGGGCTCACTCATGCCCTTGGAGAGCAGAGAGATGGGGGACAAACTACAGACAGGGAATCTTAGAAGCCACCCGTGGACCTCCCTGACCATCAGTCTCTTCATGAGATAAGGATGTTGCAACTACCTGATATTCTGAAAATTGAATGACAAAACATGCAAAGTACTTAACTTCCTAAATGTGGGCTGTTAATGAAAAACATCATCACTTTCACAACTTCTGTCTGTGGGAATCCCTGTGAGGTTGACAGATAGGATATGCAGCCTGCCTGGACCACCTCTCCCTCCACCCACCTGCCCTCAGAGTCAAATGCATCTCCTCTTTAGGCCTCGGCTTTCTGGTTTGTGAAATAGGGCTTAGGTTAGTATAACTAAATTCTGACATTTGAATTTGTGGCTTTATTACCCCCAAACTGCAAAACTCCAGCACAAGGCCAGGTGCACAGTAGGGCTTCAGCCCAAACTTATCAACAGTTTGGGTTGCCCTTGGCCCCTTCTTTCTCCGAGGGCCCAGAACCTAAGCAGTGAGAAAGGGACCCAAGTCACCCCCTGCGGTGAAAAGTGCTGTCTCCTGCCCTCAACCCACCTCCTTTATTCCATTTTGTAAGAGAGCACATCAGCTGCTCCTTTGGGCTCAGAGGTTGAGGTCAGGGCCAGGGCTGCCTTTGCTGTTGTAATTAGCAGAGCTAATTGCATCTGACAGGCTGGGCCTGGGGCAGAGCCTCCGAGAGCTCCAAAACCTGGGCTTCAGTGACACTCTGGAGCCCCGCCCAGCTCCTCCCCCCCGCCCCCAGGCCTTCCCTGCTTGGGCAGGGGTGAGCTCAGACCTGTGTGGGCATTAAAACCATGTGGAGGGCTTGCAAACACAGGTGCTGGGCCCAGCCCTGTCATTTCTGATCAGCAGGTCTAGGATTGCACCGGACAATTTGCATTTCTAACAAGTACCAGGTGATGCTGGGAACCACATTTTGAAAGCTACTGGTCCAGCGGGACTGCTGGGAAGCTGAGAAAGGGGTCCTGGGCACCACTACTGTTGAAGCTGGAGTCAGTCAGCCCTGGGTCAGGGTAGGTGTGCATTTTGGGGTAGAAGGCGTATTGAACACATCGTGGGGTTGGACACAGGCTCCCACTGTTCCGGGTTTGTCGTAGGAATTGTGTCTGGAAGAAGGCAGGGAAGTGGATGTGGAGCTGAGGGGTTTCACACCCACATCTCCCCAGGAGGTGGGCACAGGGAAGATCTACAGACAAGGAAGGGTCCCGGATGAACAGGAATAAAACTCTCTCCTTCTGCCTTTTTGTAGCCTATTGCTCACACACCACTTATGCCCCACTGCTCATTCTGTCCTGTGACTCATTTGGTGGCTGTCTGCTTCCCCATGTGGGCTGTAGTGTTTTTACTGGCGAGGATCATGCTGCAAGCCTCAGCACACAGTGTGTTCCTTGCACACAGTAGGTGCTCTGTAAACCTAGCACCGTGGAAAGAGCTTGGGCTGTGCAGGTAGAGGCAGACAGAACAGCTGGATCTCTGCCAGCTGTGCCTTTTCTAGCTGGAAAAGCACCTCGTCTCAGGCTTTGGTTAACTCATCTGTGAATAGGGGTAACCCACTGCTTAGAAAGCTACAGGGGTCACTGTGTACAGTGCCCAGCACATCCCAGCAAGGGCTTGATGAACGGAAGCATGTCACTGACAACTCTTGTGGCGGTCACTGGATTATACTATGGTGGAGGTGCTGTAGGGGTCGGGGGTAGGGGGGGCACAGGAGTGAGGGACCCCAGGGAAGGGAGAGGCCACCTTGGATTTCTCCCCTAGGGTCTGGCCAGGCTCAGAGTAACAGTCTGAGTAAATCACTGGTTCTGGCCAACCACCTGCAAACCTCTGCCCCAGCCCCTGCTGCCCCGTGCCCCTGGCCCTTGGCCAAGCTAAGTTTAGCTGTGACCTGCATGGGCGGCCACGCTCTGTGGGCAGGGGCCGGGGTGGAGAGGAACTCAGCAGGCTTCCTGCCAGCTTCCTGGCAAGCAGATAGGCCCAGCCCTCCGAGTGACCCAGGTTTATTTTCAAAGCCAAGTGGATATCTCAGATCACATGTGTGGGGCAGCCTCATGGAGGTTAGAGCTTTGGGCCAGGGCCAAGGTGGAGGTGGACATCCTTGAATTGGAGGAAAGGTGTCCTTTGGGAAGAAGAGAGAGAGAGAGAGAGAGAGAGAGGTTTTGTGAGAGGCTCTGAGCTACTTGTCCTGTCCCCATAGTCTCCAAAATTCTAACTGCCTAGATTCCCTCCGCTCATATTTTTGTCCCTGTGGCCTCCAGGGCAGTGTTCCCTGTCACTTGGTTTGGGGAGGGGGAGTAGCAGAGGCTTCAAACTCAGCCCCATCTAGTAGGCACTGAGCAGGCAGAGGTTAACAAGGAACAGAATGACTGCTGGGATCCCCTCTGATCCCTGGGAGGGCGTTGATGTTTTAAGTAAGGACTGAGTCAGCGGGAACTCTACCTCCAGGAGGATCCAGGGCTCAAAAGGCTTCTCCCCTTTGCTGGGGGGCAGGGTGGACCGAATGGTGAGCCAAGGGACAGCAACCCCCAGGCAGTGTTTGTGCTTTCGGAGCACTTTCCAGCGTGTGTTCCTCCACGCCCTGGGTCTCGGGCAGGGCTGGTGTGCTTAACAAGTGAGAAAATGGGCCTATGGAGGCCGAGATGGGGAGGAGCCCATGCTGTCAGGTGCCTCCCCTTGGCCAGGCATCTGGTAAGCCCTTGAGATGCATTATCTCGCTTATTAACTCAATCTCCCTGTGAAGGAGGGACTGCTGCAGCGGAGCCCCTGAGAAGCCAAGTGACTGCCCAAGACCAGTCAGCAAGGAGCAGAGTCAAGGTTCAAGCCCAGGCCTGTCTGCTTCTACCGCCCGGGCTCCTTCCACTGTTTCCCTCAGGCTCCTGTCCAGGTCTTGTTTGAAACCCTACTCTTAACAGTGTTATTGTGGGCTGCCTGCATCCTGCCAGAGCTCCTCGGAGGGGCATCTGTATGGCCCATTCCATCGTGAACCCCCGCAGGAAGGTTCATCTGCTCTTCCCATCTCATCGCAACTCCCCTTTTACAAGAAAACTTGCTCAGGGGCAAGCATTTTGCTAAGGGCTTTATTTGAATTCTCTCAATCAGGCTTTACCATAGAGGTAATAGCCCATTTTATAGATGAAGAGACTGAGTTTCTGGGAAGTTGAATGATTTGTCCAAGGTCACGTACGTAGTAGGTGCACGTGCTGGGTGCTAACCTAGTCTGTCTCCTCCAGAGTCCTTCCTGTTACCCCCTCATTCACGGAGTCAGTTGCTCCCGTGAGGTTGGAGTTTTGAACTTTGCTGCCCCAGGACAAGGTGACCCTTATGGCCCTTTATCCTCCTGCAGACACCAACCCAGGGAGCCCTGTGGAAGCTTCAGGCAGAGAGGACTTCCTAGTCAGGGCTTGGTGATGGCACCACTCCCCATTTGTCGCATCCTACCCTGAGTTGACACGGAAACCAACCTCCTGGGTTGGGAGTTGCCAAGGGCTATTGCTGTGACTTGTCAGGACCTGCTGAGCCCCAAGGTGTATGACTAAAGGGAAATTCAAATTGTCTCCTAACTGGTTGCTGCCTGGTATTCTAGTATTAATACTCCTTTATCTTAAAACTCGGTTCACATTCATCCGCCAGTCTCATGGCTTTGCTTTGGACCACCTGGCAAAACTTTCCACTGATGTTTCTCTAATGTAGAAACCAGAGCTGATCTCAATTACCTAACAAGCTGCTCCTTGTCTGGGTTAAGAAAAGGGCAGCTGGCTAACTGCCCCCCTACTTTTTTGTCACCCTATCCCCTTCCAGTGTGACTTCCTCCACTTTCTCCGGTCCTCTACTTCCTCCTCAAGTGGAAACAACCCGTTTGCTTCCTGCTGACACATCCAGCTGTGTACAGCGTGGAGTCACATCTGGGCAGCAACTCAGGTCATTTACATCCTGGCACTGCCAGTAGAAATTGCAGAGGGAGCTTAACTTGGTGACAGATACCTGCTGCTTGGCACCATTAGGGTAAGAACCAAAACAGGTGGTTTTCAGGGTGCAAATTCAAGATCAGAGAATGGACTCAGGCAACTCGAAGAAGCTTCTATCAGCATGTGTTGGCATGCACCAGGGGTGTGGTGGGAGGAGCTCTCTGCATTCTCTTTGTTGTTCAACAAGGATCTCATTTGGCCATTTGCTCTCCTAACTGAGGTCTCAGGCAGGAAGGAGGCAGGGCAAGTGTGGAAAAGGCCCATTGTCATTTCCCAAGGTTTCTGCTGAGATAAAAGAAGGTCTTATGTACGGCCTACGCTGTAAGACAATGCTTCTCAGACGTTAATGTGGACGGGGATTAAAATGCAGATTGTGGTTCAATAGGTCTGGGGTGTGGCTGAGATTCTGCACTTGTCACCAACTCCCAGGAGATATTGCAGCTGCAGAGTGTGAATGGCAATGATGGTAAAGGGTTAGCCCTTCCCCAAAACTCCCTTGAGACCTAAATATTCATTTATCCTGGAGGAACGGAGTATCCCCTTTCTCAAGTAAGACGTCCCATTTCACGTTCAGATGACTCATGGTAGGAAAACCAATGACTGGTGTGTCTCCAAGATTGTCCTGGGAAAGACCCGAATTTGGGGTGGGGTCTTCCAGATCAGAGGGCTTTGCAGTAGGGAAAGATAAGGGCTGAAAACTGCTTCAGAAGCATAACTGTTCAATGAAAACATGGTGTGCACCATTCACTGTGCTGTGTGTGCCATTTGCATGGATCACCACATCCATCAATGCAACGACTCTGGGTGCTATGCTTCCCTGGTGTACAAATAAGGAAACAGGCTCAGAGATGTGGCTTAACATGCCCAACACCACACAGCTAATCAATAACAGGGCTAGCTTTGGAACCCAGCCCTCTTGTCCATTGGGCTTTACTGCATTGAGGAAAGATGCATTGCCACACAGCATTCATTTGGGGAAGAAGGGGATATCTTATTCAAGACTATTTGAGTTTCAAGTGATAGGAAAACAACTCAAACCAACTTCATCATAAAGAGGAGTTTATGGATTTATATGATTTATAAGCCAGAGGCAATGGCTTCAGGCATAGCTGGATCCAGGGGCCCACTTTCCTCTGTGTTGGCATCTTAGGCAGACCCTGCTTTGAGGTAGCTAGGAGCCAACAGCATGCATGATCCTGTTCCCCTACCTCCGTCTCCCATAGACCCGGATGGAGTCATGTTCACTCCTGAACTAATCACGTGGTGGGGGTGGGGACTAGTCTTGGGCCTGGATTATATGCTGCCCTGGAGCTGGGGGTGTTTATCCCCACCTACGTCATAAGGACTGAGTTGTAAAGAATTGGTTCCCAGGGAAAGTGGGGTGCTGCTACCAGAAAGAGGAATGTCTGGGAAAACAGCAGAGGTCCATCACAGTGGGTTATTCAGTCAGGATTGCTGGTGTGGGACAGTGGGGTGGTTGTTCTCCAGGTTGTACTGAAACAGTGAGGAGATGGTGGGTGGGGTGCGGGGAGAACTGTAGGACATTCCCAGATCAACAGGGCAGGAGTTGGTGGGAGGGTCCAGGGAAGAAGAAGTGTGGAGGGAAGCTTGGTGTGATTGTCGGTCTCTTTCTGTTGCAAGAAAAGCTACACCATGGCGCTGGGGCTCTTCGGGGTGTGTCTAGTGGTGGTCACAGCCATCATCAACCACCCGCTGCTGGTCCCGCGGGAGAACGCCACGGTCCCCGAGAACGAGGAGGAGATCATCCGCAAGATGCAGGTGCTTGAGGAGAAGCTACATCTAGAGCAGCTGCGCCTGGAGGAGGAGGTGGCGCAGCTGGCAGCCGAGAAGGAGGCCCTGGAGCGGGTGGCCGAGGAGGCCCAGCAGCAGAATGAGAGCCGCTCGGCCTGGGACCTGTGGAGCACCCTCTGCATGATCCTCTTCCTAGTGATCGAGGTGTGGCGGCAGGACCACCAGGATGGGCCCTCGCCCGAGTGCCTGGGCGGGGACGAGGACGAGCTGCCTGGCCAGGATGGCGCCCCCCTCCGAGGCATCATCCTGCCCAACAAGGCCACACTGGACCACTTTTATGAGCGCTGCATCCGGGGGGCCACGGCGGATGCAGCCCGCACCCGGGAGTTTGTGGAAGGCTTTGTGGATGACCTGCTGGAAGCCCTGAGGAGCCTATGCAACCGGGACAGGGACATGGAGGTGGAGGACTTCATTGGCGTGGACAGCATGTACGAGAACTGGCAGGTGGACAAGCCACTGCTGTGCCACCTCTTTGTGCCCTTCATACCCCCTGAGCCCTACCACTTCCACCCAGAGCTCTGGTGCTCCAGCCGCTCGGTGCCCTTAAATCGCCAGGGCTACGGCCAGATCAAGGTGGTCCGGGCTGACGAGGATACGCTGGGCTGTATCTGTGGCAAGACGAAGCTTGGGGAAGACTTGCTGTGTCTCCTCCATGGCAAGAACAACTTGGCGCAGCCCATCAGCGAGGTGGAAGACCCACTGTGTGCCAGAGGTTCCCCCTACCTGGACACGATGCAGGTCATGAGGTGGTTCCAGGTGGCCCTCACCAGAGCCTGGCACCGCATCGCCCACAAGTATGAGTTCGACCTGGCCTTTGGCCAGCTGGACACCCCGGGGTCCCTCAAGATCAGGTTCCGCTCAGGGAAGTTCATGCCCTTCAACCTGATTCCTGTGATCCAGTGTGATGACTCGGACCTGTACTTTGTCTCCCACCTTTCCAGGGAGCCCTCTGGGGAGACCCCGGCATCCAGCACTGACTGGCTCCTGTCCTTTGCTGTCTATGAGCGGCACTTCCTCCGGATGACATCGAAGACACTGCCCGAGGGTGCCTGCCACCTCACCTGCTTGCAGATCGCCTCCTTCCTGCTCTCCAAGCAGCGCCGCCTGACCGGCCCCAGCGGGCTGGGCAACTACCACCTGAAGACGGCCCTGCTGCACCTCCTGCTCTCCCGGCGGTCCACCGACTGGAAGGCCGGGCAGCTCGACGCTCGTCTACGCGAGCTTCTCTGCTTCCTGGAGAAGAGCCTGCTCGAGAAGAAGCTCCATCACTTCTTCATCGGCAACCGCAAGGTGCCCGAGACCCTGGGACTCCCTGAGGCCGTGCGCAAGGCCGAGCCCCTCAACCTCTTCCGGCCCTTCGTCCTGCAGCGAAGCCTCTACCGGGAGACAGTGGACTCCTTCTATGAGATGCTCAAGAACGCCCCGGCGCTCATTAGCGAGTACTCCCTACACATCCCCTCAGACCACGCTAACCTGCCCCCAAAAGCTGTCATCTTGTAGAGCAGCCGGAACCTCGAGGACCAAGATGCAGGGCATCCCACTTGTCCACACTCCCGGGGGCACCTGCAGGCCCCGTCCTGGGGAAACGGCGGGCTTCGTTGGGAGCCGTGGCTCAGCCTGACAGAGGCCCTGTGCTGCGGAAGAAATAGAATTCCAAGCTGGAAGCCAGTTTGCTTTCATGCCACCGGGGCCTGCTGGTGAAGCTGGTATCTGGGTTTGGGGACTGAGCCTTTGCAGCTTACTTTTGGGTCATCACGAGTGGCCAAGATGATGACAGAACACTCTATGGACATGGAGTTAGAGATAATGCAGCATCACTTTGGGTGTAATTCTTTTTACATCCCAGGTCCAGCCTTTACTTAAGTATCAACAGAGGATGGAAGGAATGCTGACGGGGTTTGTGTTAAGACCGTGCACCCCTATTTCCAGGAACCCTTGGCCCCAGGCATCTAGTAGGGACAGCTATGGGAATTCACCACCTTCCATCCACGGCCTGCACGGCCTGTGGCTGCCATTTTTTATATTATTTGGTGAAAAGACCAAGTAGAGATTCAAGGCTCTGAGTGGCTAATGTCTCTGTTGCACATAAGTGGGTACTTGGGGGCAGAAAGAAGTTCAGTTTGCTACTTTTCAGCTACATGTCTTATCCAGGGTACACACCCTTCTCCCTGCCCCTTCCCCAGCGTGCTGTGCCCCAAGTACCATGGGCACCGCATACCATGCTAGGTACCAGTTCAGTGGTCCCTCACCCCTCTTTGATCTCCCCAGAGCTGGTGGAGGAAGGCAGGCGCTAAAGGTAGAGTTGATAGAGAAAGAGGGGCACGGATGACGGGTGAAGGCCAGCCTGGCACCTGGGGTGCTGGGATCTGGCTTGCAGTCTGACTGCTGATGCCCAGTCCAGGGAAAATTGCAGAGCTGAGAGGTGAGGATGCCGTAACCCTGAGTCCTTCTGGGAGCAGGAGCTGCTGTGGAAACCCAGCTCCCAGGCCCAAGACCCCCTCAATATCCTTTCTGGGTGGCCCTTGCTGGCTGCACAGATGACTGACACCCTAAGAATCCAACAGGGGCTCGGCTGACTGGAAACACACAGACAGCATTGCGGGCACAGCCCCAGGCCTCAGGGAGGCCACCTCGGCACTGCTGAGGGCTGCGGTCACTTGGCGGGCCCCAGAGCCTGCGGTTGGAGCTGGCCTCTGTCTGCAGGCCTGGTTCAGGAGGGTTGGGAAGCCGTTCCTCCTCCACTTGTGGCTTCACTGGTCCTTTGGGATTTCCTCTCTTGGCATCGCCTCATTAACCCTTGTAGGGAGCGAAGGAGGAGGCAAGAATGTGTGCGCCTTCACCAGCACCTGGTTCTCCCTCCAGGGTGAAAGCTGGCCATGCCTCCCAGACAGCATACCCAGTTCCACAGGGTGTCAGGCTCACCACGAGCTGAAGGAAGGAGATTGTCCCTGCCCCAGGAGCGCTCGCACCTGGCCTCAGAGTGCTCATGATGGACAGTTTGCCTGACAGGGTTAAGTGAGGCGGGGAGGCTCAGCCACAAGGGAGCATTGAAGTCTGTGGGAAGCCTTCCATGTGAGCTGGAGTTAGACAGAGCAGTGCTTGCATCTGCCCTCCCCAGGCCCACCGTGGCTGGGACCAAGCCTACCCACGTGGTCTCCAACAATAGCCCACACCCCTCATTCTCCTGGGATTCATTTCCAGAATCAGGGTGAATTTCCTTATTTATTATGCCCTGTGCCTCCCCCCGCCCCCTTCATCTTTATCTTGTTGTGCTTGGAAGAGACCCCACCAACCAAGAACCAGCCCCCAGAGGCCAAGACCAAGCCAGACACTCCCTCGGCTTCCCCTTTGCTTCCAAGAGAAAATTCACTGAAGGAAAAAAAATACCTTGTTTATACAAAGAAGACAGAACTCAGCGGGGAAATGGGGCTCTTTTATCCACCAAAGCAGCTTCTGAAGCAGAAAGCAGCAAAGCTCTTGGTGTTTCTTGCTGCCTTATTTATATTAACGGAAGAATTAAATTCTTGCAAGGAGTAGAAACTGGTCACAGTGTTTGTTTTTTACTTCTTCTGGAAATCTGTGAGGTTCCCAGGGCAGAGTTGGAAAAGGGGGTGAATTTGGTGGGTTTCCTATTGACGAACAGAAGCTTTCACTCTTTTTTTTAATTCTTATGCTTTCAGGAAACTTTTAAAAAATAGCAAGTAGACCAGCCCATGTGCTCAGTGATCGAGCATCCACCTATGAACCAGAAGGTCACAGTTTGATTCCTGGTCAGGGCCCCGTTGCAAGCTCAATCCCCAGGAGTACAGGAGGCAGCTGATTAATGATTCTTATCATTGATGTTTCTATCTCTCCCTCTCCCTTCCTTTCTGAAATCAATAAAAATATATAAAGAAAAAATAGCAAAATAGAACATGTGTAGCCCATCTTTGAGGCAGCCTGCCGAGTTGCAGAAAGGGCCTTGGAAGCCGCTGCAGGGGTGAGTGTCGCCCAAGACCTTATTTGACAAAGTTTGACGTGTAAAAAAATGGGAATGGGAAGCTTTTGGTTTTCAAGGACAGATTGTCTTAGATGGACGAGTTTTAGCCTTTTAGGACACCTAGGCCTTCCCACTGAGGACAGCTCCGCTCTCTTTTGCCGAGGAATCCTTTTCCTTCCCCAGGATTCGTGGCTTTACCCAGCACCTGCTCGCTTGCAGGCCAGAACGCTCTGGGGCTGCATTTTGCTGAGCCTCTTGATAAGGCTGAAGTGAGTAGGGTCAGCCCAAGGCCCAGAGGTTAGTTAGGATGGGGAGGGCCCTACATCCTCAAAATCCTCAGCCTCGGCTTCTGCCTTGCTGAGGCACAGCCCAGGTTGAGAACCTGGAACCAGCCCTTTGGTTCCTAATCAAGGTCACCAGAAACACCCGGAGAGCTTGGTCAAATGCCCACACCCCACCTTGAACCTACATGGTACCCATGTAAGGCTTTATCTCTAAAGCTCCCTCTAATGCAGCGGTTCTCAGCCTGTGGATCGCGACCCCTGAAAATACATCCTGCATGTCAAATACTTACATTACGATTCATAACAGTAGCAAAATTACAGTTATGACGTAGCAATGAAAATCATTTTATGGTTGGGGGGTCACCACAACATGAGGAACTGTATTAAAGGGCCGCGGCATTAGAGTCTAATGACTGATGACATCCTGAGTTGAGGATGGCTTTTTACATCCTTTCCAGGTGGAAAGTTAAAACTCGTGGCCTGCTTGCCCTACAGAGCT